>NC_134253.1:17608661-17922438 GCF_965152275.1 Natator depressus
ATTTTTCCCACGTCCACCCAGTCACCTGTTCTTTCTCTGATTTACCTGTGGCTCGTAAAAGCATGTGCTGGCAGTCAAAGGGCACTTCTAGCCAGAGAGAGCTCATGTGTCCCTGATTTCCTCTAGGCCAAAGAGAATGCTGAGCTGCTGGAGAACTTGTACAAAAGCACCATCACGTACTTCTTTAGCAGCTGGGAAGAAATCCGGGCAGTTGCAGCCAAGTTAGCTGGTGAGAGATGATGCCCAGTGTCCCTTTTGGTATTCCCATTGAGGGAGAGAGAAAAAAATCCCACTGTGCAGCACTGAGCTGCCATTAATCTCTCTGTGCCTCAGCTTCCCATACATAAATGGGGAGGTTAATATCCCTACCTCTCCAGTGTGGTGGTCGGAGGAAATCATGACTTGCTATAAAGTGCTTTGGGATTGTTGCAGGGAAAGCACGGTGCAGTCATTTAGTAGTAGAGGCTGGGACACTGTCTCATAGGGCATGTTTACACTTGGAGCTGGGGGTCTAATTCCCAGCTTGATGAGACATACCCGCACTAGCCCTGAGTGCTAAAAATAGAGAGTAGCTGCGATGGCAGGAGCAGCAGGAGGTTTAACCACCCCAAGTATGATCCCATCCAAACCCCAAAGTCGATTCTCAAGGTGGCTAGCTCCTCCCACTGCTCGTGCTGCTTTAGCTACACTCTAATTTTAGCATGCGAGCGCTGTCCGAGCTAGTGTGGGCCTGTCCCATTGAACTGGGAGTGATCTCCCTCGCTCAAAGTGCAGACCCACCCACAGTGTTGCTCAGTGCTCTTCACTACTACTTCATCATTGGGAGGCATGCAGCCCACCTGCCCTCAGCGCCTGCTGTTCAGGTTCCTGGCCACACCACCTTGTCAAGGAGGCAAAAGGTTCCTCCGCTTTGGCCGTCTGCCCTCTTCTCCCAAGCATACCCAGGTGAGACAGGCAGGCATTGTGGCCTAAGTCTCACCTATCAGTCACCTTGTGGGATCCCTGCTTAGAACTCACTTATTCCTGGCCCCAGTCCTTTGCTCAGACCACTAGACCAAGACACTAGCTTAGTATGTCTCCAATAAGTGACAGCAGTGGCAAGAGGAACACAGACTCTTTAAAGCAAATGGGTTTTGTGTAAACATTCTTAAAAAAAAAAAAGTCTTTCTCATTCTCTTCAGTGTGGACTCTAAACTGCACTAGCATCCTCTTGCCCACAGCTCACCCTTAGGCCCACAGTAGGAGAGGCCAAAGACCTGTCTAGGGGCTGCTAATATCACTTTGCATTCAACAAGGGAAAGTTTTATTGTTGTTGTTTGTTTTCCATTGTGTATTTAGGCATCATCCTGGAACACACAGACAGGCAGCGTATGAAATGGCTGGACCTGGAACATCTGCTGATGTGTAAGTAATAAATACAGCTGAAGTTCTGCTCATCCGTGAGTTCTAAAGGAATTTAGCTGACAAGCAGCAGTAACCGATACCGCTGGTGCAAAGTGCATCAGCCACACATCAAGGGACAAATTCACTCTCGCCCAGTAGAAAGTCAGCTTTAATTTCCCCTGAAGGAGGCAGCTGCAGAGGGTGTGATGTGAGTCCGTGCATCTCCTGGTTGTCCTGGCAAGGCCCCCTCCGCAGCCAGTGCTATCCACTCTTTGGGCTTTATTGGCTCTCTGTGGACTCCCCAGATGAGGAGAAATTGTAGCCACTTTCTGCTACCCCAAATTTCCCACCAGCAATTTTTCTTCCAGTAGGTGCCCTGCATCCTGCACAAAGCAGCTTGGACTTGGCCTCTGTTCAATTCCAGGGTTATTGGAGCTCAGACCGTGGCTCCTCAATAGAGATGGAAAATAAACTGAAAAGTGGAAGCTATTGAAACAATGGACCTTCTTCCATTTACAGCAGAGTGGATGACTTTCTGGTCAAGTCAGGGTCTCCCCGCTTGTTGGGAGCACGGAAGGGAGCCAATGGAGGAACCTAAAGCTTTCTTTCTATTGGAGAGCTTGTGTAGCGTGGTATTCAGAGGTAGTAAGTCTCCAGCTATTTCAGGCACAGGTGACAATATGAAAAGTGAGGCATATTCATCTCTCATGTATTTTCCATCCCAATAGAAGGACTGAGCCCAGTTTCACATTTTACCATGTGATCATTCTGCTCTGGTACTTCAAGATTCTGTGATCACACTTAGCTGTGATTTGACAGTCTGTACACTAACATGTTGTCCTCTGTCATTTCAGCTCTCCAGGTCCTCAAGAAAGACCCAAGTCCCTCTGTCCAGCTGGTGGCAACTGAGGTCCTAAATGACATCTGTCCTGGCCGAGTGCTTGGGGAATGAAGCGGGAGACAAAGAGAACAAGGCGGTCCAGTAGTATAAGGCCCTACCGTCAATCAAACGTTAACCCCACCCTTGGCCCTCGTAAGCCTTGCCCACCGGTCACTGGAAGTCCCAAGCCATGAGGTATTACTTCCAGGGTCAAGGCAGACAAATGACCGGAAGCAACGTGTGTCATGTGACCCCTCTAAGAACTCCTCCCATTGTCCTCTACCAATCGGGATGGGTTTCACCCTGATAGGAACGCCCCAAGAGAAGATTTGACCAATCGGGGGAGTTCCGGGGCAGGATGACCTGTCTGGAAGTGGTTCGTGTGACCCCTCTAAGAATACCTCCCACCACCATCTACCAATCAGTAGGTGTTTGAGCCACTGGGGACCACCCCGAGAGGAGGTCTGACCAATCATGGGGAGTTGCGGGGTGGGGTGATCTGTCTGGAAGTGGTTTGTGTGACCCCTCTAAGAATACCTCCCACCACCATCTACCAATCAGTAGGGGTTTGAGCCACTGGGGACCACCCCGAGAGGAGGTCTGACCAATCATGGGGAGTTGCGGGACGGGGTGATCTGTCTGGAAGTGGTTTGTGTGACCCCTCTAAGAATTCCTCCCACCGCCCTCTACCAATCAGGAGGGTTTTGAGCCACTGGGGACCACCCCGAGAGGAGATTTGACCAACTGGGGGGAGTTCCGGGGTGGAGTGACCCGTCTGGAAGTGCTTCGTGTGACCCCTCTAAGAACTCCTCCCACCACCTTCTACCAATCGCGATGGGTTTCGGCTGCAGAGGACTGCCCCGAGAAGAGATTTGACCAATATGGGGCAGGTTCTCGGATTGGGTGAACCGTCCAGAAGAGGGTCATGTGAGACCTCTAAGAACTCCTCCCAACGCCCTCTGCCAATCAGAGTGCAGCACCATCACCCCATAAGTCCCAGCGCTGGGCAGAGGAAGCTATCTCTTACCAAGAAGACATGTTTTAGAAATTGTGGAAAGGCTGAAAGGAAACATGGACTCCTTTACCACCCCGTGAGACCTCCAGATTTTGTTTTAGCTCCGAGGACCTTTGGAGTTGTGTGGAGAAAGCGCTACGGCAGTGACGGTTCCGAGGAGGGCCCTTTGACTCAACCGTTGATGGATACGTCGGAACCCGACCCCAAAATCCAAACCTTTGTGAGGCACCCCGATGAGTGTGACAGCCTCTCATTGTCCATGCCCTAAAGTTGGAAGGTGATTGTGGCTTGGGGGAGTCACAAGGTGAACGGGAAAGATGGCGCTCAGGTAAATGAATGATTAAGAAGCGACGGTCGATCATGGGGGTGTAATGGGGTTAGGAATCAACCTGGCATTGCATAAATCTAAAAACAGGCAGTGGGGTGCTTACACTGTTTTTTGTCTGAAAATCTCTCAACAGCTCGACGATGCCTTTCTGGAGGCCTTTGAGAAGTTGCACATCGGTAGCCCTGTGGGAGTAAATCCATCGCGCATCAGCTGTTTTTGCTCCTGTCTGAGACCCAGATCTCAAGAGGAAAATCCAGAAAAGGACAAAAATGGAAGAATGAACCATCTCAGACTCCCTCATGGTAGGGATCATGGCGTCCTTTGTTTCAGGCGGCTGTAAAAGATTGTGTTAAACCAGGCGATTAATAAAACTTATTTAAATGTGTCAGAATGAACGTGTCCCCCTCCATACTTGTGTTCGTAAAAGACGGTCCCAGGAACAGTCATGTCTCCACAGACGGCTCTGTTAAAGAAAATCTGTTAAACCCCCAGGAAAGTTGGGGGCTTTGACGGGGTCAATCTTCTTTTTCAAGTGGCCAAAAAGCATCCTAAAACTTTAAATAGAAGACAGGTAAGAGCTTGGCTTTCACACCAGGATGCTTACACTTTACACAAACCAGCTCAAATACGTTTTAAAAGAACCAGGACCGTTGTTTCAGATGTGGACGCGCAATGGCAGGCAAATTTGGTCCGTATGCACCGCTTCTCCAAACACAACAGCGGTTTTAAGTACATCTTAACAGTGATAGACATTCTATCCAAATATGCCTGGGCCTTAGGCCTAAAAGACAAGATGAGCGGTGAGGAATCCAAGGCCTTTAAAGCTATTTCTTGCCAAGGTCGCGTGCCTCAAAAATGACAAACTAATCGGTGGAAAGAATTTTGAAACAAACCTTTTAGCAGATTGTTGAAACGGCACAGCATTAACGCTTTTTGTTACTGATAATGAAGTCAAAGCAGGGGTTGTGGAGTGATTTTAACAGAACTTGAAAAAGATGTGGAGGATGTGGTGATATTTTACAGTCCATAACGCCTTTCGCCACATTGACCTGTTACCTGACTTTATGAAGAGTTACAACCAGAGCTTTTACAGAACTCTACGTACCAGACCCGCTGATGTTAACCCTTCCAATTCTCTGAAGATATGGAAACTGGTTGATAGAGACGGTTTTAAAATAAAACCGGTTGTTGCCCCTTTTAGAAAAGGCGACCACGTGAGACTATCTAAAACCAAAGGAGCTTTTGAAAAAGGTTGTGAACAGATGTTTACCAATGAGATATTTATAGTGGATGAAGCCTTAACCAGGAGCCCGAGACCTGTATACCGATTAAAAGATTACGAGGGTGAGACAGTTACTGGATCTTTTTACCCTGAAGATTTACAAAAAGTAAACCCCAAACAAGACAAGATTTGCAGGATCAAAAAAGTTCTAGCGGAGAAAGGAAAAGGGAGAAAAAAGCAGCTACTGGTGAAATGGTTTGTGGGTGGGGGGGGCGATAAGTTTACCAGCTGGGTGGAAGCTTCTCAATTCTGACGTTTAGACACAAACAAACAAAAAGATTCCTCCTGCAAAGACTGAGGGAGTGAAAAATGAGCGACAGCGGGTTTTACATGACTTTGCCCAGCAATGCCAGCTCTGCAGTTTTTCCTCAAAACACCAGCTCGAACTTTACAATACAGCTAATTAAGCCCTTAGATCTCCCGGGTGCCTGGGAGGTGGGGTTAGTGGAAATACAACACCCGCACAGCTGGAACGCTATCAACGAGGACACCCCTTTTGAAATCACCTTTGAAGATATGGCATAGAGTTTTATCCTATGACGAGGTTATTACTCGTCCATACCCGAATGATTGGATCATATGAACAGTACCATGGCTCGTCATCCCCCACCGCCTGAGGTGGTCATGAACGATGACCCTGTGGGTAGAAAAGTTACCCTTAAATCCGCTGATTTTACTTTTATGTTTTCTACCAGCAGGGAGCTAGCTAACATTCTAGGTTTGGGCCCCAAGCGCAGCGTCCAAAAATTCCCCTTCTGGGCAGACATCACAGGGGGAGTTAATTCCCTGTATCTGCACACAGATATTGTAGAACACCAGTTTGTGAGGGACTTTTCTGTTCCCCTGTTACGCTGTGTCCCTGTCTGAGGAAGGAACAATGAGTTTGTCACCATCACCTACGATAAACCTCATCACGTTCCTGTCAGAAAACACCACATCGATACCATTACCATTGAAATAAAGACAGATCAGAACAGATACGTCTCATTTGTTGAACGGAGTGGATGTGAAAATTTAAATTGACGCGCAGATAAGACGCTTTCTGTTTAATGGGCAGTGCAGCTGAAGGCTTTAAATTGCGCATTGTATCAGCATCCCTTTTTGTGAAGAAAGTACGGGTGGCCCTGAGCGTTCGTCTGGGGCACGCGGCGTCCCTGCTTACCACAAATGCTAAATATCCCGTGGACCGTGTGGGAATGAAAGTGTTTAGCATCCCCGTGGGCAGCAGGGTCAATAACCAGGAGAACCTGTTTTTTGGGACAGTTACCCAAAATGCTTGTCCTAGGGTTTGTCTTATGCCTTGAGTGGAAGTTACACTAAAAATCCCTTTCATTTTAAACATTATGATATTAATTTTGTGGCCTTGTATGTGGATGGTGAACAGATACCAACCAAGCCTCTGCAACCAGACTTCGAGGCAGGATGCTGCGTGAGAGAATACATGAATCTGGTACAGACACTGGTAAACACATGACAGATCGTTCTCTGTTAATCGACCGTGAGGAGTTTCCACAGGGTTACACCTTGTTTGCCTTTGACCTGTCTCCCGACCAGGAATGCGCCGATGACTATTCCCTGATTCAAACCGGGAACCTGAGAGCAGAAATATGTTTTGGGAAGGCTTTAACCATCACCATCAATCTGATCGTGCATGGGGTTTTTGACAACATCATAGAGAGAAATCAGAGGAGAGACGTTCTGCTTGACCATATGTGAACATGGACACTGTGCAGCTCTCGTGTGTCTTATCAAGGTGCCTTACACAAAAAAGAATTTCTTAGATGTGTTCCCTTGTGATTTGGCTCCCTGGCGACAAGCTGTCTCAGAGACCCCTAGGTTTGTATCGCGCATCCACACAACCAACCTGGTGAACAATGGCTTGCCTTGTGTCTGGCAGAGCGTAACCGTGGAGAGTTTTTAGACTCATACGGGCACCCCCCGAAGAGCATGTTGTTTCCTAAAAGCATTATGAAATTTTTAAACAAAAATGCCACAGGCATTGTGTTTCACAATAGATAATTACAAGACCCCCGCTCTGTCGCCTGCGGCTATCACTGAGTGTTTTTCTTACATCATCGGAGCAAGGGTTTATCTTGTGACCGGATTTTAAAATTGTATTCTAACGACTTAGTGCAAAACAACCAGATGGTGATGAATTTTGTAAAAAATACATTTAAATTCTTGGGCATGCCTAGCCTTGCTCAAAATGTGTTTCAACAAGCCCAGACATGTGTATCTTGCAATGCTTTTTATAGCCATGTTATCCAATATTCTCAGGCATAACAGACAATGTTTTGTTTGGCATTATCCAACACATTTTTTACAAAGTAACTTTTCCCACTGTTGCTAGGCCCTGTGAGAATTGCAGAAAAGGGGTGTTTCCACATCGTATCCATTTTAAAATCCGTAGGGCAGGGTTTTAAACCCTTCTCCTAGGACCCTCTTGTTGTAAATGACTTTCTGTGTTTTCTTAAGGGTTTTGGTCTCTATTTACCACTGATTTTTGTTCCTTACGATAGAGGGCTGCTGCACCTCTCTCTTTTTTGAGGTGTTTTCTCGCAGGCCCGTGCAATAGTCCAGGACTAGATCTTTCAAACTGTCAAAGTTGATCTTTTGACAGTTTGCCAAGTTCAGGGTAATACCTTTGACTTTCATACAGGCCTTTCCTCCCGACAGCTTATACCCGTACGTTTTCGGGCCTGCCGACACAAACTCGGTGATGTGTTGATCTGGCGGGATCTCGCTCGTGAGGGAATTTAGAAAGAATTTAGCGATTTGGCGTTTAGCGGGGTTAAACCTGATCTCGTGTTGGCACAAACGCACGCCTTCTTTCTGGTAGAAATAGTTCATGTACTTATTTTGTTTTTCTTCGTCTGTGCACCAGCTGGGATACCCTGAAGCCTCTTGTTTCTGGCGGAGGTGTCATTTGATGTACTCTGAAAAGAGTTCATCAGATTTTTCATTAAAAAGCCAGATTTCATATATTTTTGCCACCGCGTACCCCTTCGCTATGCCCGCCCACCGTGCACCAAGTCCCCAGGATGGCCCTCTCCTCGTCAGTATGGATGCACATCTCCCGCTGCTCAGTTTCCGCACAGGTTCGGCATATCGGGAACATAAGTTTGCCACCCACTCTGACAGGTAACAATGGGAAAAAGAAGCCTTGGGTGGGGTACACTTTAACTTTTGCAATTCCGAAATAATTTGCAAGGGGTCCAAATTTGTCATAAACTCTATTGGGGTGTCCGATAGGGTATTCTTTGGTTTTCTTTACAAAAGGGTAGAAGCTGGTAAAATCATAATAGTGGATTTCTTCCCCGGAGTTAAGTTTGTAATATAGGCGGATAGCGTTTGTCCTCCCCCCAAAAAGAGCATCACTAGGCATGAGAGGCTAGGGCAACTGGGCTCATTTTAAATGCCTGCAAGCTCCCTGTCTGTTTCTGTCCTCACTTCCCACTCTTGCTCCCAAAGAGTCCTCACTACAAAACCAAGTTGTTTCAGATAGTCGGTCTTGAGCTGCGTCTTGTAATAAAGAAACCCAAAAGTTGTCCCCGTCATAGGGTTTTGTGCTTTTTCACAATGACAGGTGGCACAAGCGTGGAAAAGAACACCCGTTAAACTCCAAGGCTGTGTGTACCCTGTCAACACTGGCATAACCCTCTAAAGAGTAGGAGCCTACCTCTAGTTCCCCACCCTGTAAAGCATGCCGTATTTGTATAGTTTCTTTGTGAGAGGTATTCAACAGCCACTGAATAGATGGGGTTGAATATCTTTTTCTGCCTGTGATCATTGTCTGGAGGGAGAAGAGCTACCGTGTTAGGCTCCAAAAACAGAAACCTGTACATAGCCATGCAGACAGATGCCAGTGTTATGTATCAGAATGGATCTATACCCAGTTTTATCTCGGTGAATTTACCAGGTTCTCTCTCTACTAGATCTCCCTTCTCCATCATTTTCATAATCTCTTTTCTGTATAGGATACAAGGCTGTCTCAAAATTTTGACATCCTGCTGACAGTAATACGCGAGCTCTTTCTGCAAGTCAAATGTCTCCTCCCTGTGGGCCTGCTACCAGTCGAGAAACTCTGCTTTTTCCCTGGGCATCATGCTTTCTACACCATAGTGCTCCACACATAGGGGATAGGCCGCACGTCATTTTGATTTTCGAAAGTGTTCAAAAAATGTGGAAAATACCCTTTGCACCCTTCAAACCCCATCACCTGCGGGAGCTTACCAAGCTTCATGGGCAAGAAGTTTAAAGAGTCTAGAAAACGAATGCCCAGAGCCTTAACTTCCACACACATTAGTTTACTACCCTGAGTGATCAGTTCTAGGCACATCTTTTCCTTCAGTAACTGTCTAATGATGAAGTATGCATCGTAACCTTTGGAATTGTGCGCCTGGAACGTGTAGACCCGGAACTCTTTGCCAATAAAGGTCTGAACAAACATAGAAAGACACTCATCACCCTTAAATTCCCAGGACTTTTCCGGCTTGAGGGACATAGCAAAAATGTAATTGGGAGTGTGCAACCCAGTCTCCTTTGTGTATTCGGAATCATAACAAATACACTTTTCTGAGGATTCGGGCTTTCTAAGGCTGTCTATAAAACCGAGGTGACCGTCTACATCACCAGCGATCAAACCCTGACCCTGCTTACAGCGCCTCCCTTTACACCTGTGCCGCTTGTCCACGTAAGACTGACCCTTATCGCACAATGTTTTAGACAGGCATTCAGCTTGTTCTGTCGATTCCCAGTCGATGTGTCTGTCTAAACGCTCTCTGGACTGACAATACAGTCTACGGCGAGGACACCTCAGCTGCACGTCCACGCTGTCTGAGCATGTTACGCTCAAGCAGAGGCAGCAGCTGGACCTGCAAGAGTGGCCGTGACTGTGCACCGTGGGGCAAAACTCACCATAATTTTTTGCTCCGAACAACTTTTTCACAACCAGAATCCCATAGTAATGCTCATCATGCAACAGGATGAAATAAGTCTTGGGGTAAACTGCCCCCCCGTTTAAAAAAAGCCCCTTTCGCCGCATACAGCACCACCTGTATGTTGACTCCTAAATGCTGTTCAGACATTGCTACGTCACTGAGCATAATCTTTTTTTGATCTGACCAGCCCAGTTTCTCATGCAACTTTCTCGCCCCCACTAACGATTCCGTGTCCGTAGGTTTATGGTCGGACATGACGGCCAAGAGCCCACGCGCAAAACACAGATTGGTAGCCGTGTAAGTCAGGTCTACTAAACATTGTCTCTTTTTTATGGATGATTTGACTACTGAGGATAGAATTTAAAACTCTACGAGCGGCCCCCACCCCTGCTTTTTTACAACTGTCACAACGAGGTGCAATGTCCCATTGACATGCAACTCTATTGCTCTGTGGCAGCTTTGAGGTCTGATTGAAGAAATCCTCAGCAGACAGCTCATCCCTAGTTCTTCAGACCGAAAATAAAGGGTTAGTTAAATTACGGCTCTCTAAATGTAACTGAACATAATCATCAGTGCCTACCCTACCATTAACGTCATGGAGAACTAACTGTATCCCCCTGTGTATGGCTTCAACAACCTGCTGAGCTGAATTTATTCGCTCAAGATTGACAAAATGAAATTCCTCACAATACACCGACCCCCCCCAAATCTAGGTAATTCACGTTGCCAACTTCTCACTCTCTCCATACACACCTGTGCATTTTCAGGGTTACTTGGGGGTTCCTCTACGGGACCATCTACATCAGATGCTATTTGAGAGTCAGACTGTGAGGCGCTTCCGTGAGGGTCATCGGGAGGAGATGGGGACCCATCATTCTAGAGAGCCCTCTGGGGAATTTTCGAAACCAGACTCTGTGTGAGAGTCTGATTCCACCTCCCCATTTTCAGACATGCCAGTTTGTGAGCCTCCAGTCGAGGGCATCTCTTTTTGTCCCCCCTCTCCATTACCTCTTTAGCCCTTTTTAAAATTTTTACAACGACCCTGGCCTGGAACTTTTTGGCAGCCATTTGTTTGTCCCCCCTTTTGTTTACACCTGAGCTGATGTGTATCCTTGAGGGTGCCCCTTTTACCCAGGCCCCTTTCCACGACTAGTCACGCCTGCGCAGAGCCAAAAATTGAAGTATTTTTCAAAAAGTCACCCACCAAAGCTTTTGCTTTGTTGATGTGCTTTCCAGCCCTCCTTTCTTTTAGACCCCCTGAAGATACACCGTTCACCGGTATTCTGAACGAAGCATCATATTTTCCCCAAACCTTTTTAGAATACCGTTCTTTTAGAACCCCCGAGGATACAGCGTCCCTCAGTCTTCTGAAGGAAGCATCATAGGTGGGCGTTTTCACTCACGGTTTTCTCAGGGCTTGGTGTGGAGGTGGCCGCTGAGGAACTGGAGTTGTGTTTGCGTGGTTGGTTTTTACCAGAGTCTTTGGTTTTGTCCTTGGGTTTGACGTATTTGAGGTTTGGACTGCCCTGATGCTTCATCTGCACTCTTGGGCTGTTTTGAGTTGTTAAAGGTCTCCAAGCAGATTTCTGGTTCTTTGGCTGGTCTGGTGGAGGTGTCCCTGTAGCTCTGACTACAGCATTGTCAGGAGAACTGCACATACCCGATTAGGGGGGAAGGAACATATAACAAAACTTAACTTTACCATCTTTCTCACCCACACCGATGTATTTACTTAAAATACAAAACCTCATAACCTCACAAACACAGTATATTTACTGGGCTTCATCCATCCATCTGGTGAATTTTTCTTTTCAGCTGTCTCTTTTCTTTTTCTTTTAAGCTTGTTTACCCTCTGGTCTAAGGGTCTCTCATGTTTTGACCTTACTCTGGAGCAGACAATATTATTATTATTATTATTATTATTGTAAATTACATGAAACTGTCTTGTAAACTTAAAAATAAAATATTCATTAGGGTGTTTTTCTATTTAAAAAGTCAGAGCTTTAAAACAAAATAATCCATTTCAGGCTGTACAACAAAGAGGAGTTTTGAGTTTATTTCTACCACTTTAAAACAAAAAACAACAAACCTGCAAACATTTTTTTAAATACACCTCATTTTGCAAAATAAAAACCAAACTGCTTTTAAAATCAACTTTTAAAATCCAGTTTAAAACACATTTTGCACAGTAAAAAAACACCCTGTTAGTTTGAAATACACCATTACCATCAGTTTGCAGCCATATACTTTAAAAAAAAACCACCTATGTTTTTTTACAGAGAGAGAGAGAGAGAGAGTTTAAAACACAGTTTGCAACAAAATACTTTTCAATAAACCCACATGCATTTAAAAGCCAATTGCAGAAAGTTACGCCCCCCCCCACCCCACCCCCATGTGTGTTTGGGCCTTTGGATTAAAGAACAAGCAAAAATGTTAGTTAGTATTACCCCCAAATCCCTATCCAACCTGTGTAATACCTGAAGTTATTAAGCAAAACTCCAGTTAAAATAGTTTTTACCTTGGCCCGGTGATGAAATGCAGTTTAAAGTGACTGGTTCCATGCAAAACAGATCACACTGCAAGAAACATAGGCACCATTATTTACTAAGACAGCATGGCCAACGAGTGATAGAATAGAATATATATTTTCAGAGTTAAAAACAGGGAGCATGGCTCCTTTTGCAGTCCAGCAGCCATTCAAGAGAGTTTCTGTTGAAAGAGTCTCCAAAATACCTGAGGTTTTTACACCATCCTAAGCCTTTGTTTCAAACAGACTTCAAAATAGGAGCTAGCAGGTTGATTTGATCGCTACAACTCTCAAATAATAGCTACTTCAGGACGTTAGGCACCCCTCCCTAACATTCCCTTTTGTGATCTGGGGTGGGGGAATTTGTTATACCAATAAAATAAAAGCCAGCAGGATCTTATTAAAAGGGAAAAGGCAAAATGCCACATTTATTGTGAATACAGAAAGAATCATAGTAAGCAGTTAGTTATAGCTATAACATTCCATTCAATTTCATATTTATTCACACATTCATTCATACACACACACACACACACACACACAGAGGTTCTGCAAGGTTGTTATCAGAGTTACCAGCCTTAGAGTTGCTCATGCCAAGCCACTGGCCAGGTGGCCTGGAGACGAGGAGGGAGCAGGGCCTTTTCAGATGCACATCTGACGCTCCTGGAAGTTGGTTTGCAGAATCAGACCCCAAAGTTTTCCGTTTCTAGAGTCCATTTTTATAGGAATTTATTCCTATGCCAGCCTATGGGAATTGCTTCATCATGCTGTTGCTGAATCAATCAGCAGATGGCACATTCCTGACGGCTCCATCTTGTTCTTCGGTTCTCCCATCCTTGAGGCTGTTGGGTGGATTCCAGTCTGCCCTCCGGGGGTCCTCTGGTTGACGCCTTCTTTGGCCGACGGACACTGGATTCTTAGGCTGGCACCTCCCTGATCATTCAGTTATTATCCACACCAAGCATCCATCCACATACATCCTCTATCTCTATTTTAAAGCACAATCGTTAACAAAGCCAGATAAATACAACAAAAGGGCGGGGAGTCTCTGTGTGCTGTTTCTGTTGTTACAAAGTATTGCTTTGAGAACAGACTCCGTCTAGGATGTACTAACACAATTAGCAGCTTGCAACTTTCACCCGGCGAGGGAGAGAAACAGTACCAAAACCCAAGAGACCTCTTAATTAGTAATACCCTGGAATTTAAACTATGGGGAATCAAACTCATTTGTGATTTTAATACAGAACTTCTTTAGTATGATCCAACAAATTAAGCTGTCTGCACAACCGAGCTGCTTTTGGCCACATTTTTTTCCTTTTAGTTAAAATGCATTTTTCTGTAGGGCCTTCTTACAGTATTAAACAGTAAATCACCAATCCGTAATGTAACTGTACCCATTTCCAAGTGGGGACCCTTTGCAGATCTCAGTAAATGTCTTTGGGGCTTGTTTTTTAAACATGTTTCTTTCATGCTTAAAGTTTAGGGTGGGGGGTTGAAATAAAATGGTTGTATCACAACCATAATAAGCACCCACAGCTTTTAAAAATTTGTCTTTCGAGCAAATGATTGTTCTAAAGCATGGTGAAGATTTGTGAACCCTTCAAACATTTCAGTTTGGGGTTAGACCCGTGTGTGTGTGTGTGTGTGTGTGTGTGTGGTGGGATTTTTTGGTTGGTTGTTTTGGGTTTTTTGGGTAAATATAGTATTTTAAACTTTTAATGGCTTTGAATTGCTAGAAAGAGTGACCCATAGCATTCAAACAACTCCTGGGTCATATTTAAACTGTCCAGTAGAGTTCTGCCAGTTCCTGGGTCATTTTCACTGTCCAGTAGTGCTCTACCAACTCCAGGGATTATATTTAAACTGCCCAATAGCATCTGCGAATTCCTGAGGTTTTATTTCATTTCATATTAATCCGAACTCACCCACCCACCTCCCTTACTATGGGTGCACACCCATCAAATTTATCCCTATAGCAACAAGGGTAAGGAATCACAGTTACCTTCGCTATTCAGTGGGGGTGTGGTTAAAACCATTCAGTTCAACAGGATGAGTCAACTCTATTGTACTCAAACACATGTCTGAACCATCCCTGTTTTGTTTTCGTGTTGTAAGCAGAGGCAGGATGAGCTCTACCCTGACATCTGGTGGTGAGTTGTGGAAAAGGACTTCAGGAGCTGATCTCCTTTGCACAGGACACTCACCCCACCTAGCATGAGCCCACAGGAGCCCAAATGGTCACTTTGGCTGCTGTGGGATCCCCAGTTTCTCTGTTCTTGGGGCAGGAAGAATAAAGTGTTGTTATCCTGATGATGTGAATCAAGGACAGTGGAACTGTCCTTGGCCTTTTATGACGGAGGGACTCGCCATCAACTAAGTAGCACTCGCTAGGCAAGGGACAAGGATTCCAAAAGCCAGTGAATTGAGAGAGTTTGGAGGTTTGTGCCTAGTGGTGTGAGCTTCCTTCTGAGGGCTCCAAACACCAGTTACACTTTCTCTCCATTGTGTAATGTCAGAGGTAATTTTGATTCTATTAGGAGTTGGTTACAGACTGCAGAGCTGAATTCACTTTGGGTTCAAGGTGCCCCAGCTCTGAGGCCCCCCTACTACTTAACACAGTATTCAGTGATTTCAACTTGTTGTAGGGGAGCTTCAGTGCCCCACTGGTGGGGGCTTGACCCGGTTTTGCGTCATGTTACTGGAATGGAACTCCTAGATACTGAACCCAGCCCCTGTTGTGGCCAACTCTGATGGGCAGAAGGGTTACACTGTAAACACATTTTTAGGATTTGTTCCCCTCCCACTTCACAGCTTTTTGCTATAAATGGGTCTCTTTTACACAAAGACACAAGACCTAGGTTCTCACAAACCATTTTTTTAAATTTAAAAATCATACAGCTTCTTGAAAACAAACCCAGATGCTCCATTAAAACTTTTAGCTCACTTAAGGGCCAGAGACCTTCTAACAGAAACACAGATAATCACAAAGCCCTTTTCATTCAATTTTTTAAAATGTACAGTGACCAAGTTTTATATTGCATGTTTGTCCCCTCATCATTCTCTCAATTAATCCTTTTAGATTTCTTACAAATAGTCTTTTTCTTAAGCAGGGTTCTGTCCCTTTTTGTGTGGACCAGGCAGTCAATGTAACGCTGTAAGCAGGCATCTTCCGGTTTGGACATTTTCTTTAAAACACGGTCAGGGTCTCCACTGAATTGCACAGCATTTCTCAAGGTCACCCCTTGCGCTAAATGTTCTTGGGTTAGGCACAGACGTTGCATAACATAACCTATGGCAATAATAGTCTTCAATAAGCTTTCCAAACACAGCTCAGCACACAGGCCCCAGAACTTGCAGTTTCTAGCCATTGAAGTCCAAGTCACAGTCATGGTGCCATTGGGCTGGGGCATCTATGACACAGCCCTCACAATTTTCAAAAAGCTTTTCCCTAAGACAGTGATGAAGAACAGCATAAACAGCAACGCGTACAATAGTCCGCATAACATTTTTACGCTCGTGACGTGGCACTGGCTCAGCGAGTTCCATGCCAGGCCTCCTCCTAAACTCCTCCTAGCCGTCCTCCTCGGAGTCATCTTCCACAATTTCTAGCGGCGTTGAGCAAAAAGAAGACGGGCCTGGTTCACCTTTCCTGCTTGATGCAACGCTGTCCAGGGCCTCCGGGTCCTCTAGAAAGGCATCGTCAAGCTGTCGAGAGATTTTCAGACAAGAAACAAGCGTAAGTGCCCACTGCTTGTTTTTAGATTTACACAACCCCTGGTTCCTAACCCCATTACACCCAATCATCGACCGTCGCTTCTTAATCATTCATTTACCTGAGCTACGTCTTTTCCATTCACCTTGTCTGCCAGTGCCTCCCCCAAGCCATGATCGCCTTCCTCCTCCAGGGTGGCGGATGACGAGAGGCCACCATGCTCATCGGGGTGTCTCATGAGCGGTTGGGCTTCAGGGTCGGATTCTGGCATATCCATCAATGGCTGGGCCAAAGGAATCCCCTTGGCTTCTCTCTCATCCTCTTCAGAACTGTCGCTGCTGTAGCGCTTTCTCCACACAACTCCAAAGGTCCTCGGGGCTAAAACAAAGTCTGAAGTTCTCACAGGGGTGGTAAAGGAGTCCACGTTTCCTCTCAGCCTTTCCACAATTTCTAAACCACGTCTTCTTGGTAAGAGATGGCCTCCTCTTCCCAGCGCTCGGACTTATGAGGTGATGGTGCTGCACTCTGATTGGCAGAGGGTGTTGGAAGGAGTCCTTAGAGGGGTCACACGACCCTCTTCTGGGCGGTTGACCCCATCCCAGAACCCACCCTATTTTGGTTGAATCTCCTTTTGGGGCTGTCCAATGTGGCCAAAACCCATCGTGATTGGTAGAGGGTGGTGGGAGGAGCTCTTAGAGGGGTCACACAAGCCACTTCCTGACGGGTCACCCCGCCCCAGAATTCCCCCCAATTGGAAAAATCTCCTCTCGGGGTGGTCCCCAGCGGCTGAAAACCCTCCTGATTGGTAGAGGGCAGTGGGAGGAGTTCTTAGAGGGGGTCACACAAACCCCGGAACTCCCCCTGATTGGTCAAATCTTCTCTCGAGGCGTTCCTGTGGGGGCAAAATCCATCCTGATCAGCAGAGGACAGTGGGAGGAGTTCTTACAGGGGTCACATGACACACCTTGCTTCCGGACATGTGTCCGCCTTGACCCTGGAAGTAATACTCCCATGAGGTGGGTCTTCCAGTGACCCGTGTGCAGGGCTTACGGGGCCAAGGGGTGGGGTTAACGTTCGATTGATGGTAGGGCCCTTATACTACTCGCTCCCGCTACCCAAAATTGGAACAAGAGAGACTATAATACTGGAGAGAAAGAAAGGAATGTTTTAAATGTTTTAAATTCTTGTACTGTGCTGTAAATTCTTTTCCCTAAATTAATTCAAAACATTAATTTGTATTTTTTATTTTTCTATTTTTTGTTGTTGTTTTATAACACAATACAGCAACTAGAATACTGGCCAGTATTATACTTTTATAAATAGAATAAAACAACCATAACGCTGGCCCATATTAGCCATTCTCCTACTGCTCAGATGCTGTAAGGGAGAGAAGGATCAGGCCCTGTAAAGTAGGCTGGGTTGATTTTTTATGACTCAAAGTGTTTTTATTACACATCAGGACATCTAGTCATTCTGATGGACGTGCAGCCTCTGGACACGCTCAGTGATAAGCATGTACATTACACTGCTTGCTCAGGGGTCATTACTATAGAAACAGCCAAGTACTGGCCCAGATCCTCAAATACACCTGAGCTTTAGACTCTGGGTTGTTCTAAATTACGCTGGCTTGTAACAGCCATTGCTGTACGGGAGATTGCTGTAGCACCGGGGTCAGCAACGTTTGGCATGCAGCCCCCCAGGGTTACCCCGGGGCGGGCCGGGCCAGTTTTTTTACCTGCCGTGTCCGCAGGTTTGGCCGATCGCGGTTCCCCACTGCAGGCCAACGGGGGCTGCAGGAAGCCGAGGCCAGCACATCCCTCGCCCCGCGCTGCTTCCCGCAGTAAAACAGAAGGTTTATTAGACGACAGGAACATGGTCTAACACAGAGCTTGTAGGTGCAGAGAACCGGACCCTTCAGCTGGGGGGGTTCCATTTTGGGGGGCAGTGAGCCAGACAACCACATCTGCCTTTCACTCCATGTCCCAGCCAGCCCCAAACTGAAACTCCCTCCAGCCCCTCCTCCTCTGGGCTTTGTCCCTTTCCCCGGCCAGGAGGGCACCTGATTCCTTTGTTCTCCAACCCTTTAGCTCTCACCTTGCAGGGGGGAGGGGCCCAGGCCATCAGTTGCCAGGAAACAGGGTGTCGGCCATTCTCTGTGTCCAGACCCCTGCACACACCTGCCCTCTAGGGCTCTGCAACGATCATACACCCTTACCCCACCACCTAGATCCTTAAGAACTGCCTGGGGAAACCGAGGCACCCCCACACTATTCAGAGGAAACATTAAGAACAGTCCCATTTCGTCACACTGGGTATGAGATTTTGCTGTTTGTGCAGGGAGCTGGGAGCCCCAGGGCGCCCTGGTTAACCCTGGGACTTGGTGCCTCACCAAGAGGCCCTGCAATGAGTGTTGGGCTGAAACCCAGCCAGCTTGGTTTACATCCGGCCCACAACAGCGTCAGGTGGAGCGAACAGGCCAAAGTGAAAGCAGAGCCACTCCCCAAGCCTCTGGGAAAGACTGACCTGCCTTGAGGGGCGGGTGTGCAATTCCTAGCTTCTCCCTCCCTCCCGCCTGCTGTTAACGGGAGGCAAACAGAGACTGCAATAAACCCCTCTGATAGGAACGAGCCTGCGCTGCTGGGGAACGGAGCCACTCGGAGCGGATTAAAAGCCCTAGTCCCAGAGCCAGGGCAAGCGCTCTCCTCTGGACAGCGGTTGGGGACGTCATACAGGGCGGCTTTCGGGCCCAGGGTTCATCCTGGCGCTTCAGCTGCTAGTGACCTAGGGCCTCCTGTTCTGCAGCGCTGAGTCCCACAGCTGCACTGAAGTCACTGGGGCAGATCCACTGCTCGTGTCAGTGACCACGGCTCCAGGAACGGGGCTGGAGAATGTGCTGTGCCCCTGAACAGGGCTGGGACAAACTGCCCCAGCCGAGGTCTGCCCCGATGGGAGCTGTGGGGAGCCCAGTGTACTGGAAGCTGCTGCTGCCCCGGGGTTTGTGATGGAGAATGTGGGGTGACGGGGGGGGAGCAATTCAGCACAAACAGCTCCTTTCGATTTCCTCCCAGCCACCCCAGCATGCCTGGGGACTCCCCTCCCCAATCAATCAAAGCCCAAGACGGGGATCTGAAGCTCGATATGAAGTTAATCCTCCGCCAGCTGACGTAACCCATGCGCCTTCTGGGTGTGGTGTTGTGTCCCATCGAGTGGCACCAAGACCATTCGAGAGAGAGAGAAGATGAGTCTGCTCTGCAGCCGTCGCTACCAGCCAGGGGGCTTTTAGCTCATGCAATAGAGGCTCATGCACTAAGCTCCAGAGGCCCCAGGTTGGATCCCCACCCACCGACGACCAGGGTCTGTGGGTGTGACGCTGGCGTGGCTGGCAAGGGGCAGCAGGAAGGGTTTCCACTGAGCGTTAAGGGAAAGGAACTTGCTGGCTGTGGCACGGTGCAGCCGTCTGGTTGGCACACCGGGAAAGGAACATGGAGAAGAGCTCCAGCCCTGGCTGCGTCCCCAGCTCTTGTCTTGGCCTTGTAAAAGGCTAACGCTAACAGTAGTGTGAGGTATGAAAGCGAACAGACTATGTTCTGGGCCTGGAGCAGCGGCTGGGAAGCGTTCCCAATAAAAAACTGCCCCAGGATTCCTGTAATCCGCACCAGAGTGCAGGGGGAGGGGAGGGAGCTGGAGGGCCTTTGAAAACACAGACAGCTTGATGCCAGCCTTCCCTGGCTGCATGAAGCTATCCTCCAGAACCATGCCACCAAGGGCCCAGTACTGCAGCGGGACAGCCGGAGGGTTGGTGTCGCTATCCTCCCGTTCTACAGAGGGGGAAACTGAGGCACAGAGCTGGGCCACGTCAGGGCGCAGCTGGGGATGGAGCCCGTCAGATCCTCATGAGCTGCTGTGCGGCGCTAGCGCTTGTGTCTGCACCAGGTATAAACACAGGCCCCCTTGTGCAGGCCCAGCCGTCCGTCCCCTGGCGGGCAGCAGTGCCCATGCAGGAGCACCCACGCAGCCCCCCACCGCCCTCGGCTGTAAAGCAGCCCCAGCCCCACGGCAGGGTTACGTTCTCCTCCCCTGCCCTGTGTTCTGGCTCCTCCAGGACCCTTCACGAGGCTGGCAGGGGAGCGCTGAGCTTGGAGCCTGGCCAGGCTGGAGCTGGCCCAAAGGAAACACCTCCACGGTCTTTCCAGGTGCCACCCAGTCCCCCGGCGCCTGCAGGAAGGTTTGGGGTAATCACACACACGCTGGGTCTCCCAGTCACCAACGCTTTGCCCGGAGCTTGGCTCGGAGGGAAGCGCAGACCCAGTCCAGCCAGCCTTGACGTCCCTCTCCGCGGAGCTGGGAGCGCGCCTGGAGCTGCCAGCCCAGTCCCGTCTACTCAGCGAACGGCTTGCTGCTGCTCTTTCCCGGGTCTCCTCCTCCCTCCCCAGCCCTGGAGCCAGACGAACACCCACACACAGGCCTACTGTGCCCATGGCTGTACAGCGGCTGCAGGGCTGCAGCCATCGCGTCCTGGACATATTCAAGGGGAGCCCGATGGGATTGGCCAGGCAAGGAGGGCATGAGCCCTGCCCAGCTAGGATGGGGCACCGTCCCCAGGCTGCTGCATCAAAGCCAGCCCTGGCTAGGAGCGATTCTGCAACCCAGGAGAGATTCTGCAACCATCCGCCTGCTGGAGAAAGACATCAAGGTGAACTTGTCCCAGCTTGGAACTCCTTGTAGCCAATGGGATACATTTGGGTTAGGAAAAAGAAAAGAAGTACTTGTGGCACCTTAGAGACTAACCAATTTATTTGAGCATAAGCTCCCAGTGTCAGCTGTGCCAGGGCCCCCAAGACCTTTGGGCCTGGATTGGGGGGATCATGACTAGGGTGGAGCTGGGACCCAGGGACAGGTGAAGCTGCACCAGGCTTGCAGAAGAGCTCATCCTGCAGAGACCTGCATGCAGACCCTGCTGGAGGGAGATTGTTTGGGGCAGAGCAGGGTGACTTGGGGGGCTTACAGGAGGGCTGGGGGGAGGCAATGGGGGTAGCAGGGAGGGGGAGAGGTTTACAGTAACTGCAAGCTGTATACAGTGGATGGGTTGAGGGGCCAACCCTGATATTCTATGATTCTATGATTCTATGATTTGGGGTGGGGAAGTGGGAGGCAGGAGGTGCGGGTGGGTGATACCCCCATGCAGCGGCAGTGCCCCCTGTAGGCAGCACGGGTGCATCCAATTGGCCCTAGAGGAAATATTGTCTAAAGATCAGAGTTCACCAAACCCAGGCTGAGCTAGCCCTGTCCCCAACCTGCCCATCCCTTGTGGGTATGGACTGCAGCCCGGTGTCCCCTGCCCTGGGCCTGGCCATGCTGGGGGCTGAGCGATCCCAGAATGATGCCCAGCGCACACCCCTTCTCCCAGGCAGGGACCCAGCATCTCGTCCCCCAGCCCTCCCCAGAGTCGGCCCCCAACCTCCAGGGATGGGTGGGGGGTGGGGAAGGCGACCGGCCTGAGCCAAGTTCACAATTATGCAACCAGCCCCTGTGATGCTGCTTATCATCTTACCACGCAGCCCAAAGCCGGCTCACCCGCCACTTTCCTGGCATTTCGTTGCCTGAAATTAAATCACATTTCCTAATTACTGGGTGGGCTCCAGCTGCTGGGCTGGGCTGGGCTTTAAGAAGGGGGCAGTGTAGTGTGATCAGCATCAGTCACAGAGACAGCCTGTTGGAGAGAACCCCCCCAAAGCCCAAGACCCCCCTCACCACAGCCAGCCCCCCAGGCTGCATCTAACGAGGCCCACTCACCTCCCTCTGCCCTGCAGGAAACTCAGCCTGGCTGGTTCCTACAGGGCCCATCCAGCCCAGTATCCCCTCTCCCTGCTGTGAGCAAACGTCAGGCCCTGCCCACTTGCACGTTCCCAGAATCTGGCCAGCCCAGCGCTGATCGTGCAGAAACGCGCAGTCCTGGACAGTGCTCGGCACAAAGGACTCACACAAACACATTCCAGAAGCGTGGTACAAAAACCACAATATCAAGAATGGCACAAAAACATTCTCCAAGGATAACAGGAACACACTGAGCCCTCCTAAAAGATAAGGTCAAATAGCAACGTAATAAATACAAATGTTTTAATCAAACCAACATGTACAAAAAAGTGGACAATAACTAGCCAGGTCAGAGGGCAGTATCTAAGTCAGAGGGGCAGCTTGTTTGTATCAGGGTATCTCTGAGAGAATGTGTTTGTCCAGCCAAGGGGGAAATGGAAAGTCCCGCCATTCACTGAGCTGCGTCCATTGTCACAGGCATACATGTCTTAGTATCCTCGTAGAGTCTGCCAGGTGCTATTACCATGCCTTGTCAAAAATAAACCTGGCCGGGTGCCTTCGTCCCTTAACGGATCTTGTGGTCATTGGGCGGTTCACTCAAGGTCTGCTGTGCTGGCTGTCTGCGCAGAGCTGGGGCAGCACACAGGGAGAACACACACACACGCAGTGAAATATCTAACAACAGAGGCAATCAGTAAGGATGTTTCACAATGGCTCGTTTGGTTTCAAAGGGCAGGCCTAGCACTTTACACTAATTCATGCTTCTCCCCTGTTGGGGGAGTTACACAGGCCATGGCTACACTACAAAATCAAATCGCCCTGCGTGCAGCCGCCACAGTAGTTACAGCACTTGTGTGTGTGTACACCTGGCTCCTTGTGTCTGTGGTGTGTGGTATCGATTGTACTGTCAGTGTGGGGCATTGCGGGACAGTCGATGTAAGCAACGCAGTATGTACACTGACACTGCATTAACCTAACTACGCTGACTGGGGGCGGTGGCATGATTAAGTCAGCAAAGCAGGTGAGTTACATCAGCGGGAGCCAAATTTTAGTGTAGACGCAGTGTTAGGTGGACGTAAGCTGCCTTGCAAACTCAGTGGTGTAGAGCAGTTACAGAGGTTTACGATGCAAACATTCATTCTAACTTTATACCACGGGCTACAGAGGTTATGGGAGAGATCAATCCTGCAAGCAATTCCACAAGTCGAAACACTCCACACACGCTGATCAGCAGCTGTTTTCACACGGCTAACACACAGGCTGGGTCAAGCTCTGCATTTGTCCGTGTTCAGTGAGGCCTAAGGGCCTGGGCATGAGCTGGCACCTGGTCTGCTAGTGTCACAGGGCCCATCTAGCCCAGTACCCCGCCCTCTCCCTGCTGCCTCCTTCCCCAAATCAGACCAATGGGGCCAGCCACCCCAGCACCAGCTACTTCAGAGGAAGGTGCAAGAACCCCCTCCTAGTGGCTAATGATGACATAACCAGTTGGGGGAGGGGGGAAAGGGGGGCATATCCCCCTCATCCTGACAGTCAGCAGTGGCCTTGTGCCCTCTTTTCTAAATTCTGTCCTGACACCCTTGCTCCCCTACCCCCACCATCCTTGTCTGAATCCTGCCCGGCTCGCAATGTCATTGACATCTAGTGGCAGTGAGTTCCCCTGGCTAATTATGTAACTTCCCTTGACATTTGCTTTCACAGAGCGTCCCATTGCTCTTGCAACACTGGGGCAGGTGAAGGGGGGGCAAATAGGAGCACCCCCCTCCTTTCATTATATTCTGTACCTATTTCAACCCTGCTTCTTTCGCTCCTCTTTAAACAAAAGCCTGAGCTTTTTTGTTGGTAAATTGGCCTTTTTCTTGACAGTGTTGTAGAAAAAATTTGCTTCTTTCTAAACATTTCAGGTTTTTGATGAGCAATTTAAAAACAGCCTTCGAAAAGTTACCCCTCCCTCCCCCATTTCTCTGCCCTTTGTCCTTTTCTCATTTGCCACTGGAAAGTGGATGGGAGGGGATGAAAAAAACCACACACACACACACACACGCACACACGTACATTTTTGGCTTTTGAAAATTTTTTGCAAAGGGTGAAAACATAAGGGTTCCACACACACACCCAAATTTCCAAGGCAGCTCAATTGTGGGGCTGCTGCTCTTCCTGCTGCCCTTCTAGTGCCAGGGTAGACCAACACCCTGTCACACTTTAACCCTTAAACGGCCAGCATTGCCAACGCCCATCATTGCATGGTGAGCCCAGCAGTGGGTGGGGGGGTGAGTTGGAATGGGATCAGTAACGAAGAATCTTCGCTTTCGTTAGATAAAGTGCCCACCCTCGGCATGGAGGAGAAGCCCCAGACCTCGCTCCTCCCAAACACAGCCATGCCAGAATGCAAACAAATATTAAAATCTTGTGATTTTTTAAGCAAATCTCATGATTTTGAGGCCTGACTAGTGACTTCTGAATGTTGGGACGCAAGAGGGGCACCAAAGCTGATGGGCCCGCTCGGCCTTCGTGCCATCTCGACAGAGGCACCTGTGTGGGACCCGGGGTGGCTCGTGCCTCCCCACACTTGGGACAGACAATACTAAACATCTCATGGCTCCCCCTGGCAGTGCGTGGAAGGAAAGCCGCTCCCGAGCTATGGCCACAGAGTCAAGAGAGGCAGTGTGGCCTAGTGGGTAAAGCACTGAACTGGGATGCGGCAGACTGGAGGTCTATGGCTGGCTCTGCCACTGGGTGACCTTGAGGAAATCCCTTCCCTGCCCTCTGCCTCAGTTTCCCCATATGTACAGTGGGGATGATGACACTGACCTCCTTTGGGAAGTGTTTTTCTGGACAGTGCTATGTAAGATGAATAATAATATTCTGGGCTGGCTAGGGGACGTCTCTCCTCTCTGGGGCACGGGTTCGAATCTGTCCCAGGGAAGCAGTGTCTGACAGTGGGTGGTGGCTGCGGAGAGGGGCTCAGTCAAGTTCCTGTTGGGACAGCACCCGCGTTGCCTGCCGGCTGTGGGACTGGCACGCTGGGGCTACAGAGCCTGAGCTCCGCTCTGCCCCTAGATGGGTCCCTTCAGGGCAGGGCCGTTGGCGTGGGGGATGGGGGTGTGACGCAAGCCTTGGGCTCTGGGGCAGTCGAGCTGGCCCTTTCCCCAGTGCTGGACTCCCCTCCACAAGGCCCAAAGCTCCCCAGGCCTGAATCCTGGCCCCACGGAGCCCGGCTTGAGGGGAGGGGGGGCATTTCCTGCAGCCGCACTGCCTCTCCGGTACAGCCAGTGGCCTTGGCACTCTGGGGCAAGGCAAGTCACTTTCCAGCCTCCACCCCTGGTGCCACGGGGCACAGGCCAGCCCAGGGCTCTGAGGAAGATGGGGCGTGCCCTCCGCCCCTCTGATTTAAACGTCTCTCTGTCCCTTCCCCCCGCTCCATGGCCCCGTGCACAGCTCTCCTCTTTCTGCATCTTCCCCTCCTGCTCTTTAGGATCTGGCCTCCTGGGGTACCTGGACCTGGGCCCCACAGCAGATCACTCTGTACTCCACCCCTTGCCCTGCCCGAGAAGGCGGGGAGGGCACTCTTGGCCAGTCCTTGGCTGTCAGCTAATGCCCGTCAGAGCATGGACCCATCCCCCTATGGACGGGGTTGAGACCCCCAAACTCATGTCACACATAGGCCTGCTGGGCGCTGGCAGTGGGGCAATCCCTTCCCTGCCAGGGACTGCGGGGGGAGGCTCTTGGGGCAGAGATGGGACCAGCGGGGCATCCCTGGCACAGCGGGGGAGCAGGTCTGTAGTCCTGGCCTGGAGAATCCGTTATCCACCGCTCATTACCCGCTGCCCAGTTGAGGCACCGAAAAGAAACCGTGTGATTTTAGGTGACCTATCGAGTGGCACCTAGTGCGACTCAGAGCGACATGGCTGGCACAAAGGGCTCGGTGAATGGGGAGGGCTGGCTGGGAGCGGGTCACTGACTGAGTCACTGGGCTCCCACGGCCAGAAGAATCTCGGCCCCAGCCTTGCACCACCCCAGGGCCCCAATCTCTGCTGAGGCCTTGCCCACCTCCCTGGCAAGAGGCCCAGCAGCCCTGGTGACTCCCAGGACTAGAGTCACTTGTATTCCAGTCACTCAGTTCATCCCTGGGGTTGAGAAGTAGCCACCTCTGGGGTGGGGTGCAGGGGCTATTTATACAGGGATCCTTTGCCCAGCACTGAGATGCAGCCACCTCTGGGGTGGGACGGAGCACCTGTTTAACAGCCACACAGCACAGTAGATTAAGACAAGTGAAGAATCCCACATCTAGTTGCACTGCGCTGCACAGAGCGTGGGGAGCTGGGCCAGGGAGCCGGGGGGGAGGGACAGCTCAGTGGTTTGAGCATTGGCCTGCTAAACCCAGGGTTGTGAGTTCAATCCTTGAGGGGGCCATTTAGGGATCTGGGGCAAAAATTGGGGCTTGGCCCTGCTTTGAGCAGGGGGTTGGACTAGATGACCTCCTGAGGTCCCTTCCAATCCTGATATTCTATGATTCTATGACCAGGCTGCACTGCACATGGGCTCCTTAGTGACAAGCGCTCAGGAGCTTAGATTTACAAACCCCAAAATAGCACAAATTGAGCACTATGCTGGGGCCGGCACAGACTAGAAGGGGCGAGTGCCCCCTACTGGGTCCTCCCACCCCACCCACTGCAGCCCCTAGCACCCCATAAGCTCCATCCATGCATAGTAAGGGGACTGGCACATGGAACTGCAAGCCCAATAGCAAGGATTTCTGATGACTGTAAACTCGGGGCGGGGGAGTGGAGAATTGCTAATATAGTTCCTATTTTTAAGAAATGGAAAAAAACGTGGTCCAGGTGTCTACAGGCCTTTTAATTTGACCTCAGCTCTCTGCCGGGTCTGGGGACAAATTCTGAGAGAGAAAGTAACGAAGGACAAAGGGGTGAACGGTAACTGGGATAAAATACACCCTGGTTTTACAATCGGTAGGTCCTGCCAGGCCAACCTGAGCGGTGTCTCTGCGAAGATAACTGAGGTTTCAGACAAAGGAAACGCAGTAGATCTAATCCAGTGGTTCTCAAACTTTTTGTATTGGTGACCCCTTTCGAACACCCAGCCTCTGAGTGCGACCCCCCCTTAAAAATTAAAACCACATTTTTGATATTTAACACCATGTTAAATACTAAATTTAAACCCTATTGCTTAAAATGAATTGACCTTTACTCACTGCTTTTAAATTAAGACTAAAACACAGCGGGTGGCGGGGCTCGGGGCTGACAACCCTGTGCGTGCTCCCGGCTGATAACCCTCAGCATGGCCGGGCTCCGCCTGAAACCCCATTACAGGGGTCGGGGCTCCCAGCGTCCTGGAGGCCCCAGCTCAGGGCTCACAGCCCCACTCCTGGTTGGGGTCAGGACTTGCAACCCCATGTGGCAGTCGGACTCAGGGATCACAGCCCCGCTCCTGGCCAGGGTTGGGGTCTGGGCTTGCAGCCCTGTGTGGGGGTTGGAGTCGGGGCTCGCAACCACGATTCCCTGTCGGGGTCGGGGCTCACAGCCCGGCCCAGGGGTTGGGGTCAGGACTCACAGCTGCACACCGGGGTCGTGGCTCACAGCCCGGCGCAGGGGTTGGGGTCGGGACTCACAGCCGCACACCGGGGTCAGGGCTCACAGCCTAGCCCAGGTGCGTGATCCACAGCCGTGTGCCCGGGTTGGGGCTCGTAGGTCCACACAGGGGTCGGGGCTGACAGCCTGGCGCAGGGGTCGGGGCTCGCAACTTACAGCCGCGCGCTGGGGTCGGGGCTCGTGACCCCCCCCACTTAACCGGGTGGTGACCCCCAGTTTGAGAACCAATGATCTAATCTACCTGGATGTCAGTGAGGCATTTGATACAATTGGGAAATTATTAGTTCAATTGGAGAAGATGGGGTTTAATATGAGAATTGAAAGGTGGATAAGGAACTGGTGAAAAGGACCTGCAGAAAAGGACCTGGGGTTACAGCAGATGAGAAGCTGGAGATGAGTCAGCAGTGTGCCCGTGTTGCCAAAAAGGCTAACAGCATATTGGGCTGCATTAGTAGGAGCATTGCCCACAGATCGAGGGAAGTGATTATTCCCCTCTATTCAGCACTGGTGAGGGCCTCATCTGGAGCATTGCGTCCAGTTTTGGGCCCCCACTACAGAAAGGATGTGGACAAATTGGAGAGAGTCCAGCGGAGGGCCATGGAAATGAGTAGGGAGCTGGGGCACGTGACTTATGGGGAGAGGATGAGGGAACTGTGGTTATTTTGTCTGCAGAAGAGAAGAGTGAGGGGGGATTTGATCGCTGTCATGGAGTCCCCGGGTGATGCTCTGGAACTGCTCCCCATGAAGCCAGTCAGGACTCTGGAGAAGTCTCCTGTCTGTGAGCAGACTGTCTGCAGGACACACGGCTCACACATCTTCCTGGGTCTGACCTCAGAGCATTCAGCATCCTCTGCCCCTCCATGCGCTTCCCACAGCGAGTCCGCTCAGGCAGGGCTCCTGGGGAAGCCAGAGGGTCCTGCCCCCCAACTTCACAGTCAGATGTGACTCTCAGCCAGCCAGTAAAACAGAGGTTTATTAAATGACAGGAACATGGTCTAAAACAGAGCTTGTAGGTGCAGAGAACAGGACCCCTCAGCTGGGTCCATTTTGGGGGGCAGTGAGCCAGACAACCACGTCTGCCCTTCACTCCATGTCCCAGCCAGCCCCAAACTGAAACTCCCTCCAGCCCCTCCTCCTCTGGGCTTTGTCCCTTTCCCCGGCCAGGAGGATTGCAGTGATCATACACCCTTATCCCACCACCTAGATCCTTAAGAACTGCATAGGGGAAACTGAGGCACCCCCACACTATTCAGAGGAAACATTAAGAACAGTCCCACTTCGTCACATCAGCGCCCCCACAACTTGTCTAGGATTTTATCGGTGGGAGGCATCGGACACGGTGATGGCACTGAACTTCCGATATCCACACAGAACCGGATCAACCCATCCTTCTTGGGGACCAGCACCATGGAAGAGGCCCAGGGGCTGGAGGATGGCTGGATCACCCCTAAAGCCAGCATGTCTCCAACCTCTCTCTCCAGGTCCTGGGCTGTTTTTCTAGTGACCCTGAATGGGGAACACCTGATGGGAAGATTGGCTCCTGTTTCCACCCGGTGAACAGCCAGGTTAGTGAGCCCAGGCCGGCTGGAGAACAGCTGCCGGTGTGAAGGCAGCACCTCTCTGATCTCTGCCTGCTGGGCAGGGGTTAGCTGGTCTGAGAGGAGAATTGATTCCAGCGAGGGGTCAGCCCCCACCTCAGGGAGGAGTCCCACCAGGGGATCCTCTCCCTTCTCCTCCCACTGCCCACACCCAGCCAGCCCCAACTCCTCCCTGTCCCAGTATGGCTTCATCATGTTGACATGGTGCACCCGGTGGCGGTGTGCCCGGATGGACAGTTCCACGACATATTTCACTTCATTTTCCTGTCTGATGACCTTGAAGGGGCCGTCCCAGGCAGCTTGCAGCTTGTCCTTCCTCATGGGGATGAGAAGCATCCCCTGGTCCCTGGTAGCCTAGAAGCAGGCACGTGCTGAGCGGTCGTACCAGACCTTCTGCTTCCTCTGTGCCCTGGCTAGGTTTCCCCTGGCCAAGCCCATGAGCTCCGCGAGCTTTTCCAGAAAGGTCAGAACATACTCCATCGGGGGAGGCCTTCCGCCCGCACTCGTCCCTCATCAAGTCGAGGGGTCCCCTCACCCTCCTCCTATACAACAACTCTAAAGGGGAAAACCCTGTGGATTCCTGGGGCACTTCCCTGTATGGGAACAGCAGGTGGGGTAAATACTTCTCCCACTCCTGTGGGTGCTGGTCCAGAAAGGTTTTCAGCATCATCTTTAGGGTCCCATTGAACCTCTCCCCCAGCCTGTTGGACTGAGGGTGAGACGCTGAGGCCCAGGTGTGTCAGACCCCACACTTCTCCCACAAGCACTGGAGCAGGGTTGACATGAAGTTGGACCTCTGGTCTGTAAGGACCTTCTTGGGGAACCCACTCTGCTAAAAATGGTGAGCAGCGCGTCTGCCACGGTGTCTGCCTCCATAGAGGACATGGCCACTGCCTCGGGGTAGCGCATAGCAAAATCTACCACCACCAGAATGTATTTCTTCCCCGACTGGGTTGCCCTGCTGAGGGGCCCCACTATGTCCATGGCCACCCTCTGGAAAGGCTCCTCTATGATGGGCAGAGGTCTCAGAGCTGCTTTACACTTATCCTGGGCCTTCCCCCCCACTCTGGCAGGAGTCCCAGGCCCTCAATACTGTTGGACGGCATCAAAGGCCCCGGGCCACTAAAAGTGCTGCAGCAGCCTCTGCCTGGTGCACCAGATGCCCTGAAAGGGGAATATTGTGGGCCAAATACAACAGTCTGTGGTGGTCCCTCTGGGGGAGGACCACCAATTGCCTCCTGGCTTTCCAAGGTTCAGTTGGCCCTGAACCAGCCTGTCATAAATATAAAGGGAAGGGTAAACCCCTTTAAAATCCCTCCTGGCCAGAGGAAAAATCCTCTCACCCGTAAAGGGTTAAGAAGCTAAAGGTAACCTCACTGGCACCTGACCAAAATGACCAATGAGGAGACAAGATACTTTCAAAAGCTGGGAGGAGGGAGAGAAACAAAGGGTCTGTGTCTGTCTGTATGCTGCTTTTGCTGGGGACAGAACAGGAATGGAGTCTTAGAACTTTTAGTAAGTAATCTAGCTAGGTATGTGTTAGATTATGATTTCTTTAAATGGCTGAGAAGAGTTGTGCTGAATAGAATGACTATTCCTGTCTGTGTGTCTTTTTTGTAACTTTAGGTTTTGCCTAGAGGGATTCTCTTTGTTTTGAATCTAATTACCCTATAAGGTATCTACCATCCTGATTTTACAGAGGTGATTCCTTTACTTCTATTAAAAGTCTTCTTGTAAGAAAATTGAATGCTTTTTCATTGTTCTAAGATCCAAGGGTTTGGGTCTGTGGTCACCTATGCAAATTGGTGAGGATTTTTACCAAACCTTCCCCAGGAAGTGGGGTGCAAGGGTTGGGAGGATTTTGGGGGGAAAGATGTGTCCATACTACATTTTCCCAGTAAACCCAGTTAAAGTTTGGTGGTGGCAGTAGAAATCCAAGAGTAAAATAATTTTGTACCTTGGGGAAGTTTTAACCTAAGCTGGTAAAAGTAAGCTTATGAGGTTTTCATGCAGGTCCCCACATCTGTACCCTAGAGTTCAGAGTGGGGAAGGAACCTTGACACAGCCCATTCCCGGTACAGGAATCCCTTCTCCCACAGAAATCTCTCCCGGCAGTCCTCCCCCTGGAATCCTGCACCACTGTGGCCAGCAAGGGCCCTCAGTTTCTCTAAGGAGGGATCCTCCTGCAGCTCCATCTGGAATTCGGCTACTGGGTTTGAGGGTACAGCCCTGGTTCGCAGTGCCTCAGTTTCCCCACCTTGGGACAGAGGCTCTGGCCCAACACTGTCAAGCCCTACCCTCGGTGCTTCGGTATCTCCCCTCCGCCCACCCCCAGCATAGCCCTATCGACTGCGGCCCCCTGGATCTGTGGTGCCCCCTCTTGGTGGGCTTCAGTTGACCCCCCCCGCCGGGTTCTGCTCGGCTGCCATTTCCTCCATCTTCAGGCATTGAGCCACCTTGTGTCGTTTTTGGCCACAGTAATTACATTTCAGGTCCCTCAAGTCCCACGGGGGATTGGCCCACCCCGACCTTCAGGGGCACCCGTGAGTTGGGCTTCCTGGAGTCCCACCTTGGAGAGGTCTCTGTGTGACTCACCTTCTGAGTCATAGAATCATAGAATATCAGGGTTGGAAGGGACCTCAGGAGGTCATCTAGTCCAACCCCCTGCTCAAAGCAGGACCAATCCCCAACTAAATCATCCCAGCCAGGGCTTTGTCAAGCCTGACCTTAAAAATATCTAAGGAAGGAGAGTCCACCACCTCCCTAGGTAACGCATTCCAGTGCTTCACCACCCTCCTAGTGAAAACGTTTTTCCTAATATCCAACCTAAACCTCCCCCACTGCATCTTGAGACCATTACTCCTCGTTCTGTCATCTACCACCACTGAGAACAGTCTAGATCCATCCTCTTTGGAACACCCTTTCAGGTAGTTTGAAAGCAGCTATCAAATCCCCCCTCCTTCTTCTCTTCCGCAGACTAAACAATCCCAGTTCCCTCAGCCTCTCCTCATAAGTCATGTGTTCCAGTCCCTTAATCATTTTTGTTGCCCTCTGCTGGACTCTTTCCAATTTTTCCACATCCTTCTTGTAGTGTGGGGCCCAAAACTGGACACAGTACTCCAGATGAGGCCTCACCAATGTCGAGTAGAGGGGAACAACCACATCCCTCGATCTGCTGGCAATGCCCCTACTTATACATCCCAAAATGCCATTGGCCTCCTTGGCAACAAGGGCACACTGTTGACTCACATCCAGCTTCTCATCCACTGTCACCCATAGGTCCTTTTCTGCAGAACTGCTGCCGAGCCATTCGGTCCATAGTCTGTAGCGGTGCATGGGATTCTTCCCTCCGAAGTGCAGGACTCTGCACTTGTCCTTGTTGAACCTCATCAGATTTCTTTTGGCACAATCCTCCAACTTGTCTAGGTCCCTCTGTATCCTATCCCTACCCTCCAGCATATCTACCTCTCCTCCCAGTTTAGTGTCATCTGCAAACTTGCTGAGGGTGCAATCCACACCATCCTCCAGATTATTTATGAAGACATTGAACAAAACCGGCCCCAGGATCGACCCTTGGGGCACTCCACTTGATACCGGCTGCCACCTAGACATGGAGCCATTGATCACTACCCGTTGAGCCCGACAATCTAGCCAGTTTTCTATCCACCTTATAGTCCATTCATCCAGCCCATATTACTTTAACTTGCTGGCAAGAACACTGTGGGAGACCGTGTCAGAAGCTTTGCTAAAGTCAAGGAACAACACGTCCACCGCTTTCCCCTCATCCACAGAGCCAGTTATCTCGTCATAGAAGGCAATTAGATTAGTCAGGCATGACTTGCCCTTGGTGAATCCATGCTGACTGTTCCTGATCACTTTCCTCTTCTCTAAGTGCTTCAGAATTGATTCCTTGAGGACCTGCTCCATGATTTTTCCAGGGACTGAGGTGAGGCTGACTGGCCTGTAGTTCCCAGGATCCTCCTTCTTCCCTTTTTTAAAGATGGGCACTACATTAGCCTTTTTCCAGTCGTCCGGGACTTCCCCCGATCACCATGAGTTTTCAAAGAGAATGGCCAATGGCTCTGCAATCACATCCGCCAACTCCTTTAGCACTCTTGGATGCAGCGCATCCGGCCCCATGGACTTGTGCTCACCCAGCTTTTCTAAATAGTCCCGAACCACTTCTTTCTCCACAGAAGGCTGGTCACCTCCTCCCCATGCTGTGCTGCCCAGTGCCGTAGTCTGGGAGCTGACCTTGTTCGTGAAGACAGAGGCAAAAAAAGCATTGAGTACATTCGCTTTTTCCACATCCTCTGCCAGTAGGTTGCCTCCCTCATTCAGTAAGGGCCCCACACTTTCCTTTACTTTCTTCTTGTTGCTAACATACCTGAAGAAACCCTTCTTGTTACTCTTAACATCTCTTGCTAGCTGCAACTCCAGGTGTGATTTGGCCTTCCTGATTTCACTCCTGCATGCCCGAGCAATATTTTTATACTCTTCCCTGGTCATTTGTCCAGTCTTCCACTTCTTGTAAGCTTCTTTTTTGTGTTTTAAGATCAGCAAGGATTTCACTGTTAAGCCAAGCTGGTCGCCTGCCATATTTACTATTCTTTCTACACATCGGGATGGTTTGTCCCTGTAACCTCAATAAGGATTCTTTTAAAATACAGCCAGCTCTCCTGGACTCCTTTCCCCCTCATGTTATTCTCCCAGGGGATCCTGCCCATCAGTTCCCTGAGGGAGTCAAAGTCTGCTTTTCTAAAGTCCAGGGTCCGTATTCTGCTGCTTTCCTTTCTTCCCTGTGTCAGGATCCTGAACTCAACCATCTCATGGTCACTGCCTCCCAGGTTCCCATCCACTTTACCTTCCCCTACTAATTCTTCCCGGTTTGTGAGCAGCAGGTCAAAAAGAGCTCTGCCCTTAGTTGGTTCCTCCAGCACTTGCACCAGGAAATTGTCCCCTACATTTTCCAAAAACTTCCTGGATTGTCTGTGCACCGCTGTATTGCTCTCCCAGCAGATATGGGAGACTTCAGTCACCCTGATGAGAACCAGGGCCTGCGATCTAGTAACTTCTGTGAGTTTCTGGAAGAAAGCCTCGTCCACCTCATCCCCCTGGTCCGGTGGTCTATAGCAGACTCCCACCACGACATCACCCTTGTTGCTCACGCTTCTAAACTTAATCCAGAAACACTCAGGTTTTTCTGCAGTTTCAATCTTGAGCTCTGAGCAGTCATACTGCTCCCTTACATACAGTGCAACTCTCCCACCTTTTCTGCCCTGCCTGTCCTTCCTGAACAGTTTATATCCATCCATGACAGTACTCCAGTCATGTGAGTTATCCCACCAAGTCTCTGTTATTCCAATCACATCATAATTCCTGATGTGGAACTCCCTCCTGCCCCCTATCTGCTGTTCACAAACTCATCCAATAGTGCCCCTGCACTGCGCAGATCTTTAGGCTTCCAGTCCACTAACCACATCCTAAGGTCTGGAGGGCAGATGTCATACAGCTGCCCCAACCCCACCAGGTTACACACCTCCTCTGTGGTAGTGGCCCCTGTGCCCTTCCCACACCTACAGGGATATTCCCCCAGCAGATTGGCGACCTCCTTGTAAGTGACACCTGGGGTCTTGCATACACCCCAGAATCTTTTCCTGGACGCCTTGGGGGTCAGTTCATATATCAGCAGCAAAGCCTCTTTGAACAGGTCATAGTCCCCCATCTCAATACCATCCATTTGGCTGAATGGCTCTATGGCCTTGGGACCCAGTAGGGGGGTCAGACAGTGTCATAACCATACAGCTAAGGGTAGCCTAGAATTCCTCCTTACCTATTGTTGGCCCATTCCCAGCTTCTGGCAAACAGAGGCTAGGTACACTTCAGAGCTTGGGTTTGCATCCCTGCTCATCCTGACTAATTCATGAACTTATCTAGTTCTTTTTTAAACCCTGTTATAGTCTTGGCCTTCACAACTTCCTCTGGCAAGGAGTTCCACAGGTTGACTGTGCATTGTGTGAAGAAATACTTCCTTTTGTTTGTTTTAAGCCTGTTGCCTATTAATTTCATTTGGTGACCTCTGGTTCTTGTGTTATGAGAAGCAGAAATAGCACTTCCTTATTTAGTTTCTCCACACCAGTCATGATTTTATAGACCTCAATCATATCCCCCCTTAGTCGTTTCTTTTCCAAGCTGAAAAGTCCTAGTCTTCTCTCTCCTTATAAGGAAGCTGTTCCATACCCCTAATCATTTTTGTTGCCCCTTTCTGTATCTTTTCCATTTTCAATATATCTTTTTGAGATGGGGCGACCACATCTGCACACAGTATTCAAGATATGGATGTAGTGTGGATTTATATAGCGGCAATATGATATTAATTCTGTTAATGTTGCATTTGTTTAATCACTATACAGTGCCTAGCACAACAGATCTTTGTCCATGACTAGGGCTCCTGGGCACTATGCTAATACAAATAAATAATAACAATGATGATGCAGAATAGACCTGAGCTCTCCCTCCTGTAGCTGGGCTGGCTCTGCTGAGTTAAAACGAGCAAAATGCAACAAATCCTCCCCCTTCTCATTTTTGTCACTACCGTCACAGCTCAGATTCCAACACCCCCCCCCCCCCAGGCCAGCTAAGGAGATGCCATTTTTAGCCAGTCACGTTTCAGAGCAAAAGCACATCATGGTACTGAAGTGACAACTTCCAGAGGCCCCAGCATGGGCCGGGCAGCTTAGTCTAAGCAGGGCAGCCCATACCCATGAGCAGACACCCCTCCCTACTTGCCCACACTCCCAGCATACATAGGGTTGCCAGGTGTCTGGTTTTTGACTGGAACGCCCAGTTGGAAAGGGACCCTGAAAAGGGTCCCGTTAAAAGTCCGGTCGGCGGTGCTGCAGGGCTAAGGCAGGCTGGTCCCAACCTGTCCTGGCACTGCGTTGCGCCCCAGAAGCGGCCAGCAGGTCCAGCTCCTAGGCGCGGGAGCCATGGGGCTCTGTGTGCTGCCCCCACCCTGAGCACCAGCTCCACATTCCCATTGGTTGGGAACTGCAGCCAATGGGAGCGGGTGGCGGGGGGGGGTGTCAGTGCTTGTGGGTGAGAGCAGCGCACCGAGCCTCCTGGCCCCCAGCCTAGGAGCTGGACCTGCTGCTGGCCACTTCCAAGTCAAGCGCAGAGCCAGGACAGGCAGGGAGCCTGCCTTAGCCCCGCTGACTGAGGTAAGCATGTGCCCCAACCCCCTGCTCCAGCCCTGAGCCACTCCCCCAAACCCAGAGCTCCGTCCTGCACCCCCAGCCCCACCCCAGAGCCTGCACCGCCAGCTGGAGTCTATACCCAATCCTGCACCCCAACCCCCTGCCTCAACCCACAGCCCCTCCCGTACTCTGAATTCCTCAGCCCCAGCCTGGAGCCCCTCCTGCACCCCAAACCCCTGATCCCTGGCCACACCCCAGAGACTTCAGCCCCAGCCCTCACTCTCTCCCACACCCCAACTCCTTGCCTGAACCCACAGCCTCCTCCCACACTCTGAATCCCTCGGCCTCACCCCCCAGCCCGGAGCCCCCTCCTACAGCCCAAACCCCTCATCCCTAGCCCCACCCCAGAGCCCGCACTCCAGCTGGAACCCTCACCTCCTCCTGCACTCCAGCTCCCTGCCCCAGCCCAGAGCTCCCTCCTGCCTGAACCCCTCATTTCTGGCCCCACCCCAGAGTCTGCACCCCCAGTTAGAGCCCTCACCCCTCCCATACTCCAATCCCCTGCCCCAGCCCAGCGAAAGTGATTGAGGGCAGGGGAGAGCGAGCCACCGAGGGAGGGGGAATGTAGCGAGAGGGGGGCAGGGGCAGGCGCAGGGGCAGGGTGTTTGGTTTTGTGCAATTAGAAAGTTGGTAACCCTAAGCATAAACAGCTCCCAGACCCTCAAGCTGCACTCCCAGAGTGCACTGCTCCCCTCTCAGCTGATGTCCCAGCATACACTGCTCCACCCCTGACCCACATTCCCAGCATGCACTGCTCCTGCCCCTCCGCTGCTGCCCCAGCCTGCACCGCTCCACCTCGGACCCACGTTCCCAGCATGCACTGCTCCTGCCCCAGCCTGCACCACTCCACCTCTGACCCACGTTCCCAGCATGCACTGCTCTACCATCCAGGCTGCGCTCCATCCCCTGCCACCACTGCTGTCCCAGCCTGCACCATGGCCCCTTAGCCGCACTCCCCCATTCGCCCCGCCCTCCCAACACGGCCTGCTCCAATCCAAGCCCGACCCTGGGGGGCGCCAGCTAACCCCTGCGCCGAGTGCCCAGGCCCCTCCCTCCCCGCCCCTTCCGCGGGCGGGCTGACTTGAGCAGCCTCGCTGGGGTGCCTGAAGGGGGGCGGGTGGGGGGGGTTGGAGCCTCGCTGGGGTGCCCGAGGGGAGGGGAGGGGGGTGAGCACCTCGCTGTGGTCTCACAGTGCAGGACGAGGGAGCTTCGCCGTGCCTGCTCCGGAGCTCCAGGAGCCGCCTTCGCACTGAGACCACGCGCCTCCGGTTCGGCGCAAAGTCTGCTGGGTAACGCCTCCTGCCGGGTTCCCCTCCCCTCCCCCGGGCCGGTAACCTATTCCCTCTTCCCTCCCCCCGGCCGGGTAGCCCTTCCCCCTCCCCTCCTTGTCCCTCCCCCTCCCCCTGGCCGGGTAGCCCTTCCCCCTCCCTCCCCCTTCCCCTTTCCCCGGCTGGGCCGGCGGGGTAGCAAACATATTTTCTGATGGGCAACCAAATCTGAGATTCAGGTTGTCTCTAGACTGTGCAGTCCTTTAAATTCTGTCTTATTTAGACTTATAATCTTGGGGGGAAGGATTTTTTTTTTTTTAGAGGACTGATGCATTCAAATTGTGTGAATTGCAGTGAAGACAGGAGAGAATCTAACTCTTTGTGTTGTCTGTTTGTTTGTTTTAACTAAAACATCAGGAACCAAGTTCTTCATACAGATCATGAGCCACAAGGTAGGTGTAAAAGTGTTGACATCTCAGGCAGGTGGAGGGGCTCAAGTGTGTTTTACTTTGTTTGTATGAAAAAAGATAACTGAGCTCCCCAAATACATGGCTTAATTTTTCTTGGGAACTGGTTCTTTGAATCCTCTTAAATGTATTGGGAAAAGAGGATGTTTCAGACAAAGATCTGTGGTTTTTAGCATCTTGAAGGAAACCTTTTCTCTGTGGAGCACAAGAATACGTGGTTCCCGGTACCCTACATTATACGTGGGCCCCCAAGAATAAGCTTGTATCCTATGCCTGCACAGCGTAGCTGTAAAGTCTACCACTTGCTGTAGTGCAGTTGATCTTTGACACTTAATAGCTGTGATGGATAAATTGAAATGACTTTAAAGTTATTTCCAGTGCCTGGAAGTTGAAGCTAGAAAAATGCAGAATGGAAATAAGGTTTATTTTTAACAGTGAGGATAATTAACCATTGGAAAAATTACCAACTGTTGTAGATTCTCCATCAAATTTTCGAAAGACATCCAATTTTGATTTCAAAAAGATCTGCTCTAGGTCAAATGGGAATTAATTCCTGGCAGTCCTATGCCTTGTGTTCTACAGAAGGTCAGCCTAGATCAGTAGTTTTCAACTTTTTTTCATTTGAGGACTCCTAAAAAATTTTGAATGGAGGAGCAGGACCCCTTTGGAAATCCTAGACATAATCTGTGAACCCCCAGGGGTCTGCCAGTGGCAGGTTAAAAACCACTCCTAGATTATCATAATTCTCTTCTGGCCTTAGAAATCTGTGAATCTCCTCATTTTTCATCTGTAGGGTTGATATTTTTAGGAGGAGAGTGACACTCAGAGACTGGCTCAAAGCGTCCTCCAACAAAGCTTCAGTTCTTTCAGCATCAGTCAAATGGATTTAGAAGGCAACTATGGTAAGTGTTTCTTTGCTGGCTTCTAATATTCATGCAGGGAACTGGACTAGATGACCTCTCGAGGTCCCTTCCAGTCCTGCAATTCTCTGTTTCTATTCATGGTTCCTGCAAAAATACAGTGAGAGATCGCTTCGATCTTTGAAAGTATCTTAAACTTGGTTAAAGGAGGGAGTGGAGTAACTTTCCGCTATAGGCATTAAGTTTGGTGAATATATGCTTCTGTGTATTAGAGCAGCAGTTCACAACTTCTTTCATTCTGGGACCCAAAACCAGGTGGAGTGGTGGTCTTGCAATTCAAAACCACACAAACTATAGAGGCAATAAAGGATGATGTGGGTCAATATCACAGCAAGAAACAATACCTAGGTTTTGCAAGGTGGGTGTGAGACTGGCTGGGTAATATGTAGTTGTTGGGTCGGGGACTGGGTGTTCTGAGACAAATGCTTCTAGGCAGTGTATTGGGTGCAGATACTCTACATCATGCCCCAACCTTTGTGAGCCAGGAAGGCTGGAGTGGGGGCGTAACTCAGCTGTGTGTGGTTCGTTTTATTAATTTAGTGTATGCAATCCGGCCAAGCCGTGGCGTTCTTATCAGTGATGTTCAAGGCATGAAGACCTCCAGGAAGTTGCCATTTTGCAGTCCTCCACAGTGTGCATCATGGTTTGTGAGTTCCCACATTGACCTAGAGGACTATGTCCCCCAGCTGCAGCATGTCTGTGGTGTGGAGAAATGGATGATCCAACTAGCAGATCAAATTTGCTGTGTGGGGTACAAACTGGTTATAAAGCTACAGTCATGTCTTGTGCAGCCAGGGCCTAAATCAATTTCCTGGGGATCATCCCAGTGAAGTGACTGTTTTTATTAAGGCCCTGTCCTTGCCATAATTCATAATAGACTTTATTCCCAGTGGCTGGCTCCAAAATGCGTTTTGCTCCAGACGCAACATGGTTAATATCCTGTTAGTACTAGGGCTGTCAAGCAATTGAAAAATGTAATCGCGCACTTAAAAATAATAGAATACCATTTAAACATTTGTGGATGTTTTCTACATTTTCAAATATATTTATTTCAATTACAACACAGAATACAGAGTGTACAGTGCTCACTTATATTTATTTTTCATTACAAATATTTATACTGTACAAAAAAACAAAAGAAATAGTGTTTTTCACTTGACCTAATACAAGTAATATAGTGCAATCTCTTTATCATGAAAGTTGAACTCGCAAATGTAGAATTATGTACAAAAAAAATTGTTTTGTTTGAGAATGCAATGTAAAACTTTAGAGCCTACAAGTACACTCAGTCTTGCTTCTTGTTCAGCCAATTGCTAAGACAAACAAGTTTGTTTACATTTGCAGGAGAAAATGTGACCATGCTGATGATGAGTTCTGCTCAATAACGATCCAAAGCAGTGTGGCCCACACATGTTCACTTTCATCATCTGAGTTAGATGCCACCAGCAGAAGGCTGATTTTCTCTTTTGGTGGTTTAGATCTGTAGTTTCCACATTGGAGTATTGCTCTTTTAAGACTTCTGAAAGCATGCTCCACACCTCGTCCCTCTCAGATTTTGGAAGGCACTTCAGATTCTTAAACCTTGGGTCGAGTATTGTAGCTATCTTTTAGAAATCTCAGATTGGTACCTTCTTTGTGTTTGGTCATATCTGCAGTGAAAGTGTTCTTAAAATGAACATCATTTGCTGGGTATTCATCTGCGACTGCTATAACAGAAAATCTGTGGCAGCATGTGGGTGAAACAGTGCAGGGGGCGCACCGCTCTCCCCCAAGGAATTCAGTCACACGTTATTTAACCCATTATTTTTTTAACAAGTGTCATCCGCATGGAAGCATGTCCTCTGGAACAGTGGCCGAGGCATGAAGGGGCATACGAATGTTCAGCACCTCTGGCATGTAAACACCTTGCAATGCCGGCTACAAAAGTGCCATACAAACACCTGTTCTCACTTTCAGGTGACATTGTGAATAAGAAGTGGGCAGCATATCTCCCATAAATGTCAACAGACTTGTTTCTCTCAGTGACTGACTGACTGAACAAGAGGTAGGAGTGAGGAGACTTGTAAGGTCTAAAGTTTTACATTGGGTTTGTTTTTGGGTGCAGTTATGTAACAGAAAAATCTATATTTGTAAGTTGCACTTTCACGATAAAGAGATTGCACGTCAGTACTTGTATGAGGTGAATTGAAAAATGTGATTTCTTTTGTTTATCATTTTTACAGTGCAAATATTTGTAATAAATAGAATAGAGTGAGCACTGTACATTTTGTATTCTGTGTTGTAATGGAAATCAATATATTTGAAAATGTAGAATACACCCAAAAATGTTTAATACACACACACACAATAGAATACCAATTGAAATGTAACTGTGCGATTCATTTTTTTCTTTTAAATTTTTTTTTGAGTTAATCGCGTGAGTTAACTGTGATTAATCGACAGCCCTAATTAGTACCATGGTCAGGTAAGGGTGCTGCCCTCTCCAGAGGCCTAGCCAGGTATATGGTGTTGGTTTGATGCATTGGGGACTTTTTTCCCCCCATAGTAGTAGTTCATGGGTGCATGGGCTTGGTGCTCTGGAACCATTGAATGAAGTTCAGGGCTTGTCTACGCTTCCGCTTAAGTTGATGTAACTTGTGTCGGTCACGGATATGAAAAAGCCACCCCCCTGAGCTGTCCGCACCAGCACTAAGTCAGTGGGACACATTCTCATTCTGTCATAGCTTCCACCTTTCACTGAGGTGGAGTAATTATGCTGACAGGAAAGCGCTCTCTGGTCTTCATAGTGCGTTTACACTACTGCCCTACATTAGCGCAGCTGCAGTGAGTCTGGTGAAGACTAGCCCCCAGACCAGGACCCTCTTCCAGTGTGACTACCCCTTGGGGCACACTCTCACTAGGACAAGCCTCCTGGGCTTCAGCTCCTCCTTGGTCTGACCTCGGAGCATTCAGCATCCCTGTTGCATGCCATAAGCTCCCTGCAGTGAGCCACCTGAATAGGACACCTGGGGAAACCTTACACGCCCTCCAAAGGGGCCATGCACCCCCGACTTCAGCAGTCAGGAGTGACTCTCAGCCAGCGGTGTAAAACAGAAGGGTTTATTAGTCGTCTGGAACACAGCATAGAGCAGAATCTTGTTAGCACAGAAAGCAGGAAGTTACAGCAAAGTTCATCTTGAGGAGCCCCAGAGCCATGGGTCTCTCCTCCTGAGTCCCAAACCAGGAGTCTGACCAGCCTCCAGCAGTCCACCTACAGTCACACCCAGTTGCCCCTCCTCCATCTTGTATGCTGTTCCCCAGGCAAACCGGTCACCTGGCCTCCACCTCCCTTTGTTCTCCAATTCCTCCAACTGGCTCGTGCAGAGGATGGGGGCCCAGGAATCAGTTGCCAGGATACAACTATTGTCTGGGCCCAGGGAGCTAGACGGCACTTGCACCTTCCCTCTCGGGGTATCTGCAAAGGTCCCACACCCTTATCCCCCCACCTAGATACTTGTGCAACGCATAGGGAAAACTGAGGCGCGCACAGTATTCATACAAACACTAGGACACTTTCCACTTCGTCACAAGTAGCCATTTGTCCTAAGTACCTGTGTCAGTCTTTCTCAATGGCCTGTCCCTCAGATCTCCCTGACACTGTTTAGAAAGGCTGCAAGCTTTGGATTCACCAAGGGCAAGTGATGCCTGACCAACCTGATTGCCTTCCGTGATGAGATAACTGGCTCTGTGGATATGGGGAAAGCAGTGCATGTGATATATCTTGACTTTAGCAAAACTTTTGATACGGTCTCCCACAATATTGTTGCCAGCAAGTTAAAGTAGTGTGGATTGGATGAATGGACTGTAAGGTGGATAGAAAGCTGGCTAGATTGTCGGGCTCAACGGGTAGTGATCAATGGCTCCATGTCTAGTTGGCAGTTGGTATCAAGCGGAGTGCCCCAGGGGTCAGTCCTGGGGCTGGTTTTGTTCAACATCTTTATTAATGATCTGGATGATGGGATTAATTGCATCCTCAGCAAGTTTGCAGATGACACTAAACTGGGAGGAGAAGTAGATACATTGGAGGGTAGGGAAGGGTCCAGAGTGACCTAGACAAATTGGAGGATTGGGCCAAGAGAAATCTGATAAGGTTCAACAAGGACAAGTGCAGAACTCTGCACTTGGGAAGGAAGGAAGGAAATCCCATGCACTGCTACAGTGTAGAAAAGGACCTGAGGATTAGAGTGGATGAGAAGCTGGATATGAGTCAGCAGTGTGCCCTTGTTGTCAAGAAGGCCAATGGTATATTGGGCTGTATTAGTAGGAGCATTGCCAGCAGATCAAGGGAAGTGGTTATTCCCCTCCATTTGGCACTGGTGAGGCCACACCTGGAGCGTTGCGTCCAGTTTTGGTCTCCCCACTACAGAAGGGATGTGGACAAATTGGAGGGAGTCCAGCGGAGGGCAACGAAAATTGTTAAGGAGCTGGGGCACATGACTTACAAGGAGAGGCTGAGGGAACTGGGGTTATTTAGTCTGCAGAAGTGAAGAGTGAGGGGGAATTTGATAGCAGTCTTTAACTACCTGAAGGGGGGTTCCAAAGAGGATAGAGCAAGGCTGTTTTCAGTGGTGGCAGATGACAGAACAAGAAGCAATGGTCTCAAGTTGCAGTGGGGGAGGTCTAGGTTGGATATTAGGAAACACTATTTCACTAGAAGGGTGGTGAAGCACTGGAATGGGTTACCTATGGAGATGGTGGAAACTCCATCCTTAGAGGTTTTCAAGGCCCAGCTTGAGAAACCCTTGGCTTGGATGATTTAGTTTGTGTTGGTCTTGCTTTGAGCAGGGGGTTGGACTAGATGACCTCCTGAGGTCCCTTCCAACCCTGATATTCTATGATTCTAAGCTGGTCCCTGGTATCAAAAAGGTTGAAAAACACTGATCTTTGTAATCAATCTGGCCCGTCCCCCTTACTTCCAGCTATCTAGAAAACCTCCCACAGTCCGTTGGCCCATGTTCCTTTCTGTGCATGCCCTCTGTACTCTGATACAAACGTGGATAAATAGCATGGAAGGTGTGAGGGGAGACACATTTGTGATGGCAAGAAAGCTGCTGCATGGACACAAACTGAATCCTGAAGAAGAGGTCTATGTATGCTTGAAAGCTTGTGTGTCTCACTATCAGAAGTTGGTCCTCCCCTACCTTGTCCCTTCTGTGTAACTGTTAAGTGATTAAGGTGATTCATGCCTGTCTCTGGGTCATAGTATGGACTAGGAGGGAACATTTTCAAAAAGTGCCTGTGACTTAGGCCCTCACTATGTTCAGTGATTGTTGGGCTCTTAAGCACCTGCCAACCTCTGCACTTTACAGGGCCAAGTGCACTGTAGTGCAAATTGCATCCTTAACTCCAGACATGTTTGTTTCAGTTTGATTTTTTTTCTTAATCCAGCAGAGATGGCCTTGGAGTCTGAAGGTAAATGCAAAAGGATTTACTTCAGAATGCCGTGCTTCTGCCAATCCTTAGCATGTCACTACTGTACAACTAGCTAATTTGGTAGCTTCAAGGGTTTTTATAGTAATGTTTATTTCCAGCTCACTGTTCTGCATAAGTATAGTCATTAATATGTACTGGCCACTCTGCACTACTGATTGCGCTTTCCTCATTTTTAATTGAATATTCCACTCACCCAAAATCCGAAGTGAATTTGGTTGGGTACACACAATGAGTGCCAACTTAGCAGTTTAGCATTTTTGTCTCGGCTATTAAAAATTGATGGCTTAACCCCGTTAGAGGGCAGCTCCAGTACCTAGTACGCTTCCACTCTTGTTAATTGTGTTGATGATGAACTTAGATCTTGTTTTACAGAATGTTTTCTTTTGTCTTTTTATTCCTTCTCTTCCAGTTGATGCTTTGGATCCAGAGAGGTTAATACAATGTCCCTATGATAATGATCATCAAATCAGGGCCTGTCGGTTTCCCTATCATCTTATAAAGTGCAGGAAGGTAGGATGGGATGTTAAGGTCTCTAATGCACTTGGGAAATCATATTTTTGCAAATGCTAATGCATGGTGAGCTCAGTATGCTGTGCTGCCTTTTGCTAGAAGGATGCATTCACTTGCTATTAGGCTGGAAGAAGCCGTCTTTATTTCATATTTATATCGCTCCTCCATTTACCACTTCGTAAAAGCATCCAGTTCATATTTAGTAATGCCCTTCGGATCAGTGCATTTACCCTGAAGAAAGGCGAAACAGGTTCTTCAGAATACCTAGCTCAGTGATGGGATCCTATTCTCTTCCAACAGTTCACTCATGGGACCAGGCTATTTACTTCCCACTTCAGGCCATGGAACAAATGCAGCCAGTGTTATATGGATGCCTTCTGGCTGGCCAAAGCAGAAGTGATCTGATGTTGCAGTTAATTCTTTACTTTGCAATCAGAGCAGGAGAGCTGCTAAGCCATCTTTTGTTATACTGCTAATAACTCCAGTCAGTGTACATCTGTCTGAAACTCCCTCTTCGCAGTCTTCTATCCTGGGCGAGAATGCTATATATTTAAGAGGAGAATCTGCTCCTTTCTTTTGTCCTCTCAGTCTAGTATCTTATTTTAAGCTCTCCAGTGCTAGTGTATATTAGTTGTACTGGTATAAGCGCACTTATACCGGTATAACTGCATCCACGTGTAAAGATGATGTCCTGGTCTGATTGTATTGGTTAGGAATCACGCCCCTAGCCAACATAGCTCTAGTAATATAAAAGCCATGCAGAGCAAGCCTGAGCAGTGGGTTCTTCCTCTTTGTATTCTTGCTCTTTTCTAAGGGTAAAGGCTCTTCATTCAGTGGGGGACAGTAGTGCTCTTCTATGTCCACACTAGTTTACCTATACTGGCAAAATGCTCCCAATATAGATGTGGCCTCAGCTGGAACATTGAGTAACTTCCCTCCTGTTTCAGAAGGGTTAAATTAACTGCGAAGACTTAAGCTCTAGCGCAGGCAGAGACTTATCATAGAATATCGGGGTTGGAAGGGACCTCAGGAGGTCATCTAGTCCAACCCCCTGCTCAAAGCAGGACCAATCCCCAACTAAATCATCCCAGCCAGGGCTTTGTCAAGCCTGACCTTAAAAACTTCTAAGGAAGGAGATTCCACCACCTCCCTAGGTAACCCATACCAGTGCTTCACAACCCTCCTAGTGAAAAAGTTTTTCCTAATATCCAACCTAAACCTCCCCCACTGCGACTTGAGACCATTACTCCTCGTTCTGTCATCTACCACCACTGAGAACAGTCTAGATCCATCCTCTTTGGAACCCCCTTTCAGGTATTGGAAAGCAGCTATCAAATCCCCCCCCCTCCTTCTTCTCTTCCGCAGACTAAACAATCCCTGTTCCCTCAGTTTCTCCTCATAAGTCATGTGTTCCAGTCCCCTAATCATTCTTGTTGCCCTCCGCAGGACGTTTTCCAATTTTTTCACATCCTTCTTGTAGAGTGGGGCCCAAAACTGGACACAGTACTCCAGATGAGGCCTCGCCAATGTCGAGTAGAGGGCAATGATCACGTCCCTAGCTCTGCTGGCAATGCCCCTACTTATACATCCCAAAATGCCATTGGCCTTCTTGGCAACAAGGGCACACTGTTGACTCATATCCAGCTTCTCGTCCACTGTCACCCCTAGGTCCTTTTCTGCAGAACTGTTGCCGAGCCATTCGGTCCATAGTCTGTAGCGGTGCATGGGATTCTTCGCTCCTAAGTGCAGGACTCTGCACTTGTCCCTGTTGAACCTCATCAGATTTCTTTTGGCACAATCCTGCAATTTGTCTGGGTCCCTCTGTATCCTATCCCTACCCTCCAGTGTATCTACCTCTCCTCCCAGTTTAGTGTCATCTGCAAACTTGCTGAGGGTGCAATCCACGCCATCCTCCAGATCATTAATGAAGATACTGAACAAAACCAGCCCCAGGACCGACCCTTGGGGCACTCCACTTGATACCGGCTGCCAGCTAGACATGGAGCCATTGATCGCTACCCGTTGAGCCCGACAATCTAACCAGCTTTCTATCCACCTTTATAGTTCATTCATCCAGTCCATACTTCTTTAACTTGCTGGCAAGAATACTGTGGGAGACCATGTCAAAAGCTTTGCTAAAGTCAAGGAATAACACGTCCACTGCTTTCCTTTCATCCACAGAACCAGTTTTCTCGTCATAGAAGGCCATTACATTAGTCAGGCATGACTTGCCCTGGGTGAATCCATGCTGACTGTTCCTGATCACTTTCCTCTCCTCTAAGTGCTTCGGAATTGATTCCTTGAGGACCTGCTCCATGATTTTTCCAGGGACTGAGGTGAGGCTGACTGGCCTGTAGTTCCCTGGATCCTCCTTCTTTCCTTTTTTAAAGATGGGCACTACATTAGCCTTTTTCCAGTCATCCGGAACCTCCCCCGATCACCATGAGTTTTCAAAGAGAATGGCCAGTGGCTCTGCAGTCGTATCCGCCAACTCCTTTAGGACTCTCGGATGCAGCACATCCAGCCCCATGGACTTGTGCTCGTCCAGCTTTTCTAAATAGTCCCGAACCACTTCTTTCTCCACAGAGGGCTGGTCACCTCCTCCGCACGCTGTGCTGCCCAGTGCAGTAGTCTGGGAGCTGACCTTGTTCGTGAAGACAGAGGCAAAAAAAGTACATTAGCTTTTTCCACATCCTCTGTCACTAGGTTGCCTCCATCATTCACACTTCCCTTGATTTTCTTCTTGTTCTCTAGTTTGTCGCTTACTTAATTTAAAAATAAAGTGGCTGAATTATTTAGGGTTTCAAAGCACTTACTCCCCAGGTCGGCTTCTTAGGGCAATTTCATCTGTGCATTGAACCATGCCAGTGCTGACACTGCAACAGTTTCACTGTGCTTGTTCTGGGGCTGATCTTCAGTCAGATAAATTCAGGGCGTAGTTTAAATGTAAAAATAAACAAACATAGGCTGTAGCATAAAGGATGCGTATGCTTTGCTGTTTTTCCACTGCTTTTGTGCTCAGGACCTGAACTAAGTTTGACTTTCCTTGTTTTAATTTTTTCAACCTATTTCAGGATGCAGATTGCACAAACCCTTCACTAGTGATTAGAAAACACAAGGGTTTGGGTGAATTCAGTGAGATAGCACATGCTTTTTCTGTTTCTCTAGAACCACCCTGAAATTGCAAAGCAGCTAGCCACATGCCCCTTTAATGCCCGCCATCAGGTTCCCCGAGCTGAGATCAGCCATCATATATCAAGCTGTGATGACAAAAGCTGCATTGAGGAAGACATTGGTGAGAAAATAGTAGACTCCTTTGGCTCTGTAAACTCACTTTGGGAACTCTTGGGCTAACGGAGTTCTAACGTAACTTTTGCTGTTAATGTTAGATTGTTTTAATGCTCTATTATTCCATAAGCAACCCTTTACCTGTAGTGCTTCATGATCCTGAAGCAGCAGGAGTCCTTGAAGGCTTGAGTTTCATTCATTCTGTGTCCATGCAAATTCTCCTAAGCATCTGAGAGGCAACTGGCTTGCATTACATGTGTTATCTGCCAGAGATTTTAGCATTAAATGGGAACTGTGCATTATGCCATAAACTGTGTGTGTTGAATGAGATCTAGTTGGGAATCTGGATGGCTTAGAGAGGAAAGATAGTGGCCATGAGAGAGGTGGGTCTCCAGTGCAGATCTGACCTGATAGTGACCAAAAATCTTTATAGCCTGTCTAGTGGCATATGTGAAATAAATTGGTCTCAGTCCAGTTCTTAATGGACAAGTGTCTAGATCATAACAATCCTCCCTTCTGTTACATCCTACTTGACTATCTTAGCAGAAAAGCCATGACTGAGCCAGGGAGGCTGAATAACTTTCCCAACAGGAGTTAGGTTCCTCCAGTTCAGAGTGGGGCAAGTTGGGGAGGGGACTATGGAGAAGCTTCCCTACCACTGCCCATGCTGTCTGCTCTGTGATGAGGAGTTCACTATCCAGGTCTGTCAGCCCAGCACCTAAATCACTTGGTTATGTGGGTCGTGTTCCAGTTCTTCCCCCCACTGATATCTATATGGCTATCACTACACTGGAAAACGTACCTATTCTCTGGCAAATGTAGAGTTGTACTGAAGATAGCAATGATGTGCATGTTAATGTAGACAGGGCTTAGAGCATGACAGTAGTGAAAAAACCCTGAGAAGATTTTTGTGACATGACAGTAGAAACACACCTGAACCCTCTCCCAATTCGTATGTTGGAGCAGCTGCACCATTGCTGAAAGATGTGTGCAGAATTGTTTAGCTTTAGAAAAGGCCTAAAACAGGCATTGGCAAATGGGGGCCACATCCACCCTGCCAGATCATTTGATTTGGCTTGCCAAACATTCGGTGTTGTAGCAAACCTTTCTGAGTTAGACAATATATAGCCTCTTAAGGTATGGCCCACCAAAGGGTTCTCATGGATTTTGTATCCCTTTGCTACCTTCAAGATGCCCATCCCTGGCCTCAAGAGTTTTGCTCCTAAGACTAGGGGAGTACCTGATCAGCTTCCAGTGTATGCTGCTCCTCTCCAAGGCCTAGAGCTATTCTACAGCTAGGTCAAAAAATGATTAATGTACCTAAAATAGGATTTTATTTTATCCAAAAAGATTTTCTCACTAAGACTCTTCTTTGCTTTAAGTGAGTCACTCAAATAACTGCCAGGGAGAGAAGATGAACATTGTCAGCATGTGGCAGCCGCCCCCATGTGACGAAGATTGGGATAGAGGTAAGGAAGTAGGTTGAGGACACGGGCTGTCAGCGCCTGCTATTCCCTTCTTCTTGTCCCCAAAGAAGTCACATGGACTAGGAGAGAGAGGTCCCATAGATCCTTCTGCACAGATCATGTGTTGGGACACCCAATTATACTGTCCATGAACAAATTAAGTTCCCCTGCTTCACAGGCTCTTCCAGATGCCTTCTATTCTTTACAGAACTTCTGTTGTTTTCCATATAGTCTGTTGCACCATCTGTGCTTTGATGAAAATGGAAATTGATGATAACCTTTACACTTTATATTTCTCAGTTAAATGTCTGCTCTGCTGTCACTTATGCCAAGCCTTAGAAAATTCTCATTCCGTTTTGTAAACCTAGCAACGTCTCTGTCGTATTTCTTATTTGATGTTGCTATGACGCTTGCAGAAGTTACTCGGTACTGAGCCACAGTGATGTCTGTTTCCTTTTGGCAGATCTACAGGAGCAATCAAATTCTACTTTCGTTTGGGGCACGTTCAGTAGTGGCGTAAACAACAGGTAGCAAAAGGTGTATTTCTTGTGACAGTGCTTTCCATAAATGATGTGCTTTCAGACTACTTTGAACTCTTGCTGCTGTGTTGTTGGGAAGATGCAATTTACTTTATGAATCCTATTTTTGGGGTGATGGTGGGGGCGTTCCCACTGGCATGACTCAACAGTCCTGTGCCCCTGGGTCAATGTTTCCTGTCTCCTTTTAGTGGCAGATCCATATGAGAGTATAAGAACATACTGTTGCTACCAGATAATGGTTACTCCTCTAGTTCTACTGTAGTACTCTTAGTGCTGATGGTCGTGGGTTCAATCCCCACTGGTTCTGTATTTGTGGGGGGGGGGGTATTAAACACTAAACTGTTACGCTGGGCTTGATAGAAATGCAGACTGATGTCAGCTGTTAAGCAATTTAGGCTTAAACTTCTGACAGCTAATCTAATCTCTCATGGCCTGAGTCAGAAATAATCATTTTGTTGTTTGTGTAATCACAATGCGGGATTGGAAAATGAAGCATAATGTGTCTGGTCATTATCTCTGTCTCACCCCTGAACACCCAAATCATTGTACTGCGCCTTACCTGTCTAATCAGAGGTCATCAACATATGAACTTCTACAGCCTGTAACAGTGACATAGAATTGTAGGGCTGAAGGGACCTCGAGGTTCTCTAGTCCAGTCCCATGCACTCATGGCAGGACTAAGTATTATCTAGACCAGTGGTTTTCAAACTGCGGGTCGTGACCCAGAACTGGGTTGCGGAATGAAGGGCACTGGGTCGCGGCGGCTCTCGTCAGCACTGCTGACTGTTAAAAGTCCCGTCGGTGGTGCTGCCCAGCTAAGGCAGGCTAGTCCCTAGCTGTTCTGACACTGCACTGCGCCCTGGAAGCGGCCAGCAGCAGGTCCAGCTCTTAGGTGGGGGGTGAGCCCCAGGGCTCCATGCGCTGCCCCCGCCCCGACCACCGGCTCTGCACTCCCATTGGCCAGTTCCCGGCCAGTGGGAGCTGGGTGGGGCAGTGCCTGTGGGCGAGAGCCATGCAGAGCTACTTGCACCCCTGCGCCTAGGAGCCAGACATGCTGCTGGCTGCTTCCGGGGTGCAGTGTTGTCCGCGGTGCCAGGAAAGGCAGGAAGCCTGCCTCTGCACCCCAGCTGCACCGCTGACCAGGAGCCTCCCGAGATAACACCACACCCCTGCCCCAGCTCTGAACCCCCCAAACCCAGAGCCCCCTCCTGCAGCCCCAGCCCAGAGCCCTGACCCCCTCCCACACTCTGAGCCCCTCATTCCTGGCCGCAGCCCACACCCCAGACTCCTCATCCCCAGCTCCTTTGGATCGCGGGCATCAACAATTTTTTTTCAACTGCGTCACCAGAAAAAAAGTTTGAAAACCACTGATCTAGACCATCCCTCACAGCTGTCTGTCTAACTTGCTCTTAAAAATCTCCAGTGATGGAGATTCTGCAACCTCCCTAAGCAATTTATTCCAGTGCTCAACCACTTGGACAAAAGGAAAAACTTCCTGTCAAACCTAAACCGCCCTTGCTGAAATTTAAGCCCATTGTTTCTTGTCCTATTCTCAGTGGTTAAAGAGAACAGTTTTTCTCCCTTTTCCTTGTAGCAACCTTTTATCTACTTGAAAACCGTTATGTCCCTCCTCAGTCTTCTCTTCTCCAGGCTAAACAAACCCAATTTTTTTCAATCTTCCCCCATAGGTCGTGTTTTCTAGACCTTTAATCAGTTTTGTTGCTCTTCTCTGAACTTCCTTCAATTTGTCCACATCTTTCCTGAAATGTGGCACCAATCATTGGACACAATACTCCAGATGACATTTAATCAGCATGGAGTAGAGCAGAAGAATTACTTCTCGCGTCTTGCTTACAACACTCCTGCTAATGCATCTCAGAATGATGTTGACTCCTATTTAGCTTGTGATCCAGTATGACCCTCAGATCCTTTTCTTCAGTACTCCATCCTAGGCAGTCATTTCCCATTTTGTATGTGTGCAACTGATAGTGGAGTACTCTGAATTTGTTCTTATTGAATTTCATCCTGTGACGGGTTCCCCCAGGGGTGCCACCTGGGACTGGGGTTCCACTGAGCCCACTGACTCACCAGCCTGGGCTCCCTCTCAGCACTGTGCTGCTGTCACAGGCTATAGACTGCTCCTGGACCTACACTCCCAGCAGCATTCACACAGGCAGGGACACACCCAGCTGCAGTTTCATGCAGGCTTTGGACAGCCACTGCATGATCCAGCAATAGAGAGGCTACAGCCAAAATAACCCCCAGTCTGGGACCCCAGAGCTGTACCATCCCGCCCTGATCAAAACCCCAATCAGTATGAATTTATTACCCAGTTCGCCATTCCTTCAATGTGGAGAGGACAATGCATACTTGTGTTAACCAGGCTGAGATTTTTCCCCAGACGCTTTGGTCACAGGCATACCAGTTTAGATAAAGCAAAAAAGTTTAACTACAAAAGAGAGATTATAAATGATAGAAAACAGACCAAAGCAGATTACCTCGTAAATAAACAGAACTGCAAACTATAAGCCGAAAATACTAGAAAGATTGGATATGAATTAACAAATTCTCACCCTAGGCTGATGATAGTCAGGCTTGCAGATTCTTAAGGGACAAGCTGCATTTGTTTTGCAGCTTGGGATCTCCTACCCTGTTCCAAGACTTTTTCTTTTAGAGCTTCTCTCTGTGGAGTTGTGGGGAAGTGAAGAACAACCAACGATGTCACTCCTTGCCTTATATAGCTTTTTCATATGGCAGGAGCTCTGTTTCAAACTTGGTTCCCAGACCAGTTTGTGGAAAAATTCAGGTACCCCAAATGGAGTCCAGAAGCATGGTCTGGTCACGTGCCCTTGCAGAGTCATAGCAGCCATAACTTACAGAGTGGCCTTCCACAGGAAGGCTAAGCTATTCCACAGTCCATTGTCTTTGTTGATGAGCCATTAGCACTGTTTGGCTTCTTCACTGTTGTACCTGAAAGGCTGGCTGTGGGTGTTTTCCAGAGTAAGCCCCTTTGAAATACAGATACCTAGTCAATATTCATAACTTCAAATACAAAAATGATACATGCATACAAATAGGATAATCATATTCAGCAAATCATAATTTTTCCAATGACACCTTACATGACCGATCTTGTACAAAACATCATAATTATGCCATAATCAATGATCCTAATAATAACACTATGATGAATATGGAGCGTTGCACATCCTATTTACTTCAGACCATTTCTCCAGTTTGTCCCGATCATTTTGAATTTTAATCCTATCCCCCAAAGTACTTGTAACCCCTTGCAGCTTGGTATTGTCTGCAAACTTTATAAATGTGCTCTCTATGCCATTATCTAAATTGCTGATGAAGATACTGAACAGAAGCGGACCCAGAACTGATCCCTGTGGGACCCCACTCAATATGCCCTTCCAGCTTGACTGTGAGCCACCTACTCTCTGGGAACGATTTTCCAACCAGTTATTCACCCACCTTGTAGGAGCTCCATCTAGGTTGTATTTCCCTAGTTTGTTTATGAGGAGGTCATGCGAGACCATATCAAAAGCCTTATTAAACTTAAGATACACCACATCTACCATTACCCTCCCCCATCCACAAGGCTTGTTACACTGTCAAAGAAAGCTATTAGGTTGGTTTTGCCACGATTTGTTCTTGGCAAATCCATGCTGACTGTTCCTTATCGCCTTATTATTTTCTAGGATTCGGCAATTTGATTGCTTAATTATTTGCTCCATTATCTTCTCGGGTACTGATGTTAAGCTGACTGGTCTGTAATTCCCCAAGTTGTCCTTATTCCCCTTTTTATAGATTTGGCGCTATATTTGCCCCTTTTCCAATCCTCTGGAATCTCCTGTCTTCCATGACTTTTCAAAGATAATTGCTTCGAATGGCTCAGATATCTCCTCAGACAGCACCTTGAATATTTTAGGATGTATTTCATCAGGCCCTGCTGACTTGAAGACATCTAACTTGTCTAAGTAATTTTTAACTTGTTCTTTCCCTATTTTAGCCTCTGATCCTATCTCATTTTCACTGGCATTCACTGTTAGACGTCTGCATGAAGTCTGCATGTACAGAGATGACTAGGGCATGTGTGCTGAGATGCCATTTTCAGTTGAGGGCAGTGCAATACTGATAATCAAGCTTTAACTCTGGTTTTTCTTGCTGTCTTTGGCTTATTTCTTTCTTGTCTGGATGACTGATTCTGGGGATTTTAGTCAAAGTAGATGGCATCAACATGTTGCACACTTTTCTCTAGCCTTTGCGAGGAGAAGTAACTGTTCTGATTGCATGAAGGTTTGTTTAAATTAACATACTCTGTTGTCTTCAGTTTTAGAAAAATACTTGAATATTTATAGTAAAAGGTACTTGGCTAAAAGAAGTACACATGTGTAGGATAATTTGTATTTGATCTCTTTCAGCCCTGGGTCCAGCGTAGTAATGGAAGAGAAGAGTAACCTAATCTCAGGCATGAGAGCACCTAAGTCCTTACCATATAGCCTATCCTGGAAAAGCAGTAAGTACAACGGCTGGTGGTCTCCTCATGCTGTAAGCTGGAACCTACATGTTAGCTCAAAGTGGAACGGGATAACTTTTCTCTGTATTTTTATTCCGTGTGTCAGCATTCCCCTACATAAACTGAAATGCTTTTATTACCACCATCAGCAAGTGGAGATGGAGAGCTCTGTAACACAATCCTCCCTAGAAGCAGCTGCATTTCTGTAGTGGATGGAGTGTCTTCTGTATCCAGGTTTTATTTTGCTGTAGGTGGCATTGTGTCAAAGGTTGTCAGGCTCCATGTATTGCCCCCATTACTGTAGCATCTGACATTTAAATTGTTCACCGCTCTTGGTTGAACAAAAGTCGAGGCTTACAAACAGGGCTGAGTTTGGCACAGTGGAGCTCAGCACAGTTGTAGCTCTTCGGGTTCAGCTGCTACTGAAGTCAGTGGACGCTGTACACGTGTGCAGCAGCTGTAGCATTTGGTTGGTTTTGCAAAACTTGATTGAAATCTCAGAGCTAGGGTGTGTCTATCCAGGAAAACCTACCAGTGTTACTTCCAAGGGGATGTAATCTAAACGAAAAAGGCCATTGTTTGGAATAAGTGTTCACGTAGGAAGTCACCCACATAGTGGTGTAGTAATGTGTATTCCTGAGGGAATTCTGCATTAAAAAATTAAACATTCTGCACACAATATTTTAAAATTCTGTATATTTTATTTGTCAAAATAATAATATAATCACACCAGTTTCAATTATTTTGGTATCTTATTTCAAAATACCTGTCAGCCACTATGTCTGTAACAATACAGACAGCAAAAAAGATTCCCCCAGGAGTAGAGAGTCAAAGAAACTCCTACAGCAACCCAGTTCCTGTTTCTCTGTTATGCTTTTGTTGGGCACCTGTCTGAGTGTGTCACACACATCAGCTGGGCCCATCTTGGGAGAAATCTCTGTCCCTCCAGTCTTAGGCATCCACACCCCCTACCCTCCCAGAGTCCAGCTCTGGGGGACTAAGGGGGTGCCCCAGACACCTGCACCCCCTACCACCCAGAACCCAGGGATCCAGAGGGAGAAACAGCCTGATGCTGGGTCCCAGGCTTGTACAGAGTTTCCTGCATGCCAGTTTCTTCCTTCAGGACATGCTGGGAACTGCACCTGCATGGAAAAGTCCAGCTCCCCCTCCCCCTGGCAGTGTCATGTATTTGCAAGCTGGAGAGCCAGGCTCTGCTGGGTCCCGCATCTGCTACTGACAGCCAGCAGCTTTGCAGCACTAATTCTGCTCTGGGGGGAGAGGGGGAAATGAAATTATGTGCAAATTCTGCACTGTGTTGTGGCACAAAATTCCCCCTGGAGTAAATGTTGGTAATTTCCCCTATATACAAGCCTGGGTCTGTTCCCAATGGTGTCTATGGATGAGTCTATTGTAGTTGTTGGGGAGTGTGGGCTCAAGACTTGGCATTTTTCTGAGTCATCTGAGTCCATCCCTGATGAGCTGAAATGGCTGTTATCCCTCCCAAAGTCAGATCCTGAGCTTCAGCTCCATGCCTTACTCTGAATGCCCTGTCTCAGCCCTTTGCTGCATGGCTGCCGTGCTTTCCTGTTCACCACATGTCCTGCTAGTGGAGGGGACGTGGATCTCCGATCCGCAGATGTCAGGCTGTGGGGACTGGAAACGGCTCAGAAAAGAGAAGCAAAAATTACCCCGGGTCTGGAATGGCTTCCATACAAGGAGAGACTAAAAAGATGACTAAGCGGGATGTGATAGAGGCCTATAAAATCATGATTGTTGTAGAAAAAGTGAATAGAGAAGCATTATTTACCATTTCACACAATACAAAAACCAGGGGGTCACCTGATCAAATGAATAGGCAGTAGGTTTAATACAAACAAAAGGAAGTACTTTTTCACACCGTGCACAACTAACCTGTGGAACTCATTGACATGGGATGTTGTGGTGACCAAAAGTGTAACTGGGCTTAAGCAAGAATTGGATAAGTTCATGGAGGATAGCTCCATCAATAGCTATTAGCCAAGATGATAAGGGATGTTACCCCATGCTTTAGGTGACTCTAAATCTGTAACTGCTAGAAGCTGGGAGTGGAAGAGAGGGGTGGATCACTCCATAATTGCTCTGTTGTGTTTACTCCCCTTGAAGCTCTGGTAGGGGCCACTGTTGGAGACAGGATACTGAGCAAGATGGAATATGATCTGACCCAGTATTGCAGCTCTTATGAGCTCTTGCCACATATGACTCTTCACAAGGTTTTGTTCTTTAAAAACTGATTCAGTTGCCCAGTGTCCCAAGAGCCCGATTCCCAAAGCATTGAGTTCAGGGTAACTATTATTAAACAGCCTGGTGGTATTCCATGCCATTTGGATCTTAGGGAGGGAGTTTCATGTACTTACGCTATACTTAATTGAAAATCTTTTACCCCTTAAACAGCAACAAGCATTAACTGGAAGGAGGTGTGATCCATTGAGCGTTTTTCTTGGTCCCCTTGTCAAACTGTAGCCTTGACGGACTGGCCATAAAGCTGTCCTGTTCCGGGGATGCCTGTGGCTTGAAAGAAAGCAAGATTTTGCAAGAGAATTCCTTTGAAGTAGCCATTAGTTTAAACATTAGGGAGGATTATGGTCTTTTACTTCTGAGTATATGACAGAGTTTCTGTGATCTGAGCATCTGTTCCCAGTGTGAGCCCCACTTGCTACAGAGACTGTCTCCTTGATCTTGGGCAAGTTACTTAAGCTCCCCGTGCCTCAGTTTCCCCATCTACAGAATGGAGGGATGGTAATACTTACCCTGCAAGTTAAGTATTACTAGTTAGCTGAGAAGATAAACATGCAACTTATAACGCATCCTCAGATGAAAGGTGATGGAGAAGCACAAAATAGCATTTTTGCGATTTACACTTTGGGTAGGAATTTGCCAGTTTAAAAAAAAAGGCCTCCACTTTTGCAGGAGATCCCCATTGAAATACACACGTTACTTGACGCCTGCTGTAAATTGCCAGGCAAAAGCGTGAATGAACTGAGAATGCAGCATCGTGGACACAGTTATTTGCAGTGCAAAACACACTCCACATAAATGGGGGCTTGGTGTGAAGCTTATTTCCGTAGTTTATTTTTATCACTGTATTTTGAGCTAGTAGGTCAGGATTCATGTAACTGTAACTCTGAGGTGCTGAGCGATGAATACGTTTCAAAAGCATAACGTCTAATAGTCTGGTTGCAATCTGATTTAAGAAAAATCTGAAAATTGTAATACATTATGCTAATCGACTCCTTCTTTGCACCAAGCAGGGTATTTTTTTTTTACCCTTTAAGTGCAGTTGTCCTGTCAAAAGCAGCCTTACATAAAACACATGGGCGGGGCAACAAGAGAGATGATTAATTCCCAAGTTTTCCTCAGGTGTTAGGCCAGAAAATTCATGATGATATTATTTATATCGTTGTTACAACCAGGATCTCATAGTGCTAAGGGCTGTACAAACAGAGAACAAAAAGACAGTCCCTTCCCCAAAGAGCTTAGAATCCAAGTAAGAATCTGAAAGTCACGCTGGCTTGTGCATTGCCAAGAATTAGAGATTCTGCAGCTGGAACTCAGTTTGACTAATCTGGCTATACGCAAGCCAGCTCTCCCTCTCAGCTTTGCCGGCTTTGCAGTGCTAGCAGAAGTAGTTTGGTCAGTAAAGTAAGCAGAAAGATAACAAACAAATGCACATAAGTGGCAGGTCAGAGTAAAGGGAACTGTCTAATATCCTCGCTTTTCAAGCCAGAACTAAACTTTAAAAATGTTCCAGTACTTAGAGCAGCAGTGAAGCTTGCATTTTGCCTTGAAAACACCTCTTTTGGACTCCTTTTTAAGCAGACCGATTAGGTACAACCAGATGCTTAATCACCTCCCATGATTAAAAAGCCAGGCAGCCCAGGATATTGTACCAATTTCACAATAAAATCTGCTGGGTGCATGTGTCTAGGGAGTACAGGGTGCATTGTTGGCAGCCCTCTGCTTTTTTTTTTATGCTGAGGTGCATGGATGGGAAATTGGTACTTGAAAAATGACTGCTCATCAGCTTTTGCTACGGTCATCACTATGGGCTGGCTGGCTGTGGTATGGAATAGTCGACCATTTCCAGATGCTGGACAGTAGGTGTCCTGATTTCAGGTGGAGAGTCCACAGGTATCATTGGACAGGTACTGGAACATTTCACAGACAAAACCTGCAATCAGTCTTGTCGCTGTATGGGCAGGCCACCTTGGGATTGTGTGCACCTGTATCTGATTAGATTTTCTAGTATATTAATCTTGTGAGATGAGGTTTTCTAAGGAGGATACTTGGGTGAAAGGGGGAATGGCTTAGCTCAGTGCCTGAAGGTCACAGCATTGATAAACACACACTGGAGATGAGTTCAGATGTGTCTGTGTACATTTGGATTGGTTGAGAGTGAGCTAAAGCAGAAGGACTTACTCCAAGTCTGTGGTAACGACCCTTAACGTGCCCAAATAGAGCAGCTGGTCATATAAAGCTTTAGTCAGCTTTCTAGCCAAGGTGTGGTGAGGATCCAGTCTAGCAGGGCTTCCTGGAGACCTACAGAACGTACCTGTGCTTCATATTTGATCTTTCTTAATGAATCATTGCACTATGGGCTGATGCACGGGATCAGCCTTGTTCTGCTGGGTCAGCTCCCAAAGACACAGCAGTAAGGACGGTTGCTTGGTTTTCATTCCACTGAAGGTGTTGGAGCTCCAGCCAGACAGGCTGGGTCTATTTTTGGGAAGGAACTAATGCTGAGCTCTGGGCTCAGGTTGGGCACTAGTCCTGATCTTGCATGAGCACAGCCAAAGGGGCAGGAATAAGAGCATCGTCACCATACACTGGGACTCTATATAGAGCAGTCAGACATCTGCTTCTCCCAGTTAAGGAGCTTTTCCTGCATGTTGCTTGTAAACAGAGAACAGTTTGTCTAATAAACTCCCCCCTTCTCTGTGTATATGAAAGGGCCCCTAAGCCCTTATCCAGGCCTCCAGTCCCATTCCCCTACTCCCTGGTGTGCTGACCAAGGAGCAAAACGCTAGCTCCCTGTGCTAGTACAGGAGTTGCTTGTGCTCTGGTGGTGGTAGCATGAGGAGTGCTGAGTCGCTGCTTTGGGGAGACCACAAACTGCCTGGCTGTGAGCACGAGTGTGCAAGAACAGTCCAAGTGTCTGAGTTTCAACACAGTGATTGACTTTGGTGAGGGGGTAGCTTGTGGACCTAGACTGAGTCCAAAGCAGCTTGTCTGTTGCTTACAACTGGGGGATGATGTTAGAGCTGCTATTGTTGACTATCTAAAATGTCTTGCTTTTTAATCTAATTGCAGGAGCCGGTAACTGAAGATCAGAGAAGAGGCTGCTATTGAGTGCTCATCATCTGTTTCCTTTAGAAATGTGAGGTGCTGGTTAGGAGACTCAGACTTATAAATTCCTTCTGTGTTGGCTAAGCACTCGCAGCCCTAACCTTCCTGCAGAACTGTCCTTCACATATCGGCTGCTGTCCCGAAATTATCCCGACCAAGGTAATTAGACAGAATGCTGTTAACCCTTGATATCAGAGATCAAACCCTCAAAAACTAACTCCACACACGCTGATGCCAAGGAGCTAGCAGAGTTCAAACTGTCTGGATCAGCATGCTCTACAAGTTACCTCCTGTAGGGTGTTTGTGTAAATCATTGCTCAAGCCCTGCATGTCTTTGGATTTAAATGCGTTGCAGCTGTTTACCACTGCATGGTGCTGATGGTACGTCCCTCTCATAGGGATTGCTGTGCCAGGTCAGACCATTGGTCCATGTGAGCCCACACTGGGGGTAAGCTCTCGGTGGTACATCTCTCCCCGATGGGGAGTTAGGCACCTGAATGTTTGGTTCCCTCTGTTTCCCTCCAGAGACCTTGAATGTGTTTGTGTGTCCCAGGATCAGATCAGCTGTAGCTCTAAGGCCTGCCTGTTATGCGCACCCACCTAGATGTGAAAAAGGAGCTGCCATTCAGACTGTAGATGGTGTATGGGGGAGTCAAAGCAAAAAGTCTTAAAACAAAATATTCTCATTGCTGTTTAGATTAGGCCTAAAAGTTCATCTGTAAGAGAGCTGGGATGGGGGATTCTGCTGAAAAGTGGCTGCCTTATCAATAAAACAGTTGCACTGTGCCCTCCCACCGTGGCAGCCCTAACACCACACTTCACATATGTGATGCCCAGTGCATGCCGCTGCTTGAGCACCTCTGGCCTGGTGCCCCTCTCTAGTCTCGCTCAGACTCTCTTGGGCTGTGGGGACTTGCAAATGATTTTTGTACTCCGTCACAGGGAGCGCCATTTAGTTCTGAGCAGGGGCATGTGTGGGTGTCCTTGTGCTTCATGGAGAAGGTGAGGGAATGTTAATTGTTGTAAGAACAGGGCTGGGGTGGCAGGAACATTACGCATCCTGGAACATCCACCCAGTCTAACACCTGGTGTCACGTGATCTGGACAACATTAAAGCGTGAGAATATCCAGCCAGATCCTGGTCTGTAGCTCTGTCCCATCTGTGTCTGTCCAGCAGAGCAAAGGGAACAGAGGGCAGCCAGGAATTTCCCTGACATCATAACGAGTTTCATGCTACCTGCTCCCTTCTCCTGGGCAGAGAAGTGCTGGAGTGGGCCTCCCTAAAGCAACATACACTCCAGCCATTCTTGGCCCAAAGAGCAGTCTCGGGAGAACTGTGGTAGTCAGCGTAGTTTCAAGTAGTCCTTAGCCGGCATTAATTACACTAGAAGATATTTCTATCCCCAGCTGGCTCCAGCATCTGCATGTCAGCCAGACATAGGATCTGGCCATCACATTCTCGTCAAACCTGTCTTGTCCTGTTCCCCTCCACCGCACAAAAGAGAAGATTTGATATTCTGAGTAAAGAGCAAAGGCCCCTCCTTGCTCTTAGCCGAGCATCACTGCTTGATCCTGTACAGGAAGAATAATCCTGCGCCTGACATCCGCTTGTCACCGTGGAAACAACTATAGGGCTGCCCTTTGAGGGAGTGAAGTGTGTTTGGTCAGAAGGCAAGTGTAGCAAAATCCGCTTTTGCCACCCTGCCATTCTGACAAGAAATAAATATGTGCTCTGGTTAGTGAGCTCTTCATACACCCATTGTTGCATCCACGAGATACTCTCTTGGGAGGGATTTCAGTGTTCCACTCCTGGCATTGTGGTTTAGTAGGTCCCACTTGCAAACCTGATGAGAGCAATGTCTAAAAAGTTGTGATAACGGGTAATAGCACCTTCCCCTCCATTAGCAGCAGCTCTGTGATAAAACTTGTTGCGTAGTTTTTTTAAGTCTTTGCAACTTGAACATATTTCTCTTGAGGGCAGAGTTAAGTAGTCAGCTTCTTAGCAGCAAAGCAAACTATACATCTTTAGTTTGGCCATTAAAACTAGTCTGTGGAGATCCCAGTGTATGCAGAATAACTCTCCCTAACAATTGTACATAGTGGCAGCATGTCACTAACCTCCGCACTCCAGATTGGCGCAGTCTGTAGCGCCTCCATAGAATACATTCTGCGTGTCCTGTTAGGTCAGCATGTTCACCTCCAGAGGACAGATGTCATGGGACTTCTTTTAGGCTAGCTATTCTGATTCATTGCCTCAAAGATTTGTGGAGGCAGGAAGGTGCACAGACCTCAGACACTGAGCGTGCCCATCAGCACCAGGGCAGGAACTGAAACAGCGTTGCGTGGAGCTACCTCTGGGATTTCCCAAAGGGCTTGGTGTTGGCCTTCAAGCTTGTCTACAGTGGGAAAGTTATTGAAATAGCTGTTCTGGATTAACTCCCTGTGTGGACATTTACTGCTGAATAAGAGTATCGTTTTCTAATTTAGTTTAAAACTTAATCCACCTCCAAAGTGGATTAAGCTAAATGAGAAAAAGGCACTCGTATTCTAGAACAGTATGTCTGCACGGGGCCTGAGACAGATGTCGCTATTCTGGGAGACTTCCGTGTGTAGAGACCCTGACTGCTCCTGGTGACGCTAGTGGAAGGCGCTGGCTTCAGTGGAGCAGTTAGGCCAAAGCTGCATGTTTCTCAAACTCCCACTCTCCAGGATTAAAGGGCAAGAAAATTCTCAGCTGGGTTTAGGGCAGAGTACCCCTTCCCCCACTGTGTGATCATGGAAATAATCCCCTGTTGTCAGTCAATGCTGTGTCTTGTCCCAGCCTGTCACCTGCAGCACTCATACTGACAAGCTCTGACCTTACCCTGCCTGCCCCACCTTAGTAGGGCGTTAACATAATGTACATGTGACCTTACAGCTAACTTGTTATCAGAAGCTGGGTTGAGTTTTGATCTAAAAGATCCATGCAATAAATAACCAACATACACACACACACCCCTCCCCCTTTCAAAGCATACCCAAAAGGGGTCTGGCAGTTTGGGGGAGCCTAACTGCAATAGAAGCAAGCTGTTTATAACCTTTTATCTAGTAGATTGCAGATAAGGTACTGCAACTGCAAGGGGACATCTTAGAGAAAAGGAAACCTACTCTGATGTCCCCTCTGCTCTGGCAGAGTTAGGCAAAGCGCTCCTGAACTCTGCACTCAGCTGCTCTTGTCTCTTGAGGTTACAAGCTCTCTGCTGCTCTAACACCCGCACATTTTTCATTTGTGGGTTTGGATTGTGAGGAATCAATCCTATTGATTCTTTTCAACCCTCTCTCCATGTTAGTTATCCTGGGTTAGTTAGGATTAGTTAGGACCCACCAAAGGCACTTGTACCTGAGCTGGAAACCAGGGCTATGCTGTCAGAGACTGCCCAGCACCATCTGCCTTGTGTAGAAATATAGCCCTTTTCCAAAATCGGAGCCAGATCTGGTGTTTGGAGAGTGCCTCCTGCAGAGAGAGACGGGGCCCAGTTCCTTGGTGCCCTTGCACTTGTGGTAGCATGTCGCAGCAGCTTTGCGGTGGTGGGAGTGACTGTCTCAAGGCACAGGACAGCAGTGAGCTGGGGCAGAATGTCTGTATGCAGGATAAATCAGTGGTGGTCTTCCTTACAAGAAAGCTTCACCTGACCACCCAGCAACTTGATGCTCCTCCAGGGTTAGAAACAAGGGGAAGTTTGAGAAGCCCGTTGGCAAAAGTTACTCTCTGGTTTCCTTTATTGAAAAAAAAAAAAAAACAAGTGCGTTGAGCTAAAGTTTTATTTGTGGAAGTGTTCAGGATGGGCTGAAAACCTACAACTTGCTAGTCTGATTATGGGTACATAGGGCCATTAGCAACAGTGGTACTAGCTAATAGCCGCTGGGCCACCATTCCTGCGCTGGTTAGATGCACTTGTGAAAATGGGGTCCCACAACTTGGTAGCAGATTTTCAAGATTACCCAGGAGCGCCCCTGAAGAAGAATGGAGGCTACCGGGAAACCTGGCCAAACGCGCTCAAATCAGCATTGTGGAGGGAGCTGCTTTGGCTGCACTTAAGTGCTTTTGGGGACATCACTGTGCGTTTGTTTGCGCGTTGCACAGCGCCGTAATGTTACACTGCATAAAGCTAAAACAATGAGCCATGTAGAGAAAAGAGACACTGTTAAGAGTTTAGTTCATTTCTCAGGGGTGAAAATAACCTGAGTTTGAGCTTTTGTTTTGTTCCCCATGTTTTGGAAATGCTGTTCCTAAAAGCTGTCCATGGCTGTAATTTTGTTTGTATTTCAATAAAACCTGCTTTTTGGATTGCTCACACTGCCTTGTCATCTTACACCACTTTAGCAGGCCATTTTATTTCCTTTTCCTTTGTCTTCTGACAAAAATGAAGAGAAAAATAACCTGTTTATAGCATCTCTCTAATCCTATAAGCAGCCCTATCTGCTCTCAAGAATTCCATCGTCTCAGAATGGTAGATTACATTACCTCCAGCACCGACCGGTGAATTCTAGATTGTAGTGAGATTGGTGTGAATGAGCTGTGTATGCCTTTAACAAGGCGGTGCATTGAAGAATAAATCTGATTTTAAGGAGGCAATTGATCCAGTCTAGCAAGAGGAAAATGAGCCCCCACTAGTGGCAACCTAGAACAGCACAAATAGAGTTTAGGCTGTAGGTAACATTTCCAGTGCTTCAATTACTTAAGAGCCTTTGGCCTTGTTGGTGTGGGAAAATATTTTTTGGTTTAAGTGAATGGTTAAAATTCAGACTTTCTAGCTGCATGGGTCTGATGCTCGTGGACACTGAGTTCAGTATCCAAAGGGCCTTGGTTTGGTTTATATCAATTGAGGAAGGGGTTTAAGCTAAACCACCCCCAGTAACCCACTCTTCTACTGGAATAAGAGTGCCCCTGCAGGCGGGTTACACCACTGGCATCACTATTTCCAAACAGCTGCATTGACCTGAGTTCCAGTCATGCCCATCACTCATTTCTCAGTTTCCAATGCAAACAATATTAGGAAATACAAAATTAAGATTTCAACATAAATTCCATTGTCTCGTAAAACAGCAAGACTCCTAATTTATTCTGTCACAAAACCAACCCCACCCCCCCAGCCTTAGCTTGAACCAAATTACCAATTCTAATGAACGTAATGTTGAGTCTGAAGTGCACTAGCTACTGCATCTGTCAGTATCTTCCTCAGTTTGTATAACTTGTGGTAAAGTAATAACATAGACACTGACCTTACATGTCAACAAAATACCAATCACAATGACTAACCTAATCTTCAGCCTTGGCAGTCTGCAAAACATATCAGTCAGTTTCATGGGATTCCCTTGATAGCCAAGACCTAAATCCCATTTTCAAAAGTGAATGAGAAACTTGAGTCTAAGCTCATTGAAAATCAAAGGAGTTCACCATCCTAAGTCAGTTATTGAAAATATGAACCTGTTACCAGTTTAGTGTAAACAGAGATTGTTCCTTGAACACTTGTCTGTAATTCTTCACACTTTTCTTTTGGAAGCTATTTCTAAAATCTTTCATGAATGAAAGAAAAAATCCCCATAGTTTTGAAGCCTGTGACACACAATTTAAAACAGAAGGACATCATCAGCTAGGGGAAACTGTCAGAACTCTACATTGGAGCGATGGCAATCTATGCCAGCAGCCAGCTGTGGCCCAGAGCTAACAAAGAAGGTGACTTAAACCTGGTTGTATAAAGGCTTATCTAAATGTGCTTCTCTGTAGTCACCTGTGGTCCCATTGAATACATTAAATACATGTTTGCAGGACCCAGGCTTACAAGTCAGCCATGCATGTCACACGAGTTTGGCTTTCAGAAGCAGAGAACTTTTACGTTGGGATAGGTTTGTTCTGTTGCTGTTTGGTGCTGTGCCCTTAGAACTTGAGCTGAAGCGAGAGCTCACCGTTTGAATAGTCCCTAGGACAATTCCGCTTTGGGAAGGTTCTTTAAGAAAGTGTTAAGTTCCCTGGTGCTGCGGTGCATCAGCTCTGCTACCTTTGCTTTGATCACATTTTTTAGCTATCAGTTTAAAATAGTCTCAAAATTGTGTTTTGGGTACTGCAAAAGGAAACAAACACTTCAAGCACCTGCCAGAATTAATCCAGGTAAAAATGTCTGATTTGGGGAGGTGGGGGAATAAACTTTTAAATAACCCCTCCCAGGTCCCTGCAGAGCTGGGGTTCTCATAACGCGCGTGACTCCTTGTTTATCTTTGCTGCCTGTGACTACATTTTTTCAAGCACAAACGGCTCCAAGGCCTGCAGCTGTGCTTGTCAGACAGGAGTTTGAAATCCCCTTTATTTATGTGCGGAGCATTTAGAGCAGCCTGGAAGCTGAGCATCCATCCCACCAGGCTGGACAAGCATCTCAAACACTGTTGACCCCTTTATGGCACCTTAAGAAGAAGCATATTTCTGTCAATAGCTTCAGCGAATTGTCTATTTCATGTTGTCTGTGAAATACAGACCGCCTAATGGAAACCTTATTTCAGAATGTCAATGCTGGGACTTTTGAAGGGCAGGCAGCCCTTGCATTCACTCCTCTCACATGCGGCGGGCACCCCACGGGGCCGAGAGTTGCTTTTCTTTCTTTCCACGCTTTCCGAGGCGCTGTGTGGCTGGAAGGCTGCAATTGAGGCTTTGCCTGTGCAATCTCCTTCTGGGCTTTGCTTCCAGACTTGTTTAAGTCGGGTTCTTTGCAGACCTGCTTTTCTCAGCCTCATGTTTGTGTTTCAGCCTGAGAGGATAAAAGCATTTAGCCACAACCCACTCCACTGTGGAGTGAATAATCCCCACGAAGCCCTGCAGGCTGCAGGTGCGGGGAGGGTGGCAGGTATACTTCTTAATTGCAAAAATAAAGCATCGACCCAACTGTTAATTTGGCATTTTATCTGTAACCAGCGAGCGCTGGGGCAGGCCTGTTCCTGAGGTAAGCTGCAGCTGATGGGGGAAGGGCAAGCTAGAGGCCTTATCCTGTTACTGCGGATACGACGAGCCGGGGGGGAACAGATTAAACTCTGGGGTGGATGTTGCCCAGTGAGCTGAGCCAAGGTCGGATTCCAAGGCGGGGTGGCTGGCTGGAGTCACTAGGTTTGGGGATGGCAGGATGAGTTTTAGAGTGCCTGGTTTGTTTCTGGGTCCCTGGGGGACTCCCCATTCGCTTTGGCTTGGGAGGGTGGCGAGGTGGCAATTGCCCCTCAAGATGCTGTCCTGGTAGGCATGGCCCTGTGGCATTGTGGGAGACAGGACAGGAGTGACCTCTGGAGGGAGGGTTTGAGTCCGCCCCTTACACCAGCAACCCCTCCCCAGCCACGGCAGAGTGCAGCCCACCCTGTGGGCGTGAGGGGGAGCTGGGATCTGCGTGCCCCTGCGCAGCAGCCTCCCTCAGGGCAAAGCACCCCTGGCTCCTGACGAAATGGCCTGGCTCCTCAGCCTCAGGCACTGTGCAGCCTGTCCCACCCCAGCCCTGGCTATTGGCCATGGTCCTTGCCCCAAGGACAGCACAGTCTGGCATGGCCAGGAGAGGGGGGAGGGGAGAAGAGGAAGAGCCCCCTGCTCTTCCTCCCCCCTCCCAGTCTCACGGCTAGTCTACACTGGCACTGCTGTGGCAGCGCTTTTACGTGGCTTGTGTGGTCACGGCACAGCGCTGGGGCTCCCAGCGCTCTAAAAAACCCACCTCCACGAGGGGAATAGCTCCCAGCCTGGGGCCTTGTCTACACGGGCACTTTGCAGCGCTGAAACTTGCTGTGCTCAGGGGGGTGTTTTTTCACACCCCTGAGTGAGCAAGTTGCCGCGCTGTAAAGTGCCCGTGTAGACCAGCCCTCACCCTCTTCTGCCGAGCAGCAGGGCCCCGCGCCGGCTGAGCCTTTCTGGAAACCAGGAGGATGGTGGCGTAGTTCATCTTAACCTCTGAGGATGGGACAAGAAGCCATGGGCTTAAATTGCAGCAAGGGAGGTGTAGGTTGGACGTTAGGAAAAACTTCCTACCTGTCAGGGTGGTGAAGCACTGGAATAAATTGCCTAGGGAGGTGGTGGAATCTCCATCACTGGGGATTTTTAAGAGCAGGTTGGACAAACCCCTGTCAGGGATGGTCTAGATAATACTTAGTTCTGCCTTGAGAAAGAAAAGAGACTCAAACATTTTGCCTCCAAAAAAGGCTACAATAAGTTATAATGCCATTTGTTTTGCAGAATCACTCTGTTTTAATATAAACACTTGTTTTGATTTTGTTCTTGTGTTTCATCAAAAAATTTTCATCTTGAAAATAAATGCTTAAGCCAGGGCCTCTGTAAAACAAACCGGGCTCCTGGGGCAGCAGATGGCGCTGGAGAGCTGGTATAGGGAATCCCTTTGTCAAGTCTCCCTTGCCTTCTTCATGGGTGGGAGGGCAGGTGGTCAAGTGGTTAGAGCAAAGGGACAGTGAATCAGGTCTCCAGGACTGTGTTCCCAACTCTGGGGTGGAAGTGGGGTCTAGTGATTACAGCAGGAAGGGGGAGGGGCTGAGAGCCAGGACTCCTGGGTTCTATTTCCTGGCTCTGTTGCCTGGGGAGGTGAACACGGCTTCCCACATCAATAACAACATGGCTCTACAGAGTGCACTGAGCACCCCACCACCAGCACCACGCTGGGACGGGTGCCCGAGGGATTGTCTGCCAGGCTCAGGGGGGCTCCATTCCCCAGTGCCCCCCCACCACCAGAACCTGCATTTCCAGGTGCCAGGCATGCCTGGAAACCTAACTCTCCCTGGGCCAGGAGCCTCGGAAACTGCCAGCAAGTGATGGCACCCAGGCCAGCTGGGAGAGGCTGGAAAAACTGGCCGACTCAGAGAGGAGATGGATGAAATGGGACCTGCACTGACCCAGCCCCTACCTTGTTCTGCCCCCACCGCCATACTGCTTTGGCAGGGCAGCACAGGGAATGGGGCTGGCAGTGCAAGGGGGCAGCAGTGGGTTGGGGGTAGCAGTAGCAGCGAGGAGGGGCTGCAGTGCAGCAGTGACTCCGGGACCAGCCCACGTCCTGGGCTGGCTCCCGATGGGGGTGGCTCTAAGGAGTTCTCTCCAGGCTGCAGGCCATGGGGCTGGGCATCCTGCTGGAGAGGGAGAGGGGGGTTCCCTTGGCATCGCTCAGGGTCTCTCCCAGCCCTGCAGGTCTGGGCCATTGTGAGGCAGGCAGCCCAGGGGACCCGCTCCCAGTGGCTGGGCTTTGGTGAAGCATTTGGGAGGGCAGGGCTGGGGGCTTTCTCTGGGGCAGAGCAGTCACATAAACACCTGCCCCAGGGGATGCTTGGAGGCTGCTATCTCCTGGGGGGAGTGGGAAGGGGCTGTCCCTGCCCCAGTGCCCTGGAGCTGCTAGTCACTACAGCTATTACTGATCCCCTAGAGATGAGGTGGGAGCCCATCCCCCACAAGCTGCAGACTTAACTAAAAACCGCTTAAGAAGTGCTCCTGTCTCCAGCACTCAGATACCCAGCTCCCAATGGGGTCCAAACCCCAAATAAATCTGTTTTACCCTATATAAAGCTTATACAGGGTAAACTCATAAATTGTTCGCCCTCTATAACACTGATAGAGAGATACGCACAGCTCTTTGCCCCCCAGGTATGAATACTTACTCTGGGTTAATAAGTAAAAAGTGATTCCATTAAATAAAAAAAGTAGGATTTAAGTGGTTCCAAGTAATAACAGGCAGAACAAAGTAAATTCCCAAGCAAAATAAAAAGGAAACACGCAAGTCTAAGCCTAATACAGTAGAAAACTGAATAGAGATAAAATCTCACCCTCAGAGATGTTTCAATAAGCTTCTTTCACAGACTGCACGCCTTCCTAGTCTGGGCACAATCCTTTCCCCTGGTACAGCCCTTGTTCCAGCTCAGGTGGTAGCTAGGGGATTTCTCATGACTGCAGCCCCCTTTGTTCTGTTCCACCCCCTTATACATCTTTGGCACAAGGCAGGAATCCTCTGTCCCTTTCTGGGTTCCTAAATGGAAAAGCACCAGGTTAAAGATGGATTCCAGTTCAGGTGACATGATCACATGTCACTGTAAGACTTCATTACCCACTTGCTAGCACACGTATACAGGAAGACTTACAAGTAAACAGAGCCATTTACAACCAATTGTCCTGGTTAATGGGAGCCATCAAGATTCCAAGCCACCATTAATGGCCCACACTTTGCGTAATTACAAATAGGACCTCAGAGTTATATTTCATATTTCTAGTTTCAGATACAAGAGTGATACATTTATACACATTGGATGAACACACACGGTAGATTATAAGCTTTGTAATGATACCTTACAAGAGACCTTTTGCATGAAGCATATTCCAGTTACATCATATTCACGCTCATTCGCATATTTTCATAACATCATATGAGTGCACCGTCACAGTTAGCAAATGGTGGAAGGGGCCAGGTGCGGTAGAGTGGCCTGTTAACATAGGACAAAAAGGGGGGCTAGTGGTTAAGGCTCAATTCCTAACGGCTAGACACTGAAAATCATGGGCTGAACAGACACTGGCTCTCCGACTTATTACAACCACCTGTAACCCACCAGCCCCCTTGTTCTCCTGCCCCTGCAGTGGTGTTAACACACCACCACACCTCACATGGTCACTTACAACATGTGCTGACTCCTTACGCTGAGCAATCTGTGCACTTGCCCCTTGCTGTGAGCTGGGAGAACTTCACACCCGAAGAAGGGCTTGGTGTGGCTCTGAAGCTTCTCTCTCCAGCAGAAGTTGGTCCAATGAAAGAGATTCCCCCCTGCCCCCCCTCTGTATGCTGGGCCCCACTTGGCTACAGCTACACTGCAAACACTAAGACCCCCGGGCATAGACAGCTGCCCCTTGCCCACTGGCTGTCTGTGAGGGCGCCATGGGGGGAGAGGTAGTCTCCTCCCACCCATTGGGTTCCACTGCACCATGCACCTATCTGGCCTGGACTGGGGACATCAGCTGTAAGTTCAGCCCTGTGCTTCCCCAGCCAAGCTGGTTGCAGCACCATGGAGGCAGGTATCTTGGTACTGCCAACCCAGTCACCTCTACTGCCCACCTCATTCTTCCACACAAGCCCACAGCACCAACTGCCTACAAGACAATCCTTGAGCAACACCGTGAAGACAACCTCTCTCCTCGACTACAACCCCCAGCTTTGTAGCTCCACTACAGCCGAGCATCCCTCCCAGCTCAGCCCAGCCCAGCCCTCTGTTGCCCCCCACCATCCCTCGCAGCCCGACCCTCCATCACCCTCCCAGCATCCTCCCAGCTCAGCCCAGCCCGACCCTCCATCACCCTCCCAGCATCCTCCCAGCTCAGCCCAGCCCGACCCTCCATCACCCTCCCAGCATCCTCCCAGCTCAGCCCAGCCCGACCCTCCATCACCCTCCCAGCATCCTCCCAGCTCAGCCCAGCCCGACCCTCCATCACCCTCCCAGCATCCTCCCAGCTCAGCCCAGCCCGACCCTCCATCACCCCCCAACCATCCCTCCCAGCTCAGCCCAGCCCAACCCTCTGTTGCCCCCCACCATCCCTCGCAGCCCGACCCTCCATCACCCTCCCAGCATCCTCCCAGCTCAGCCCAGCCCGACCCTCCATCACCCTCCCAGCATCCTCCCAGCTCAGCCCAGACCGACCCTCCATCACCCTCCCAGCATCCTCCCAGCTCAGCCCAGCCCAACCCTCCATCACCCCCCAACCATCCCTCCCAGCCCGACCCTCCATCACCCTCCCAGCATCCTCCCAGCTCAGCCCAGCCCGACCCTCCATCACCCTCCCAGCATCCTCCCAGCTCAGCCCAGCCCGACCCTCCATCACCCTCCCAGCATCCTCCCAGCTCAGCCCAGCCCGACCCTCCATCACCCTCCCAGCATCCTCCCAGCTCAGCCCAGCCCGACCCTCCAACACCCCCCAACCATCTCTCCCAGCCCGATCCTCCATCACCCTCCCAGCATCCTCCCAGCTCAGCCCAGCCCGACCCTCCAACACCCCCCAACCATCCCTCCCAGCCCGACCCTCCATCACCCTCCCAGCTCAGCCCAGCCCGACCCTCCATCACCCCCCAACCATCCCTCCCAGCCCGACCCTCCATCACCCTCCCAGCTCAGCCCAGCCCAACCCTCCAACACCCCCCAACCATCCCTCCCAGCCCGACCCTCCATCACGCCCCCACCATGCCTCCCAGCTCAGCCCAGCCCAACCCTCTGTTGCCCCCCACCATCCCTCGCAGCACGACCCTCCAAGCATCCTCCCAGCTCAGCCCAGCCCAACCCTCCATCACGCCCCCACCATGCCTCCCAGCTCAGCCCAGCCCAACCCTCTGTTGCCCCCCACCATCCCTCGCAGCACGACCCTCCAAGCATCCTCCCAGCTCAGCCCAGCCTGCCCCTCCATCACCCCCCAACCATCCCTCCCAGCCTCACCCTCCATCACCCTCCCAGCATCCTCCCAGCTCAGCCCAGGCTGACCCCCTGTAGCCCCCGCAGCATCCCTCCCAGGCTGACCCCTCCACAGCCTGCCTACAAGCCCCACTCACAGGGCATCTGAATGAAGGAGGTGGCTTGAGAGCAGAGAGGTGCCTCCCCACTGGCACAGGCGCTGATCCCCCCAGGGGCTGCCCCCCCCAGCCCAGTGCACCTGGGGCCGAGGTGTCACTCAAAGCTGAGCAAAGTGCCAGGCCCAGATTCAGATTGTGCCTCCCCTGACCTAAACAGCTTCCCAGGGGGAAGGGCAGAGGGGCGACCCTGCCCCAGTGGAGAGTGACCCCGTTCCCCACAATCTGCTATCATGGCCACAGGCCGCGGCTCCTTCTCCCCATGGCTGTGGCTCTGCCCTTCTCGCCGTGACCCCGGGGCTCCCTGCTAACGCAGGGTCCTGGGGTGTCTGTCGTAGGAAAGGGGCACACAGGCCTTTCTGCGCCGGCAGTTTCAGGCCTCAGTAGCCCAGAGGCGCTGGTGCCCCAGCACAGACAGGCAGAGCTGCCCCAAGTTGCAGCTGGCACTGGGCCACGCCCCGCCGGCTGCAAAGGGCAGGTCCCCGCGGCACAGCTAGCTCAGCTGTGCACCAGGGAGTGGGCGGGTTGTTTTCCTGCACGGTGATGCCAGGGCGGTGCATTGAACTGAATAAAACCCACAGCGACAACAGTCAGCTTGTGGGCTCTGGGGAGGAAGGCAGAGGTGGCTCTTTGAGCCCTGCTGTAGGGAGCACCCAAACCCAGCACCACTCCCATCCTGCCAGCTCTGGGTAAGGTGGCCCCCATACCTCCAGTGCCTGGGCCCCTCAGGGGCTTCAGTGCCTTTATCCTCACAACCCTCCCCCAACTGCAGGGCCACTACCCTCATCATGTGAGGGAAACTGGGGCACGGGAAACTAAGGGCTGGATTTAGGCACCAAAGTCCCACTGAACCCCAGCAGTTAGGCACCTACATACCTGTGGAAGCCTGGCCTGAAGGGCAGTGCCAGGGCACGGCTCCCCAGGGCCTGCACAGAGCTCAGCAGGGACAAGTTTCTCCCTGCCCCGTGGACTCACCAGCAAAGCTTTGGGGCAGGCTCTTGTATCTGCACTGGCCAGGTGAGCCCCATGGCTCCCTGATGGGGCAGGACCCCTGTGCAGCCAGCAGGAGGCAGTGCAGCACCTGAGGGCTGCACGTGGCTCTGTGGGCAGGGCCTGTGCGCTGCACGGGGGAACAATCCCCTCTGCAGCCAGCCAGAGCAGCCAGCGGCCTGGGCAGGAGGGATTCTGCACCCCTGGGGGCGGAGGGGCAGCTCATGGAGGGGGGGGTAATCCGGGGAAAAGGGGGGGCTCTGGAGCCATGTTTGGCCCAGACAATGCCTCAGTAAGGAGATGAACTTGAGGGTTCCCCAGGCTAAACCGAGCCCTGCCATAGCTGTACCCTGTGACCCCCCCTGCAGATGGGGCTGGCTGGTGCAGAGGGGCTGATCTCTCCTGGAGGGTGACACAGCATCAGTGATCTCCAGCGGCTGCCTCTCAGGGCCCCAGCACGGTGCCTGCTGCTCCCATCCCGGCCAGCTCCTGACGGCTGTCACAGGGTGAATCACGCCCTGAGCCTGCAGCCAGTGGAAGTGACTCTGAGGAAACAGAACAGCGGCCTCCAGCTTCCGGCCCATCAGCTCCCCACTCCCCCAGGCCACGTGCCCCACGTCCAGGCTGCCACATGCCCCATGGCCACGCTGCCCATGCTGGCGCCAAGGGGTCAACCCGCCCCACCAGGTCTGTCCCCCGAGCCCCAGCCAGCCCCGACAGGCAGGGTGCAGGGGCATGGCGCTCTTTGGCCTGAGACCCGAGCTAACCCTGTGGAGGGCCAGAGCTCAGGCCTGGTGCCATTCAGCCGCCTGGGCTGGCTCTAAGCGCGTTCACTAGCCCGTGCCTCAGTTTCCCCTGTTGTTAAATGGGGGTGACAATCCTGACTCCAGTCCTGTGTGAGAAGGACTGTTACGCACACAATACTTCGTTACTCACACACTCTAGGGGCACCAACCCGTACCCAGTTCCTAGGGCTCAGGCGTAACCTCACGCTCTAGGGCATCCACCATTATCCTTCCGTGGGCTCAGGGCGTAACCTCACACTCTGCAGGTTTGTGGGGTCTTTTACCAGTGAAAGAGCCTTACACAGGAATACCCTTAACCTCTATTTATTGACAGTCACCAAAACAGAATGCACCCGCTCCGCATACAATGCTCACCACTCACCACTCCCAATAAGGCAGCTGACCTTTTCTTGATTGCCAGCCAGGGTCAGGTCATCTGGGGGACTCCAGCTTCCGCATGGTGTGATTGGCAGGTGTTGAGGTCTGGCAGCTCTGACCTTGGGGCTGTGTCCTGGAGTTGGTTCCAAAGAACTTCCTTTTGGACCCACCTTTACGTAGTGAAACTTGAGTCTTGCTTAGCTCGACCTTAACCATCATTTTACTAAAATATTACAAAACAATTTTCTAACTAATCCTAGCACATTGCAAAACAATTCTTTAACCAGTCATACCCCGGCACCTTAATTGATTGACACCATCGCTCGCTCTCCCCCACTCTTACTCACTTTCACCAGGCCGGGGCAGAGGGTTGGGGGGCGGGGGTTAGGGCTGCGGTTGGGGGTGCGGCCTTTGGGGTGGGACTGGGGATGAGGGGTTCAGGGGCTCTGGGCTGGGGCCAAGGGGTTCGGAGGACAGGACGGGGCTCAGAGCTAGGGCAGGGGGTTGGGGTGCGGGGTGTGTGTGCGTGGGCAGTGCTTACCTCAGGCAGCTCCTGGAAGTGGCCGGCATGTTCCTGCGGCTCCTAGATGGAAGTGTGGCCAGGCAGCTCGACAGACGATCCCCAGCTGCAGGATCTGCCCCCACCGCTCCCATTGGCCACCGTTCCTGGCCAATGGGAGCTATGGAGCTGATGCTCAGGGTGGGGGCAGTGCACAGAGACCCCTTGGCTGCCCTTGTGCCTAGGAGCTGGACATGCCGGCCGCTTCCCAGGATCCACGCGGAGACAGGGCAGGTAGGGAGCCTGCCTTAGCCCTGCTGTGCTGCTGACCGGACTTTTAGTGGCCCAGTCAGCAGTGCTGACCGGTGCCACCAGGGTCCCTTTTCGACCGGGAGTTCAGGTTGCAAACCGGACACCTGGCAACCCTAGTTCTGTCCCGGCTCTGGGAGGGGAGCAGGGTCTGGGGGTTACAGCACGGGGGCTGGGCATCAGGACTCCTGGGTTCTCTCACCAGCTCTGCCGTCCCCCAGCTGACTCACTCAGCTTCCGGGGGCAAGGGCCTCTGAGGTGTGGCCCAGAAGACACAGAGGTGAGCTGGTCTCAGCCCAGTTCCCCGCAGCACAGGGCTGACAGCGCAGACATCCCCCACCCCCAGCAGAGCCAGAGGGCACAGAAATGCAGCCAGAGCACAGCTCCGAGCTTCTCCCTCGCCCTGGCACCTGGCACCCCTGCGCCAGCTGGGGCACTCACTGGCTCCTCTTGCAGCTTGTTCAATGGCCTGGTCACCTGGCGGGTGGGGGGTCCTCGATAGGGATGCAGTACACAGGGGCGGGGGGGAATGATTCACTGACTGACATGGAACAACTGACCCACATGCCTCCTCCCTGCACCCACCCCACTGATCCACTGCACTGACCCACACGCTTCCTCCTCCTTGACCCACATGCTTCCTCCCTGCGCCCATCCCACTGACCAACGCACCTCCTCCTCCCTGCCCCACCCTACTGACCCACACGCCTCCTTGCCCCAACCACAGCCCCACTCCCCCCTTACTCTTCATGCCCCCCACCCACAACCGCAGTTCCACCCCCTCCTCACTCCTCATTTCCCCCACCCCACCTCCTTACCCCCTGCCCCCATCGCACTGCCTCACCCTGCCCCCCCGCCCCCCCGACTTCTTCCAGTTTCTCAAGTCAGGCTAAAATGAAAAGCATATGGTGGAAAAAGGGAGGTCGCTGACGGGTGTGACTCCCTGGAGCTGGGGGGACAGGCCTGGGGTAGGGGGCTGATGCAGGGGGCAGACAGAGAAGGCAAACAGGGGACTCTTTACTGAGCTGTTCCCAGGACCTTCTGGGGGGCGCTCCAGGCTGGACACTTCAGGAGGGAGCTGCTGGTGCTAGGAGGGGCCTTTGTTTTGGGGGTTGAGGCTGGTGAAAGGTGCTGGGGTTGCAGCCTGTTCAAACTAGGGGCTGCAGCTGTCCTGCTGCATCCCCTTTGCCAGCCCACCCAGCGAGTGCCAAGGGGGTGGATGTTTGTCTCAGCACAGGTCTGGGAGCCAGGAGCACCGAACACTGGCTCAGGCACCCACTGGGCCAGCCCCTCACCTGCTCTGTGCCTCAGTTTCCCCCTCTGTGAAACGGGGGTGATGACACCCATCACATGGGGGAGCCATGTGCTAAGCATCATCTGGGTGGCCCAGCTACATCGGCCTAGTGGGCAGAAGCCTGGGAGTCATGACCCCTGGGTTCTATGCCTGGCTCTGACCTGCTGCTGGGGGAGAGGGCCAAGGGGTTCATAGTGTGGGAGGGGTCTCCAGGGTGGGGAAGGGGGTGAGGGCTCCAGCTGTGGGGGGGGAGGTGGGCTCTGGGGTGGGGATGAGGGGTTTGTGGTGCAGGCAGGGGCTATGGGCTAGGGCCAAAGCGTTTGAAGTGCTGGACTGGGCTCAGGGATGGGGCAGGGTGCGGAAGGAGGGGGTGCGGTCACTCCCCTTCCCTGTGCCTGTTTCCCTCCCCCTTGGTCTAGGAGCTCGCCTCTGCAGCGGCACCCGAAGAAAGATGATAAGACCCACCCAGCTCATGGCACCTATCAGCCAGTGCAGTGTCGCTGATCACTCCTAGCCAGGGCTGGCTTTGATGCAGCAGCTTTACCAGCTTAGGTCAAAACTTCCCCAAGGTACAAAATATTCCACCCTTAGTCCTTGGATTGGCCGCTACCACCACCAAACAAATACTGGTTACTGGGGAAGAGCTGTTTGGACACGTCTTTCCCCCCAAAATACTTCCCAAAACCTTGCACCGCACTTTCTGGACAAGGTTTGGTAAAAAGCCTCACCAATTTGCCTAGGTGACTACAGACCCAGACCCTTGGATCCTAAGAACAATGAACAATCCTCCCAACACTTGCACCCCCCCTTTCCTGGGAAATGTTGGATAAAAAGCCTCACCAATTTGCATAGGTGACCACAGACCCAAACCCTTGGATCTGAGAACAATGAAAAAGCATTCAGTTTTCTTACAAGATGACTTTTAATAAAAATAGAAGTAATTAGAAATAAGAAATCCCCCCTGTAAAATCAGGATGGTAGATACCTTACAGGGTAATTAGATTCAAAACATAGAGAACCCCTCTAGGCAAAACCTTAAGTTACAAAAAAGATACACAGACAGAAATAGTTATTCTATTCAGCACAATTCTTTTCTCAGCCATTTAAAGAAATCATAATCTAACACGTACCTAGCTAGATTACTTACTAAAAGTTCTAAGACTCCATTCCTGGTCTATCCCCGGCAAAGACAGAATATAGACAGACACACAGACCCTTTGTTTCTCTCCCTCCTCCCAGCTTTTGAAAGTATCTTGTCTCCTCATTGGTCATTTTGGTCAGGTGCCAGCGAGGTTACCTGTAGCTTCTTAACCCTTTACAGGTGAGAGGAGCTTTCCCCTGGCCAGGAGGGATTTCAAAGGGGTTTACCCTTTCCTTTATTTTTATGACACCAGGGCTGGCTTTGATGCAGCAGCCTGGGGATGGTGCCCCATCCTAGCTGGGCAGGGCTCATGCCCTCCTTGCCTGGCCAATCCCATCGGGCTCCCCTTGAATATGTCCAGGACGCGATGGCTGCAGCCCTGCAGCCGCTGTACAGCCATGGGCACAGTAGGCCTGTGTGTGGGTGTTCGTCTGGCTCCAGGGCTGGGGAGGGAGGAGGAGACCGGGGAAAGAGCAGCAGCAAGCCGTTCGCTGACTAGACGGGACTGGGCTGGCAGGTCCAGGCGCGTTCCCAGCTCCGCGGAGAGGGACGTCAAGGCTGGCTGCACTGGGTCTGCGCTTCCCTCCGAGCCAAGCTCCGGGCAAAGCGTTGGTGACTGGGAGACCCAGCATGTGTGTGATTACCCCAAACCTTCCTGCAGGCGCCGGGGGACTAGGTGGCACCTGGAAAGACCGTGGAGGTGTTTCCTTTGGGCCAGCTCCAGCCTGGCCAGGCTCCAAGCTCAGTGCTCCCCTGCCAGCCTCGTGAAGGGTCCTGGAGGAGCCAGAACACAGGGCAGGGGAGGAGAACGTAACCCTGCCGTGGGGCTGGGGCTGCTTTGCAGCCGAGGGGGGTGGGGGGCTGCGTGGGTGCTCCCACATGGACACTGCTGCCCGCCAGGGGACGGACGGCTGGGCCCGCACAAGGGGGCCTGTGTTTATACCTGGCGCAGACACAAGCGCTAGCGCCGCACAGCAGCTCGTGAGGATCTGACGGGCTCCATCCCCAGCTGCGCCCTGACGTGGCCCAGCTCTGTGCCTCAGTTTCCCACTCTGTAGAACGGGAGGATAGCGACACCAACCCTCCGGCTGTCCCGCTGCAGTACTGGGCCCTTGGTGGCATGGTTCTGGAGGATAGCTTCATGCAGCCAGGGAAGGCTGGCATCAAGCTGTCTGTGTTTTCAAAGGCCCTCCAGCTCCCTCCCCTCCCCCTGCACTCTGGTGCGGATTACAGGGATCCGGGGCGGTTTTTTATTGGGAACGCTTCCCAGCTGCTGCTCCAGGCCCAGAACACGGTGTGTGCGCTTTAAAACCTCGCACTATATCTGTTAGCCTTTTACAAGGCCAAGACGAGAGCTGGGGACACAGCCAGGGCTGGAGCTCTTCTCCATGTTCCTTTCCCGGTGTGCCAACCAGACGGCTGCACCGTGCCACAGCCAGCAAGTTCCTTTCCCTTAATGCTCAGTGGAAACCCTTCCTGCTGCCGCTTGCCAGCCACGCCAGCGTCACACCCACAGACCCTGGTCGTCGGCGGGTGGGGATCCAACCTGGGGCCTCTGGAGCTTAGTGCATGAGCCTCCATTGCATGAGCTAAAAGACCCCTGGCTGGTAGCGATGGCTGCAGAGCAGACTCATCTTCTCTCTCTCTCGAATGGTCTTGGTGCCACTCGATGGGACACAACACCACACCCAGAAGGCGCGTGGGTTACGTCAGCTGGCGGAGGATTAACTTCATATCGAGCTTCAGATCCCCGTCTTGGGCTTTGATTGATTGGGGAGGGGAGTCCCCAGGCATGCTGGGGTGGCTGGGAGGAAATCGAAAGGAGCTGTTTGTGCTGAATTGCTCCCCCCCCCCCGTCACCCCACATTCTCCATCACAAACCCCGGGGCAGCAGCAGCTTCCAGTACACTGGGCTCCCCACAGCTCCCATCGGGGCAGACCTCGGCTGGGGCAGTTTGTCCCAGCCCTGTTCAGGGGCACAGCACATTCTCCAGCCCCGTTCCTGGAGCCGTGGTCACTGACACGAGCAGTGGATCTGCCCCAGTGACTTCAGTGCAGCTGTGGGACTCAGCACTGCAGAACAGGAGGCCCTAGGTCACTAGCAGCTGAAGCGCCAGGATGAGAATCCTGGGCCCCAAAGCCTCCCTGTATGACGTCCCCAACCGCTGTCCAGAAGAGAACGCTTGCCCTGGCTCTGGGACTAGGGCTTTTAATCCGCTCCGGGTGGCTCCGTTCCCCAGTGGCGCAGGCTCGTTCCTATCAGAGGGGTTTATTGCAGTCTCTGTTTGCCTCCCGTTAACAGCAGGCGGGAGGGAGGGAGAAGCTAGGAATTGCACACCCGCCCCGCAAGGCAGGTCAGTCTTTCCCAGAGGCTTGGGGAGTGGCTCTGCTTTCACTTTGGCCTGTTCGCTCCATCTGACGCTGTTGTGGGCCGGATGTAAACCAAGCTGGCTGGGTTTCAGCCCAACACTCATTGCAGGGCCTCTTGGCGAGGCACCAAGTCCCAGGGTTAACCAGGGCGCCCTGGGGCTTCCAGCTCCCTGCACAAACAGCAAAATCTCATACCCAGTGTGACGAAGTGGGACTGTTCTTAATGTTTCCTCTGAATAGTGTGGGGGTGCCTCGGTTTCCCCTAGGCAGTTCTTAAGGATCTAGGTGGTGGGGTAAGGGTGTATGATCATTGCAGATCCCTAGAGGGCAGGTGTGTGCAGGGGTCTGGACACAGAGAATGGCCGACACCCTGTTTCCTGGCAACTGATGGCCTGGGCCCTTCCCCCCTGCAAGGTGAGAGCTAAAGGGTTGGAGAACAAAGGAATCAGGTGCCCTCCTGGCCGGGGAAAGGGACAAAGCCCAGAGGAGGAGGGGCTGGAGGGAGTTTCAGTTTGGGGCTGGCTGGGACATGGAGTGAAGGGCAGACGTGGTTGTCTGGCTCACTGCCCCCCAAAATGGACCCCCCGCAGCTGAAGGGTCCGGTTCTCTGCACCTACAAGCTCTGTATTAGACCATGTTCCTGTCGTCTAATAAACCTACTGTTTTACTGCGGGAAGCAGCGCGGGGCGAGGGATGTGCTGGCCATGACTTCCTGCAGCCCCCGTTGGCCTGCAGTGGGGAACCGCGGCCAGTGGGATCCGCGATCGGCCAAACCTGCGGACGCGGCAGGTAAAAATACTGGCCCGGCCCGACACGGGGCTTACTCTGGGGGGCTGCGTGCCAAACGTTGCCGACCCCGGTGCTACAGCAATCTCCTGTACAGCAATGGCTGTTACAAGCCAGCGTAATTTAGAACAACCCAGAGTCTAAAGCTCAGGTGTATTTGAGGATCTGGGCCAGTACTTGGCTGTTTCTATAGTAATGACCCCTGAGCAAGCAGTGTAATGTACATGCTTATCACTGAGCTTGTCCAGAGGCTGCACGTCCATCAGAATGACTAGATGTCCTGATGTGTAATAAAAACACTTGGAGTCATAAAAAATCAACCCAGCCTACTTTACAGGGCCTGATCCTTCTCTCCCTTACAGCATCTGAGCAGTAGGAGAATGGCTAATACGGGCCAGTGTTATGGTTGTTGTATTCTATTTATACAAGTATAATACTGGCCAGTATTCTAGTTGCTGTATTGTGTTATAAAACAACAACAAAAAAATAAAAAATAAAAAATACAAATTAATGTTTTGAATTAATTTAGGGAAAAGAATTTACAGCACAGTACAAGAATTTAAAACATTTAAAACATTCCTTTCTTTCTCTCCAGTATTATAGTCTCTCTTGTTCCAATTTTGGGTAGCGGGAGCGAGTAGTATAAGGGCCCTACCATCAATCAAACGTTAACCCCACCCCTTGGCCCCATAAGCCCTGCACACGGGTCACTGGAAGTCCCACCTCATGGGAGTATTACTTCCGGGGTCAAGGCAGACACATGTCCGGAAGCAAGGTGTGTCATGTGACCCCTGTAAGAACTCCTCCCACTGTCCTCTGCTGATCAGGATGGATTTTGCCCCCACAGGAATGCCTCGAGAGAAGATTTGACCAATCAGGGGGAGTTCCGGGGTTTGTGTGACCCCTCTAAGAACTCCTCCCACTGCCCTCTACCAATCAGGAGGGTTTTCAGCCGCTGGGGACCACCCCGAGAGGAGATTTGTCCAATTGGGGGGAATTCTGGGGCGGGGTGACCCATCAGGAAGTGGCTCGTGTGACCCCTCTAAGAACTCCTCCCACCACCCTCTACCAATCGCGATGGGTTTTGGCCACAGAGGACAGCCCCAAAAGGAGATTCGACCAAAATAGGGTGGGTTCTGGGATGGGGTCAACCGCCCAGAAAAGGGTCGTGTGACCCCTCTAAGGACTCCTTCCAACACCCTCTGCCAATCAGAGTGCAGCACCATCACCTCATAAGTCCCAGCACTGGGAAGAGGAGGCCATCTCTTACCAAGAAGACGTGGTTTAGAAATTGTGGAAAGGCTGAGAGGAAACGTGGACTCCTTTACCACCCCTGTGAGAACTTCAGACTTTGTTTTAGCCCCGAGGACCTTTGGAGTTGTGTGGAGAAAGCGCTACAGCAGCGACAGTTCTGAAGAGGATGAGAGAGAAGCCAAGGGGATTCCTCTGGCCCAGCCATTGATGGATATGCCAGAATCTGACCCTGAAGCCCAACCGCTCATGAGACACCCCGATGAGCATGGTGGCCTCTCGTCATCCGCCACCCTGGAGGAGGAAGGCGATCATGGCTTGGGGGAGGCACTGGCAGACAAGGTGAATGGAAAAGACGTAGCTCAGGTAAATGAATGATAAAGAAGCGACGGTCGATGATTGGGTGTAATGGGGTTAGGAACCAGGGGTTGTGTAAATCTAAAAACAAGCAGTGGGAACTTACGCTTGTTTCTTCTCTGAAAATCTCTGGACAGCTTGACGATGCCTTTCTAGAGGACCCGGAGGCCCTGGACGGCGTTGCATCAAGCAGCAAAGGTGAACCAGGCCCATCTTGTTTTTGCTCAACGCCGCTAGAAATTGTGAAGATGACTCCGAGGAGGACGGCTAGGAGGAGTTTAGGAGGAGGCCTGGCATGGAACTCGCTGAGCCAGTGCCACGTCACGAGCGTAAAAATGTTATGCGGACTATTGTACGCGTTGCTGTTTATGCTGTTCTTCATCACTGTCTTAGGGAAAAGCTTTTTGAAAATTGTGAGGGCTGTGTCATAGATGCCCCAGCCCAATGGCACCATGACTGTGTGACTTGGACTTCAATGGCTAGAAACTGCAAGTTCTGGGGCCTGTGTGCTGAGCTGTGTTTGGAAAGCTTATTGAACACTATTATTGCCATAGGTTATGTTATGCAACGTCTGTGCCTAACCCAAGAACATTTAGCGCAAGGGGTGACCTTGAGAAATGCTGTGAAATTCAGTGGAGACCCTGACCGTGTTTTAAAGAAAATGTCCAAACCGGAAGATGCCTGCTTACAGCGTTACATTGACCGCCTGGTCCACACAAAAAGGGACAGAACCCTGCTTAAGAAAAAGACTATTTGTAAGAAATCTAAAAGGATTAATTGAGAGAATGATGAGGGGACAAACATGCAATATAAAACTTGGTCGCTGTACATTTTAAAAAATCGAATGAAAAGGGCTTTGGATTATCTGTGTTTCTGTTAGAAGGTCTCTGGCCCTTAAGTGAGCTAAAAGTTTTAATGGAGCATCTGGGTTTGTTTTCAAGAAGCTGTATGATTTTTAAATTTAAAAAAATGGTTTGTGAGAACCTAGGTCTTGTGTCTTTGTGTAAAAGAGACCCATTTACAGCAAAAAGCTGTGAAGTGGGAGGGGAACAAATCCTAAAAATGTGTTTACAGTGTAACCCTTCTGCCCATCAGAGTTGGCCACAACAGGGGCTGGGTTCAGTATCTAGGAGCTCCATTCCAGTAACACGATGCAAAACCAGGTCAAGCCCCCACCAGTGGGGCACTGAAGTGCCCCTACAACAAGTTGAAATCACTGAATACTGTGTTAAGTAGTAGGGGGGCCTCAGAGCTGGGGCACCATAAACCCAAAGTGAATTCAGCTCTGCAGTCTGTAACCAAACTCCTAATAGAATCAAAATTACCTCTGACATTACACAATGGAGAGAAAGTACAATTGGTGCTTGGAGCCCTCAGAAGGAAGCTCACACCACTAGGCACAAACCTCCAAACTCTCTCAATTCACTGGCTTTTGGAATCCTTGTCCCTTGCCTAGCGAGTGCTACTTAGTTGATGGTGAGTCCCTCCGTCATAAAAGGCCAAGGACAGTTCCACTGTCCTTGATTCACATCATCAGGATAACAACACTTTATTCTTCCTGCCCCAATAACAGAGAAACTGGGGATCCCACAGCAGCCAAAGTGACCATTTGGGCTCCTGTGGGCTCATGCTAGGTGGGGTGAGTGTCCTGTGCAAAGGAGATCAGCTCCTGAAGTCCTTTTCCACAACTCACCACCTGATGTCAGGGTAGAGCTCATCCTGCCTCTGCTTACAACACGAAAACAAAACAGGGATGGTTCAGACATGTGTTTGAGTACAACAGAGTTGACTCATCCTGTTGAACTGAATGGTTTTAACCACACCCCCACTGAATAGCGAAGGTAACTGTGATTCCTTACCCTTGTTGCTATAGGGATAAATTTGATGGGTGTGCACCCATAGTAAGGGAGGTGGGTGGGTGAGTTCGGATTAATATGAAATGAAATAAAACCTCAGGAATTCGCAGATGCTATTGGGCAGTTTAAATATAATCCCTGGAGTTGGTAGAACACTATTGGACAGTGAAAATGACCCAGGAACTGGCAGAACTCTACTGGACAGTTTACATATGACCCAGGAGTTGTTTGAATGCTATGGGTCACTCTTTCTAGCAATTCAAAGCCATTAAAAGTTTAAAATACTATATTTACCCAAAAAACCCAAAACAACCAACCAAAAAATCCCACCACACACACACACACACACACACACACACACGTCTAACCCAAAACTGAAATGTTTGAAGGGTTCACAAATCTTCACCATGCTTTAGAACAAGCATTTGCTCGAAAGAGAAATTTTTAAAAGCTGTGGGTGCTTATTATGGTTGTGATACAACCATTTTATTTCAACCCCCCACCCCAAACTTTAAGCATGAAAGAAACATGTTTAAAAAACAAGCCCCAAAGACATTTACTGAGATCTGCAAAGGGTCCCCACTTGGAAATGGGTACAGTTACATTACGGATTGGTGATTTACTGTTTAATACTATAAGAAGGCCCTACAGAAAAATGTATTTTAACTAAAAGGAAAAAAATGTGGCCAAAAGCAGCTCGGTTGTGCAGACAGCTTAATTTGTTGGATCATACTAAAGAAGTTCTGTATTAAAATCACAAATGAGTTTGATTCCCCATAGTTTAAATTCCAGGGTATTACTAATTAAGAGGTCTCTTGGGTTTTGGTACTGTTTCTCTCCCTTGCCCTGTGAAAGTTGCAAGCTGCTAATTGTGTTAGTACATCCTAGACGGAGTCTGTTCTCAAAGCAATACTTTGTAACAACAGAAACAGCACACAGAGACTCCCCGCCCTTTTGTTGTATTTATCTGGCTTTGTTAACGATTGTGCTTTAAAATAGAGATAGAGGATGTACGTGGATGGATGCTTGGTGTGGATAATAACTGAATGATCAGGGAGGTGCCAGCCTAAGAATCCAGTGTCCGTCGGCCAAAGAAGGCGTCAACCAGAGGACCCCCGGAGGGCAGACTGGAATCCACCCAACAGCTTCAAGGATGGGAGAACCGAAGAACAAGACCGAGCCGTCAGGAATGTGCCATCTGCTGATTGATTCAGCAACAGCATGATGAAGCAATTCCCATAGACTGGCATAGGAATAAATTCCTATAAAAAGGGACTCTAGAAACGGAAAGCTTTGGGGTCTGATTCTGCAAACCAACTTCCAGGAGTGTCAGATGTGCATCTGACAAGGCCCTGCTCCCTCCTCGTCTCCAGGCCACCTGGCCAGTGGCTTGGCATGAGCAACTCTAAGGCTGGTAACTCTGATAACAACCTTGCAGAACCTCTGTGTGTGTGTGTGTGTGTGTATGAATAAATGTGTGAATAAATATGAAATTGAATGGAATGTTATAGCTATAACTAACTGCTTACTATGATTCTTTCTGTATTCACAATAAATGTGGCATTTTGCCTTTTCCCTTTTAATAAGATCCTGCTGGCTTTTATTTTATTGGTATAACAAATTCCCCCACCCCAGATCACAAAAGGGAATGTTAGGGAGGGGTGCCTAACGTCCTGAAGTAGCTATTATTTGAGAGTTGTAGCGATCAAACCAACCTGCTAGCTCCTATTTTGAAGTCTGTTTGAAACAAAGGCTTAGGATGGTGTAAAAACCTCAGGTATTTTGGAGACTCTTTCAACAGAAACTCTCTTGAATGGCTGCTGGACTGCAAAAGGAGCCATGCTCCCTGTTTTTAACTCTGAAAATATATATTCTATTCTATCACTCGTTGGCCATGCTGTCTTAGTAAATAATGGTGCCTATGTTTCTTGCAGTGTGATCTGTTTAGCATGGAACCAGTCACTGTAAACTGCATTTCATCACCGGGCCAAGGTAAAAACCATTTTAACTGGAGTTTTGCTTAATAACTTCAGGTATTACACAGGTTGGATAGGGATTTGGGGGTAATACTAACTAACATTTTTGCTTGTTCTTTAATCCAAAGGCCCAAACACACATGGGGGTGGGGTGGGGGGGGGCATAACTTTCTGCAATTGGCTTTTAAATGCATGTGGGTTTATTGAAAAGTATTTTGTTGCAAACTGTGTTTTAAACTCTCTCTCTCTCTCTCTCTCTCTGTAAAAAAATAGGTGGTTTTTTTTAAAGTATATGGCTGCAAACTGATGGTAATGGTGTGTTTCAAACTAACAGGGTGTTTTTTTACTGTGCAAAATGTGTTTTAAACTGGATTTTAAAAGTTGATTTTAAAAGAGATGCCCTCGACTGGAGGCTCTCAAACTGGCATGTCTGAAAATGGGGAGGTGGAATCAGATTCTCACACAGTCTGGTTTAGAAAATTCCCCAGAGGGCTCTCTAGAATAATGGGTCCCCATCTCCTCCCGATGACCCTCACGGAAGCGCCTCAGAGTCTGACTCTCAAATAGCATCTGATGTAGATGGTCCCGTAGAGGAACCCCCAAGTAACCCTGAAAATGCAGAGGTGTGTATGGAGAGAGTGAGAAGTTGGCAACGTGAATTACCTAGATTTGGGGGGGTCGGTGTATTGTGAGGAATTTCATTTTGTCAAGCTTGAGCGAATAAATTCAGCTCAGCAGGTTGTTGAAGCCATACAAAGGGGGATACAGTTAGTTCTCCATGACGTTAATGGTAGGGTGGGCCCTGATGATTATGTTCAGTTACATTTAGAGAGCCGTAATTTAACTAACCCGTTGTTTTCGGTCTGAAGAACTAGGGATGAGCTGTCTGCTGAGGATTTCGTCAATCAGACCTCAAAGCTGCCACAGAGCAATAGAGTTGCATGTCAATGGGACATTGCACCTCGTTGTGACAGTTGTAAAAAAACAGGGGTGGAGGCCGCTCGTAGAGTTTTAAATTCTATCCTCAGTAGTCAAATCATCCATAAAAAAGAGACAATGTTTAGTAGACCTGACTTACACGGCTACCAATCTGTGTTTTGCGCGTGGGCTCTTGGCCGTCATGTCTGACCATAAACCTACGGACGCGGAATCGTTAGCGGGGGGATGAGAAAGTTGCATGAGAAACTGGGCTGGTCAGATCAAAAGAAGATTATGCTCAGTGACGTAGTAATGTCTGAACAGCATTTAGGAGTCAACATACAGGTGGTGCTGTATGCGGCGAAAGGGGCTTTTTTTAAATGGGGGGGGCAGTTTACCCCAAGACTTATTTCATCCTGTTGCACGATGAGCATTACTATGGGGTTCTGGTTGTGAAAAAGTTGTTTGGAGCAAAAAATTATGGTGAGTTTTGCCCCACGGTGCACAGTCCCGGCCACTCTTGCAGGTCCAGCTGCTGCCTCTGCTTGAGCGTAACATGCTCAGACAGCGTGGACGTGCAGCTGAGGTGTCCTCGCTGTAGACTGTATTGTCAGTCCAGAGAGCGTTTAGACAGACACATTGACTGGGCATCAACAGAACAAGTTGAATGCCTGTCTAAAACGTTGTGCGATAAGGGTCAGTCTTACGTGGACAAGCGGCACAGGTGTAAAGGGAGGCGCTGTAAGCAGGGTCAGGGTTTGATCGCTGGTGATGTAGACGGTCACCTCGGTTTTATGGACAGCCTTAGAAAGCCCGAATCCTCAGAAAAGTGTATTTGTTATGATTCCGAATACACACAGGAGACTGGGTTGCACACTCCCAATTACATTTTTGCTTTGTCCCTCAAGCCGGAAAAGTCCTGGGAATTTAAGGGTGATGAGTGTCTTTCTATGTTTGTTCAGACCTTTATTGGCAAAGAGTTCCGGGTCTACACGTTCCAGGCGCACAATTCCAAAGGTTACGATGCATACTTCATCATTAGACAGTTACTGAAGGAAAAGATGTGCCTAGAACTGATCACTCAGGGTAGTAAACTAATGTGTGTGGAAGTTAAGGCCCTGGGCATTCGTTTTCTAGACTCTTTAAACTTCTTGCCCATGAAGCTTGGTAAGCTCCCGCAGGTGATGGGGTTTGAAGGGTGCAAAGGGTATTTTCCACATTTTTTGAACACTTTTGAAAATCAAAATGACGTGCGGCCTATGCCCTATGTGTGGAGCACTATGGTGTAGAAAGCATGATGCCCAGGGAAAAAGCAGAGTTTCTCGACTGCTAGCAGGCCCACAGGGAGGAGAATTTGACTTGCAGAAAGAGCTTGTGTATTACTGTCAGCAGGATGTCAAAATTTTGAGACAGCCTTGTATCCTATACAGAAAAGAGATTATGAAAATGATGGAGAAGGGAGATCTACTAGAGAGAGAACCTGGTAAATTCACCGAGATAAAACTGTGTATAGATCCATTCTGGTATATAGCACTGTCATCTGTCTGCATGGCTGTGTACAGGTTTATGTTTCTGGAGCCTAACATGGTAGCTCTTCTCCCTCCAGACAATGATGACAGGCAGAAAAAGATATTCGACCCCATCTGTTCAGTGGCTGTTGTATACCTCTCACAAAGAAACTATACAAATACGGCATGCTTTACAGGGTGGGGAACTAGAGGTAGGTTCCTACTCTTTAGAGGGTTATGCCAGTGTTGACAGGGTACACGCAGCCTTAGAGTTTAACGGGTGTTCTTTTCCACGCTTGTGCCACCTGTCATTGTGAAAAAGCACAAAACCCTATGACGGGGACAACTTTTGGGTTTCTTTATTACAAGACGCAGCTCAAGACCGACTATCTGAAACCACTTGGTTTTGTAGTGAGGACTCTTTGGGAGCAAGAGTGGGAAGTGAGGACAGAAACAGACAGGGAGCTTGCAGGCATTTAAAATGAGCCCAGTTGCCCTAGCCTCTCGTGCCTAGGGATGCTCTTTTTGGGGGGAGGACAAACGCTATCCGCCTATATTACAAACTTAACTCCGGGGAAGAAATCCACTATTATGATTTTACCAGCTTCTACCCTTTTGTAAAGAAAACCAAAGAATACCCTATCGGACACCCCGATAGAGTTTATGACAAATTTGGACCCCTTGCAAATTATTTTGGAATTGCAAAAGTTAAAGTGTACCCCACACAAGGCTTCTTTTTCCCATTGTTACCTGTCAGAGTGGGTGGCAAACTTATGTTCCCGATATGCCGAATCTGTGCGGAAACCGAGCAGCGGGAGATGTGCATCCATACTGACGAGGAGAGGGCCATCCTGGGGACTTGGTGCACGGTGGAATTGAACGCAGCCATAGCGAAGGGGTACGCGGTGGCAAAAATATATGAAATCTGGCTTTTTAATGAAAAATCTGATGAACTCTTTTCAGAGTACATCAAATGACACCTCCGCCAGAAACAAGAGGCTTCAGGGTATCCCAGCTGGTGCACAGACAAAGAAAAACAAAATAAGTACATGAACTATTTCTACCAGAAAGAAGGCGTGCGTTTGTGCCAACACGAGATCATTTTTAACCCCGCTAAACACCAAATCGCTAAACTCTTTCTAAATTCCCTCACGAGCGAGATCCCGCCAGATCAACACATCACCGAGTTTGTGTCGGCAGGCCCGAAAACGTACGGGTATAAGCTGTCGGGAGGAAAGGCCTGTATGAAAGTCAAAGGTATTACCCTGAACTTGGCAAACTGTCAAAAGATCAACTTTGACAGTTTGAAAGATCTAGTCCTGGACTATTGCACGGGCCTGCGAGAAAACACCTCAAAAAAGAGAGAGGTGCAGCAGCCCTCTATCGTAAGGAACAAAAATCAGTGGTAAATAGAGACCAAAACCCTTAAGAAAACACAGAAAGTCATTTACAACAAGAGGGTCCTAGGAGAAGGGTTTAAAACCCTGCCCTATGGATTTTAAAATGGATACGAGGTGGAAACACCCCTTTTCTGCAATTCTCGCGGGGCCTAGCAACTCTGTGAAAAGTTACTTTGTAAAAAATGTGTTGGATAATGCCAAACAAAACATTGTCTGTTATGCCTGAGAATATTGGATAACATGGCTAGAAAAAGCATTGCAAGATACACATGTCTGGGCTTGTTGAAACACATTTTGAGCAAGGCTAGGCATGCCCAAGAATTTAAATGTATTTTTTACAAAGTTCATCACCATCCGGTCGTTTTGCACTAAGTCGTTAGAATACAATTTTAAAATCCGGTCACAAGATAAACCCTTGCTCCGATGATGTAAGAAACACTCAGTGATAGCCGCAGGCGACAGAGCGGGGGTCTTGTAATTGTCTATTGTGAAACACAATGCCTGTGGCATTTTTGTTTAAAAATTTTAGAATGCTTTTAGGAAACAACATGCTCTTCGGGGGGTGCCCGTATGAGTCTAAAAACTCTCCACAGTTATGCTCCGCCAGACACAAGGCAAGCCAGTGTTCACCAGGTTGGTTGTGTGGATGCGCGATACAAACCTAGGGGTCTCTGAGACAGCTTGTCGCCAGGGAGCCAAATCACAAGGGAACACATCTAAGAAATTCTTTTTTGTGTAAGGCACCTTGATAAGACACACGAGAGCTGCACGGTGTCCATGTTCACATATGGTCAAGCAGAACGTCTCTCCTCTGATTTCTCTCTATGATGTTGTCAAAAACCCCATGCACGATCAGATTGATGGTGATGGTTAAAGCCTTCCCATAACGTATTTCTGCTCTCAGGTTCCCGGTTTGAATCAGGGAATAGTCATCGGCGCATTCCTGGTCGGGAGACAGGTCAAAGGCAAACAAGGTGTAACCCTGTGGAAACTCCTCACGGTCGATTAACAGAGAACGATCTGTCATGTGTTTACCAGCGTCTGTACCAGATTCATGTATTCTCTCACGCAGCATCCTGCCTCGAAGTCTGGTTGCAGAGGCTTGGTTGGTATCTGTTCACCATCCACATACAAGGCCACAAAATTAATATCATAATGTTTAAAATGAAAGGGATTTTTAGTGTAACTTCCACTCAAGGCATAAGACAAACCCTAGGACAAGCATTTTGGGTAACTGTCCCAAAAAACAGGTTCTCCTGGTTATTGACCCTGCTGCCCACGGGGATGCTAAACACTTTCATTCCCACACGGTCCACGGGATATTTAGCATTTGTGGTAAGCAGGGACTCTGCGTGCCCCAGACGAACACTCAGGGCCACCCGTACTTTCTTCACAAAAAGGGATGCTGATACAATGTGCAATTTAAAGCCTTCGGCTGCACTGCCCATTAAACAGAAAGCGTCTTATCTGCATGTCAGTTTAAATTTTCACATCCACTCCGTTCAACAAATGAGACGTATCTGTTCTGATCTGTCTTTATTTCAATGGTAATGGTATCGATGTGGTGTTTTCTGACAGGAACGTGATGAGGTTTATCGTAGGTGATGGTGACAAACTCATTGTTCCTTCCTCAGACAGGGACACAGCGTAACAGGGGAACAGAAAAGTCCCTCACAAACTGGTGTTCTACAATATCTGTGTGCAGATACAGGGAATTAACCCCCCCTGTGATGTCTGCCCAGAAGGGGAATTTTTGGACGCTGCGCTTGGGGCCCAAACCTAGAATGTTAGCTAGCTCCCTGCTGGTAGAAAACATAAAAGTAAAATCAGCGGATTTAAGGCTAACTTTTCTACCCACAGGGTCATCGTTCATGACCACCTCAGGCGGTGGGGGATGACGAGCCACGGTACTGTTCATATGATCCAATCATTCGGGTATGGACGAGTAATAACCTCGTTGTAGGATAAAACTCTATGCCATATCTTCAAAGGTGATTTCAAAAGGGGTGTCCTCGTTGATAGCGTTCCAGCTGTGCGGGTGTTGTATTTCCACTAACCCCACCTCCCAGGCACCCGGGAGATCCAAGGGCTTAATTAGCTGTATTGTAAAGTTCGAGCTGGTGTTTTGAGGAAAAACTGCAGAGCTGGCATTGCTGGGCAAAGTCATGTAAAACCCGCTGTCGCTCATTTTTCGCTCCCTCAGTCTTTGCAGGAGGAATCTTTTTGTTTGTTTGTGTCTAAACGTCAGAATTGAGAAGCTTCCACCCAGCTGGTAAACTTATCGCCCCCCCGCAAACCATTTCACCAGTAGCTGCTTTTTTCTCCCTTTTCCTTTCTCCGCTAGAACTTTTTTGATCCTGCAAATCTTGTCTTGTTTGGGGTTTACTTTTTGTAAATCTTCAGGGTAAAAAGATCCAGTAACTGTCTCACCCTCGTAATCTTTTAATCGGTATACAGGTCTCGGGCTCCTGGTTAAGGCTTCATCCACTATAAATATCTCATTGGTAAACGTCTGTTCACAACCTTTTTCAAAAGCTCCTTTGGTTTTAGATAGTCTCACGTGGTCGCCTTTTCTAAAAGGGGCAACAACCGGTTTTATTTTAAAACCGTCTCTATCGACCGGTTTCCATATCTTCAGAGAATTGGAAGGGTTAACATCAGCGGGTCTGGTACGTAGAGTTCTGTAAAAGCTCTGGTTGTAACTCTTCATAAAGTCAGGTAACAGGTCAATGTGGCGAAAGGCGTTATGGGCTGTAAAATATCGCCACATCCTCCACATCTTTTTCAAGTTGTGTTAAAATCGCTCCACAACCCCTGCTTTGACTTCATTATCAGTAACAAAAAGCGTTATCGCTGTGCCGTTTCAACAATCTGCTAAAAGGTTTGTTTCAAAATTCTTTCCACCGATTAGTTTGTCATTTTTGAGGCACGCGACCTTGGCTAAAAATAGCTTTAAAGGCCTTGGATTCCTCACCGCTCATCTTGTCTTTTAGGCCTAAGGCCCAGGCATATTTGGATAGAATGTCTATCACTGTTAAGATGTACTTAAAACCGCTGTTGTGTTTGGAGAAGCGGTGCATACGGACCAAATCTGCCTGCCATTGCGCGTCCACATCTGAAACAACGGTCCTGGTTCTTTTAAAACGTATTTGAGCTGGTTTGTGTAAAGTGTAAGCATCCTGGTGTGAAAGCCAAGCTCTTACCTGTCTTCTATTTAAAGTTTTAGGATGCTTTTTGGCCACTTGAAAAAGAAGATTGACCCCGTCAAAGCCCCCAACTTTCCTGGGGGTTTAACAGATTTTCTTTAACAGAGCCGTCTGTGGAGACATGACTGTTCCTGGGACCGTCTTTTACGAACACAAGTATGGAGGGGGACACGTTCATTCTGACACATTTAAATAAGTTTTATTAATCGCCTGGTTTAACACAATCTTTTACAGCCGCCTGAAACAAAGGATGCCATGATCTCTACCATGAGGGAGTCTGAGCTGGTTCATTCTTCCATTTTTGTCCTTCTCTGGATTTTCCTCTTGAGATCTGGGTCTCAGACAGGAGCAAAAACAGCTGATGCGCGATGGATTTACTCCCACAGGGCTACCGATGTGTAACTTCTCAAAGGCCTCTAGAAAGGCATCGTCGAGCTGTTGAGAGATTTTCAGACAAAAAAACAGTGTAAGCACCCCACTGCCTGTTTTTAGATTTATGCAATGCCAGGTCGATTCCTAACCCCATTACGCCCCCATGATCGACCGTCGCTTCTTAATCATTCATTTACCTGAGCGCCGTCTTTCCCGTTCACCTTGTGACTCCCCCAAGCCACAATCGCCTTCCAACTTTAGGGCATGGACAATGAGAGGCTGTCACACTCATCGGGGTGCCTCACAAAGGTTTGGATTTTGGGGTCGGGTTCCGACGTATCCATCAAGGGTTGAGTCAAAGGGCCCTCCTCGGAACTGTCACTACCGTAGAGCTTTCTCCACACAACTCCAAAGGTCCTCGGAGCTAAAACAAAATCTGAAGGTCTCACGGGGGTGGTAAAGGAGTCCATGTTTCCTCTCAGCCTTTCCACAATTTCTAAAACATGTCTTCTTGGTAAGAGATGGCGTCCTCTGCCCAGCGCTGGGACTTATGGGGTGATGGTGCTGCACTCTGATTGGCAGAGGGCGTTGGGAGGAGTTCTTAGAGGGCTCACATGACCCTCTTCTGGACGGTTCACCCAATCCGAGAACCTGCCCCATTTTGGTCAAATCTCTTCTCAGGGCGGTCCTCTGCAGCCGAAACCCATCGCGATTAGTAGAAGGTGGTGGGAGGAGTTCTTAGAAGGGTCACACGAAGCACTTCCAGACGGGTCACCCCACCCCGGACCTCCCCCCAGTTGGTCAAATCTCCTCTCGGGGTGGTCCCCAGTGGCTCAAACCCCTCCTGATTGGTAGAGGGCAGTGGGAGGAATTCTTAGAGGGGTCACACAAACCACTTCCAGACACATCACCCCACCCCGCAACTCCCCATGATTGGTCAAACCTCCTCTCGGGGTGGTCCCCAGTGGCTCAAACCCCTCCTGATTGGTAGACGGTGGTGGGAGGAATTCTTAGAGGGGTCACACAAACCACTTCCAGACACATCACCCCACCCCGGAACTCCCCATGATTGGTCAAACCTCCTCTCGGGGTGGTCCCCAGTGGCTCAAACCCCTACTGATTGGTAGATGGTGGTGGGAGGTATTCTTAGAGGGGTCACACGAACCACTTCCAGACAGGTCATCCTGCCCTGGAACTCCCCCTGATTGGTCAAATCTTCTCTTGGGGCGTTCCTATCAGGGCAAAACCCATCCCGATTGGTAGAGGACAATGGGAGGAGTTCTTAGAGGGGTCACATGACACACGTTGCTTCCGGTCATTTGTCTGCCTTGACCCTGGAAGTAATACCTCATGGCTTGGGACTTCCAGTGACCGGTGGGCAAGGCTTACGAGGGCCAAGGGTGGGGTTAACGTTTGATTGATGGCAGGGCCCTTATACTACTGGACCGCCTTGTTCTCTTTGTCTCCCGCTTCATTCCCCAAGCACTCGGCCAGGACAGATGTCATTTAGGACCTCAGTTGCCACCAGCTGGACAGAGGGACTTGGGTCTTTCTTGAGGACCTGGAGAGCTGAAATGACAGAGGACAACATGTTAGTGAACAGACTGTCAAATCACAGCTAAGCGTGATCACAGAATCTTGAAGTACCAGAGCAGAATGATCACATGGTAAAATGTGAAACTGGGCTCAGTCCTTCTATTGGGATGGAAAATACATGAGAGATGAATATGCCTCACTTTTCATATTGTCACCTGTGCCTGAAATAGCTGGAGACTTACTACCTCTGAATACCACGCTACACAAGCTCTCCAATACAAAGAAAGCTTTAGGTTCCTCCATTGGCTCCCTTCCGTGCTCCCAACAAGCAGGGAGACCCTGACTCGACCAGAAGGTCATCCACTCTGCTGTAAATGGAAGAAGGTCCATTGTTTCAATAGCTTCCACTTTTCAGTTTATTTTCCATCTCTAACCCTGGAATTGAACAGAGGCCAGGTCCAAGCTGGTTTGTGCAGGATGCAGGGCACCTACTGGAAGAAAAATTGCTGGTGGGAAATTTGGGGTAGCAGAAAGTGGCTACAATTTCTCCTCACCTGGGGAGACCACAGAGAGCCAATAAAGCCCAAAGAGTGGATAGCACTGGCTGCGGAGGGGGCCTTGGCAACCAGGAGACAACCAGGAGATGCACGGACTCATATCACACCCTCTGCAGCTGCCTCCTTCAGGGGAAATTAAAGCTGACTTTCTACTGGGCGAGAGTGAATTTGTCCCTTGATGTGTGGCTGATGCACTTTGCACCAGTGGTATCAGTTACTTTTGCTTGTCAGCTAAATTCCTTTAGAACTCACGGATGAGCAGAACTTCAGCTGTATTTATTACTTACACATCAGCAGATGTTCCAGGTCCAGCCATTTCATATGCTGCCTGTCTGTGTGTTCCAGGATGATGCCTAAATACACAATGGAAAACAAACAACAACCATAAAACCTTCCCTTGTTGAGTGCAAAGTGATATTAGCAGCCCTAGACAGGTCTTTGGCCTCTCCTACTGTGGGCCTAAGGGTGAGCTGTGGGCAAGAGGATGTTAGTGCAGTTTAGAGTCCACACTGAAGAGAATGAGAAAGACTTTTTTTTTTTTTTAAGAATGTTTACACAAAACCCATTTGCTTCCTCTTGCCACTGCTGTCACTTATTGGAGACATACTAAGCTAGTGTCTTGGTCTAGTGGTCTGAGCAAAGGACTGGGGCCAGGAATAAGTGAGTTCTAAGCAGGGATCCCACAAGGTGACTGATAGGTGAGACTTAGGCCACAATGCCTGCCTGTCTCACCTGGGTATGCTTGGGAGAAGAGGGCACAGGGCCAAAGCGGAGGAAACTTTTGTCTCCTTGACAAGGTGGTGTGGCCAGGAACCTGAAACAGCAGGCGCTGAGGGCAGGTGGGCTGCATGCCTCCCAATGATGAAGTAGTAGTGAAGAGCACTGAGCAACACTGTGGGTGGGTCTGCACTTTGAGCGAGGGGGATCACTCCCAGTTCAATGGGACAGGCCCACACTAGCTCGCACAGCGCTCGCATGCTAAAATTAGAATGTAGCTAAAGCAGCACGAGCAGTGGGAGGAGCTAGCCACCTTGAGAATCGACTTTGGGGTTTGGATGGGATCATACTTGGGGTGGTTAAACCTCCTGCTGCTCCTGCCATCGCAGCTACTCTCTATTTTTAGCACTCAGGGCTAGTGCGGGTATGTCTCATCAAGCTGGGAATTAGACCCCCAGCTCCAAGTGTAAACATGCCCTATGAGACAGTGTCCCAGCCTCTACTACTAAATGACTGCACCGTGCTTTCCCTGCAACAATCCCAAAGCACTTTATAGCAAGTCATGATTTCCTCCGACCACCACACTGGAGAGGTAGGGATATTAACCTCCCCATTTATGTATGGGAAGCTGAGGCACAGAGAGATTAATGGCAGCTCAGTGCTGCACAGTGGGATTTTTTTCTCTCTCCCTCAATGGGAATACCAAAAGGGACACTGGGCATCATCTCTCACCAGCTAACTTGGCTGCAACTGCCCGGATCTCTTCCCAGCTGCTAAAGAAGTACGTGATGGTGCTTTTGTACAAGTTCTCCAGCAGCTCGGCATTCTCTTTGGCCTAGAGGAAATCAGGGACACATGAGCTCTCTCTGGCTAGAAGTGCCCTTTGACTGCCAGCACATGCTTTTACGAGCCACAGGTAAATCAGAGAAAGAACAGGTGACTGGGTGGACGTGGGAAAAATGGGGATCTGTGGCAGATTTACATTTCCCGTCACCCTCAGTCATATATCCCACTCTGACCGTTATTTCCATTACCCATCACACATCCCCCCCACACCTCTATACCACCACATGCCACTCCAGTCAAGAATCTCAGACACTTCAACAGCTCACTCACAAGGTGTCTGCAAATGTCCATCTGGAGCTCTTCAGGCTTCAGCTCGGCTGTGCCATCAAGGTATTGATTCACGGCAGTTTGGAACCTCTTCAGTCCCAAAAACGGGACACAGAGGTGAAACGTAGCTCTGCATTCCTGAAAAAAAGAAAGCGTGTCACACCATTTAATTGTTCCCTACTGAGTGCTTTGGTCATTCAAAGGGAACTCATCTGCTTGACTGCTCATTTATTCCAGGATAAAAAGGGATTCATCTGGATGTAATTGGCAGAAAACATGCAGGAATGACTAATAGAGGGGAGAGCTTCCACTGCAACCTGGAGGTAGCATCAATGTCTTTTTGGAACAGATCTACCTATGAAAGCTGCTTCACCAGGTCTCTCTTCTGTTCTGGAGAAGCAGGGGCCTGGGGTGCAGAGACAGACAGGAATAGAGAGCTGTCGGGCTCAGACCCATGACCTATCCTGGATTCTGGTGAGGCAGCCATGGAGCAACCTGGTGGGAACTGACTCAGCAGGAGGGCAATGAACTGAGGGGAGAATTTGGGCCTCCACAGCAGGCAGGAATAGCAGAGCTCCCCTGGCATTGGGAGGAAGATTCCTTTGGCTTAGTAAATAAGTCACTCTCGGTCTTACCACTGAAACCCTGGGGTTCGGGTCTTGCAGGTGCAGCAGAAGTGTGACCCAGCTCTGTCTAACCTGCTCGGCGAAATAGCCCTTCCATTTTCTTTTGGTCAGGCGGGCCAGGATGCCAAACAGGACAAAGGACAATAAACGAAGAGCATCGTCCTCCTACAGCCAAGAAAGCCCCACAAGTTAGTAACTAAGGGACAATCACATCACGTACTTCGCACAGCCATCTCTTCTATGCTAAAGTCGAGGGATTCCAACTACAGCTAGTCGGAAACACTTTCATGAACTAATTTTTGATTCGAATTTCCTGATTCATCAAACTATTTTAGCGACAGTTCCATTTGGATGAAATTCCTCCAGAAGCCAGGCAGGGGTCCTTCGAAACCTGCCTGCTGTCTAGCCAGTGCACCCATTCAGCTCCTTGGAAGCCCATCTAGCAGGCTGACTGGGATCGTGGGCTTCCAAACCCCCAGCGTCTGGGACCCCGGCTCTCAAATTGGCAACTCCCTGGCACTTCTAGCTCCCACAGTTTCCTGGGTTCCCAGCACCGGGATAGTCTGAGAGCAGACTGCCCGGACCCAAGGCTTTCAATAGAGCTCGGCTGAGAATAGTCATTCTGTTTCACAAAGAGTTTTGAAGTTTGGGGAGAGGGATTCCCACAAATAGGAACAAAATCAAAATTTGAAATCTCAAAATTCTCTGCAAAACGGAATCATTCCAACCCTCTCACGTAAAAATGGTATAGAGCAGGCCCAACACTCTCTATTGTACCTTGGAACCCCCTTTTCATGGTTATCTAGCTACCTAATCTAGTATTCAGACTTTCTTTGAGGTTCTCAGTGGCAAGAAAGAAGAACAAAAGGGGGAGACTGTGGGAGCAGGGGTGTCATCCCCATCCTCCTAATGTTCTCCTCCTCCATAAAACACCTGTCTTCCCTGGGGCCGAAACATCTCTTCACTCTGACATGAGCAATGCCCAGGGAGTAAATGGAGTCTAATCAAGATCGGTTGAACTGGGGCTGGAGAGTTCTGGTCACATACGTTGTCAAAGTAGGTCCGGATCTGTTGGGTGAGGTCTCTGAAGGAAGAACCTATGTCCTTCTCTTTCAGCTCCTTCAGGACTTTGGCCACTGCTTTCATGCTCTCGCCAATGACTTCAGAACTGAAAGGGTCACTTAAGGCCCTGATCAGTATGACCATAAGAAACTTCTTGTGCTTTTTCACCTGGACAAACATACGACATTAAAGAACACTTATCACTGATCACACTTCTAATATGTTTTCTTTAGCAGTTATGAAGCTGTGGGAATTTCATCTCCCCCTCCCACCCCCCCGGAGACCTATAGCTATATTTCAGACCAGGTTCCAGCTACAATGAGCCAAACTCGGGGCCATAATACACCTGTGTCATCCTATTATTAGATTCCTAGTTACTTAGATTCCAAGGCCAAAAGGAACCCTTGTGATTATCCGGTCTGACCTCCTGCATAACATTGAACTTCCCCGAAATAGTCTCTGTTGGAACTAGAGTGTATCTTTTAGAAAAACGTTCAATCTTGATTTTAAAATTGCTAGTGACAGAGAATCCACTACAACCCTTGGTAAATTGTTCCAATGGTTAATTAAAATTACCATTAAAAATCAATGCCTTATTACCAGTCTGAATTAGTCTAGCTTCATTTTCCCCCATTGAATCTTCTTATCCCTTTGTTTGCTAATGGGAAGAACCCATTCTCAAAATGTGCTCCCCATGTGAGTAGTTCTAGACTGTCCTCAAGTCACTCCTTAACCTTCTCTTTGTAAAGCTAAATAGATTGAGCTCCCTGAGTCTATCACTAGAGGTATCTTTTCCAATCCTTTGAGAATTCTTGGGACTCTTCTCTGAATCCTCTCTAATTTATCAGCATCCTTCTTGAATTGTGGACACCTGATCTGGACACAGCATTCCAGCAGTGCTCACATGAGTGTCATATTCAGAGGGAAAAGAACTTCTTTACTCTTAGTCAAGATTCCTCTCTTTATGCCTCTAAGGATCATTTCAGCCCTTTTGGCCACAACTTCGCATTGGGACACCTTATGTTCAACTGATTCTCTGCCATGACTCAAGTGGTTTTCAGCATCATTGCTTCTTGGGATAGAGTCTCTCATCCTGTAAGTATGGCCTGCATTTTTTGTTCCTAGATGGAGACATTTACACATGGTCATATAAAAGTGCACAGATTGTTTGCTTATGCCCAGCTTAGCAAAGGATCTAGCTTGCTCTGTATTGACTGCAAAGAGGTTAATAGTTGCAAAGGGAAATAGTTGCAAAGGGAAATGCAAAGGGAAATAGTTGTTCGGAGTTTACAGAGGCTGCACACAATGCACGAGGCCAAATTCTGCTCTCTCACATACCCGAGGTATGTGAGAGAGCAGAATTTGGCCTCGTGCATTGTGTGCAGCCTCTGTAAACTCCGAACAACTATTTCCCTTGGTTTCTCTAGTTATGCTGCATTCTAGTCAGTATTCTCTCTTACCTTCTCAGGCGCCCCATAGACTAAATTTCCCAGGCCTCTTACAGCCATCTGCCGGACAATGCTGTTCCTATCATGGGACTTTTCTTCCAAGATGTGTAAGACTGGCTTAAGGAACTTCTTCTCCCTGAGCATGGGATCACTCATTAGCTGAAAGAAAATCAACCTGTCCATTAGCCCCAATATGATCGTTAAGATTGGGAATAGAATTTGAGCCGACATGTCATACACTAAAAACAACAAGGAGTCCTCCTACAGCCCCAGTCTTGAGGATACAGACAAATATGGCTACCCCTCTGATACTTGGCACATAATACACTGTCACTTTAGTATTCCACACAAATGAGAAAGGTCTACAAAACATGGAGCTTTCCTTTTGGGCACTAAAATAGGGATCCACTCACCTCTTGAGAGCCTCTTAGTGGCTGGGTATGGTATCACAGTCCTTTTCTCACCCCTCGTGCACCCTGCCAGCCGTCCTCAGTGAGTCTTCTGTGGCTCAGGCCTCTGGCTGAGTCCCAAAGTCCAAATGAACCCCTTCTGGGGTAGTCCAGAACAGTCCCATTGCCCTCACTAGGGTCTCCAGCCCCAACTCTGGGTCCTTTACATTCTGCCCTTTGTTCAAGCTCTCCATTAGCATTGTCCCCTCCATGGTGCTTATGTCACTGTTGGTGGTAGGGGAACCTGGGCCTGCCCCTAACTCTGGGTTCCAAACCATGGATCCTATAAACAGGAGCTAGGCACTGCTTGATTTCAGTTCATTGTCGCTTCTTCCTACCGGCCACTTTTAGCTTCACCCTCACCTCAGGGTTAAAGTTCTTCGGGACTCTCTTCCTGAAAACCCAGCTTAAGTAAAGGCTGCCAGAATCAAACTCTGGCTGTCCCCTGAATTTCTGTGGCCAGAGAGCAGCACCCTTTCTTGCCCCTCCAGTTCCTGCCAGGAACTGACCTGCTAAAGCCCTTCAGCTCCTTTTAGCCGAGCCTGATGGGCTCGGATTGGCTGCTTTCATGAGGCCTCTCTAGACAGACCCAGATTGGGGGCTCTTTTCCTGGGGCAGGGTGTAGTAGGACCACGGGGCCTCTTGTAAGGAGCCTTAAAGCCCAGGTACAGCCCATCACAGGCACAGAGAGGTTGTTTTTCTTAGAACCAGATAAGCCCCGAAGATAGTTGCTTAGCATAAGTGGGAAATGTGATGCAGATGTTGGAGGAAGACTGTGGAAAGGGAGGATGCTCCAGCAGGTATCCCCACACTAGCCTAGGACTTAGGAGACCCAGGTTCCATTTCCTGCTCCCTCAAAGACTTCCTGTGTGACCTTGGGCAAGTCACTTAGCCCTTCTGTGCATCAGTTCCCTGCCTGTAAAATAGGAAACATAGTGCTTCCCTACCTCGCAGGAGTGTGGTGGGGATACAGACATTAAAGAGTTTGGAGGTCCTCAGATACTAGAGTAATGAGAACCTAAGATAGACATTAATGTAGTTGTAGGTTGCTTGGTTGGTAGTATTAGGACGCTCGGTTCATTCAGAAGATGTGCTGAGCTAAACCAAAATCAGGAGCTGTTGGTTAGGATCAGCACTAGGACTTGGCAGAAGAGGTCCACTCATCCAAACTCTGTCCGTATCTCTCTCAGCCAGCACCTGTGGTTGTGTAGCTAGTATAGGCAATGACGGTAATAAAAACCACAGAGAGAGAAGGACTCAGAAAGGTATCGTGAAGTTCCTGGTGAGGTTTCCATATAAAGGAGGAGCTATTCTACCGTCTAAAATGACAATTACTCCTATGAACTGAACTGTACAACTCCCGAAAGAAAGGCAGACAAGAGTCTAATGGTGAAACTGCTCTTCAGAGCCCTGTGTCTTACCTGGGCAAGGAAAGCTGTGCTGGTGACTCGGTGGTTTTCTGAGGGGGAATTCACCCAGGGGAGGAGGCTCTGTATGATCTCAGGTGTTATGAGTCCAGATCTTAGCAGAAGACTGGAAGACAAAAGAAACCGCTCATGGGCTAGATTGCACACTTCAAAAACTCAGCTGCTCTGAGCATACAGCTCTGATAGCTAGGAGTGGGAGCTGTGTGTTTCCACCCAGGACACCCCCGCACCCACCGCCCACAAAGCTATAAACGGGAGGTTCCCTCTCAGCCACTCTATTGGCTACTCATTCCCAAGGATAAAATGATGCCTCCTAGATCTCTTACCTCACCAGCAGACACACTCCCTCATGGTGAGTCTTGGGGTTTTCCACAAGAGTCCAAGTCCTCTGCTTCCTGAGCGCTCTCACCAGTCTCTCATTCCCACCCTTGAAAAGCACAGATTCTAATGCTTTGATAGAAAGCCTGGGGAAAGAGAGGCACAGAACTGCAGCAATCAGGAGGAAGGTGCAGCTTGAACAGAGAGTCAGGAAGCTCCAGTTACTTCTCAGGTCTGCTGTTCAATCGGCAGTTCATCCATTGGCAACGTCCTGGACACCAGTGTCCCTGGAAGGACTTGATGCTGGGAGGTAAGTTTCAGTCTCATACATCTCATAGGACTAGTTTTGCTAGGGACAAAATTTTGCAGTCCTTTTTCTCTTTCTGCAAGGAGTATGGGCACTAGCAGAGTACAGTGATATGGAAAAGATACATGATCAGGACCCAGAAACAGGGGGCATAGAGTGTGGTGATTACTAATGGACATTTTGGGGTCATATCTCCAGATATGAGGTGACAGAGTGCTGAGGGTTTGCACTTGAGTCAGCACTCTGGTCACTATTCGTACTAATTCGGTTCCTCACAGAAGGCCTAATTGGATAGAGGTGTACCTGATTACGAGGTCAGATTGGGGCTAGTGAGTCAAGGAACCAATCATTCCATTAACAGGGAAACTGTATAAAAGGACATGGGCAGGAGCCCTTTGAGGGGAACAGACAGAGAAAGAAACTTGGGTGACCAGATGTCCCGATATTTGGGGCTTTATCTTATACACGTGCCTATTCCCTCCCCCCCCCCCGCCGCCCCACCCCCGTCCTGATTTTTCACACTTGCTGTCTGGTCACCCTAAGAGAAACAGAAAGACAAAAAGCTAGGAGAGCCTGACAAAGTGAGGTCTCTGAGTGGAAACACCTTACCCCCCACCTGACTTTTGGAGAAGAGTTTAGAAAGTTGAGATACAATATAAAGGTGCTATGTATTGGTAGGGGGATTAAATAGACTATACGTTAGTGTTTACAAGCAAAAAAGTCTCAACGCAATCTGTGTTTGTGGAAGATGTGGGGGTGCAACACCCCTCTCTGTCACAGCTGGGGGATCATCAGGGATTTCCCTGTAATCTATGCAAATGGAGAGCCTGTTGGAGAAGCCGGTGTAGAGGTTTGGCAGTCCAGGTGATGGAGGGAACACTGAAATGGGTGATGAAGCAGCAAAGAGAAGTGTAGAACAGGGGTTCTCAACCTTTCCGTTTCTGAGCCTCCCCCCACCCTCAACATGCTAGAAATACTCCATGGCCCAGTTCCAGGCCTCTGCCCTGCCAGGCATCAGAGTTTGGGGCTCCTGGCTCCAGATTTTAACCCCACAGGGTGCAGGGACTTGGGGCTTTAGTGCAGGTGCTGGGCTCAAGGCTTCAGCTTTCTGCCCTGAGCCCCAGCTAGTCTAAAGCCAACCCTGCTTGGCAGACCCCCTAAAACCGGCCCGGTTGAGAACTGCTGGTGTAGAACAGTGGTCTCCAAACGTTTTGGCTCACGCACCCCCAGGGTGACCTGCCACAGACGCGCCACCGATGGAAGACCTGCCGCAGGCGGGCCGCCAGAGGGGAGCACCAGCCGTAGACGTGCAGAGCTGCTGCCGAAGGAAAAAAATGGCGGAGTGCAGTCCGGCGGCGCTACTGCTGCCACGCACCCCCCGGGATCATCCCGCGCACCCTAGTTTGGAGACCACTGGTGTAGAAGACCCGACAGACCTTCCAACAATCCCAGCAGGCAGAAAAACAGCTTTTCCTTGCCCGGTAGGTTTAACAGCAAAAGAGTCGGCAGGAATTTATACGGGAGCAAGCCCAGGTCTGGCAACAACTCCTCCAAAGTTTGGTGAGTCCCGTGACAGGAAATGGAAACCAGGCACAGGAGATCAGACTGTAAAATGGGACCTGCGAACAACCCGATGTGTTTTTGGTTACCTTTCAAGGAAGAGCAGTGAGACCTCCTCGGGACAGAACAATGTGGGCCCTTCAACTGACACCCTATTTAACTGGGGAAGCACATATAGGGCTTTTAGTGATGAGCAGGCAAGAGATTATGACATGATTAAGGCAGCCATGCTGGACGAGGTGGGGCCTGTCCACGGAAAAGTACTGCCAGAAATGTAGAGTTGAAAGATGGATTGAGGGATTATGCCTCTGTGCATTTGGACAGAAATTAAAAGATTGGGCCACTCATTGGTAAGGCCAGATACTCAGACTGTGGGGGAGATCATGGACTGCATGGTTCTGGAAGTTTCTTCAGAGTCTCCCTGAGCATACCCGAGTATGGATTCGGTGGCGCCAGCCAGTTCATCTGGACCCCACAGTTCAAGTGAGAGGAATTTGCAGAGGCGGACATTCCCAGAGTGAGTCAGTGGTTTAAGGGACTAGATTTGAGAAGGACCAGAGTGCCTACAGCTGGGAAGGGCAGCAAGAAGAAGAGGGAGGAGCCTCAAGGAACTGTAGTGGGAGCTTGGCCTACGGTGTGCTTCCGACATGGACCTGAAGGACATCTAAAAAGAGACTGTCCGAAAATGGACTGTGGGTTTGCCCAGTTTTGTGGTTGGGACAAGACTCCCAGGCAGGGAAGAAAAAAGAAAGTACCTACCATATCGGTCTGGGTAGGGAGGAGCCACCAAAGGGACTAATGGACACAGCTTCATCCTGTTTGCTAATCAGGCAGGAGTTAATGAAACCCCACTGGATACTTCCCAGAGGTAGGATCAAAACTGAATACCAGGTCCATGGGGACAATAAATTCTGCCCAATGGCAGAGGTGACTCTGAAAATTAAGGGGAAGTTTAGGCAGAAACATGTAGGGGTAGTGGATGGATTGTCCCACTGCCTTCTACTGGGCATGGACTGGAATCCCTTTCTAACAGGGACACCAAGGCAGGTATGGAGGCCCAGAAGGGTGGAAATAAAACCTGAAGGGCCAGGTAAAGAGGAAATATAGGTAAAGGGGCTGGAGGAACCTAGACACGAAAGTATAGACAAGAGGGAGGAGAAAGAAAACAAAGGTCAAGTGTAAAGGTGACTTAAGATCATCCATTGGGGTCAAACAGTCATCAGAGCCCTTACCACCAGGATCTCAGGAGCAGGCATCCCTAGAACACTTTGGAGGGACTCAGAGCAGTCTGTGTCCATGGAAGAGGCCGGGGCACAGCCTACCACCCCGTCACATATAGGTACCTAAAATGGGCCTGCACATGGGCCAACAGCATGAGCAGAATATATACTCGTGTCTGCAGCGCCAGCAATCACATAGCTAGGTACCCATCCATCTGAACAAATTCAAGTTTTGTGGACAAAACTGAGGCACCCATCTTGAAAACCTGACCCACTGTGGCCACTACATAAGATCAGCCTTACTGGGTCAGTTCAATGGTCCATCTAGTCCAGTACACTGTCTCCCAACAGTGGTCTATGCCAGCTTCTTCAGCAGGAATGAACAGAACAGGGCAATCATGAAATGATCCAATCCCTGTTGTCCAGTCTCAGTTTCTGGCGGTCAGAGGCCTAGGGACACCCAGAGCTTGGGGTTGCATCCCTGACCATCTTGCCTAATAGCCATTGATGGACCTGTTCTCCATGAACTTATCTCATTCTTTTTTTTTTTTTTTAAACCCAGTTATACTTTTGGCCTTCACAACACCCCTTGGCAATGAGTTCCACAGGTTGACCGTGTGTTGTGTGAAGTAGTACTTCCTTATGTTTATTTGATACCTGCTGCCCATCCGTGAACAGAGCTGAGATCCTGGTTTCCTAGGAAAATTCAGAGACATTATAAAACCATGAAGTCTGTAATTTGAGCACCTTGTTGGCAGTGAATAAAGAAACACAACAAGAAGAGAAACTAATAATGTTGTGAGATTGGTGGGAAATGTACATGAATGTGCTACCAGAGCTGAAGTCAACTGAGGACTCAGGAATCTTAGTGTTAACTGGCGAGGGGCACAGAGTGGGTGCCGAGGGGCCTGGTACGTACATTCTAGCTCACTAAAAGATTGCCCCATGAGTCTCAAATAAAAGCCCAGGTCACCAATATCATTGTGAAACGCATGTACAGATGCTGTGTCAAGAGTCATGGATATGCGTTGAAAATTACATTCTTAGGATCTGTGTCTCGGGACTAGTCACCAGGAAAGGTGACAAAATGGTTTTCTTTCAGGCAAGAAATGTTTATCCATCTCTTTGTTTACATGTACATTAAGCATGTAGGGTTCACATTCAGTTGAGAAGGCCTGTGAGAACTTCAAAGAAAGAAAAGTAGCAGGAAGTAGACAGGGGGTGGGGACCCAATTTTGGGGTACACATCAAAGGTTTGCTCTAGTCTATTTGGGGGACATCTTTCACTTAGGAAGTAGATGGACCGCGAGTTTGCTTCATGAAAGAGGGGTCGCGATCAGGCTTGGTTGAGAACTTTGGGTGAGAAACATCTTTAGACAGGAGGTTAACCTGTTGGTTAAGTTTAGTTTCTAGGAGCAGGATATGATTTCATTTGAAATGTAACCATTTTTTGCTTGCATTCTTAGTCACGGTCACTGGAATCTCTGTTCTTTGAGAATCTCGGTTCTTGTTTTCACTAGAAATATATCTAGGTGCTGTGAGTTTTGCAGTACAGAGTATAAGTATCTAGTGTAGAGTCTAAAGTAGAAGTAATAAACTGGTGTGTCCTGTTCCATTGGGAACAGCAGGCCTGATCATTCTGTGGGAGTTCAGTGGATAAAGGTCTGGACACTCTACGGAATGGTCAGAAGACTCGGGGGTTGGTGTGTGCCTGTCATTAACCTGGTATAGTGGTATATACAGTTTCAGGGAACTGACCCACAGCAGGCACAGACAAGACTTCCTCACTCGAAGGGCATGTGATGGTAAGGTGCCTCGTAACCCTGGGAACTCTTGGGGAGCGTCACACAACTCTACTGGAATTCTCTTTGTTTCTCTCCCTTCCTTCTAATTACTGGCAAGGGTTGCCCTCAGTAAGTTGTAGCCCTCTTCGCAGTTGGCTCGGGCTGCTTCTCGTTGGCAAAGGCAGCTTTTGTCCGAGGGTATGGCTGACCTGCTGCAGGAGAACAGGAAACAACTCTGGGAGCAGTTCCTGCACAGCTTTGCTCGACTGCAGGGCTGACACCACCTCAAAGATGGCACATGTTGCCTGAAAGGAGAGCATGGTAAAAAAGGAGATCTCTTCCCAACGCCATCACACCCTGTCTCCCCTTCTGATATCTGCTGTACTAAATTCTCCCTTCTGCCAGTAACTTGAATGACAGCGAGCAGCTTGCTTAACTCGTGGCTCACTTTCCCACATCTGTACAAATGTGTAATGATCTCCCAAGGCATGCTGTGAGTCCAAAGGAAGATTTGCAAAGAAACCTGTTCCAAAGACTTTCTAATGGCCAGATAGTATTAAGTAAATCAGTAACGTATCTAAAACTGCTGTATTTGTTCCACAGACAGCAGAGCCGGACTCAGGGAAACAGTCCATCAGAGGAGAAGTGCCCACACACCAATATTATACCACACTTCCCGCTTTCCATCAGCAGGATTGTCACAGGGCACAGGAAAGCCTGAAAGACATGTCTGTCATCTAACTTACTGAGAGTGGTTCAGCAGCTGCCAAATGCCTGTCAATTTCTGTCTCTGAGGTGATGCTGCCTTCTGTTCTTGTTGGAGTCTTTATCTTCTCTATTAGGGCTTGTAGGACTTGAGTGGCAAGCAAGGGGTCTCCCCCCAGAGATCTCCACAGCTCAGCGGTGTCACTGCAGTTTAACAGAAGTTACAGGTGAGCCCTGGACACTTTTGTGGCTCACACTGAACGCGTCATATTTTAGTAAAGACCAAATGTTCTCCTTGCCTATGATGAGAGAGTTTGGAGTCCTGTCCTCCTTTAACGTTCCTCGTGTTTAAATATTGCGTTTCCAGTTACAGAACTAAGTTAAGTGACCTAGTCTTCTTGCAGCCTAACCATTAATACTAGACTTCAGAAGGACAGGACACAGAGCGCCAACCTCACTTCCTGTTTGCTCCACTTCCCAGTCAATATGGAATCATGAGCATGTGGCTCCCAAAGAGCTAGGGTTTGGAAGGCAAGTGGATGAAAGAAAAGCCAGATTCCTACTCGATGGACATACAACTATGAGAACATGGCCATCCTAGGTCCCCTTCACAAATGGTGTCCCTACCCTCTGTTTGCCAGAAGCTGGGACTGGGCAACAGGGGATGGATCACTTGACAATGACCTGTTGTGTTCATTTCCTCTGGGGCATGTGGCACTGGTCACGGTCGCAAGACAGACTACTGGCCTAGATGGCCTTTTGGTCTGACCCAGTATGGCCGTTCTTATGATCTTAGATTCCAGCACTGATCACTGATAACTCAGTTAGGGATCTTTAAATGAAATGATGGATCTGCTTCCAGTCCACTTTTAAGTACCAAGGGTGGCAATTCTGCTCTGGCGGCCACACCCTCACTGATGCCAAGCAGAGGTCTGATGATAATATTGGCCCTAGTCTTTGCAATCAGCCAGGGATTTGCACCTGAAGCTGTCATGCTACCAGGAAACCAACAGCCACTGCTCATTTCCGGAGTGAGCTCAATTCAGGTGTCTAGAAAGGTAGATGTTTCCAACAATACACTCCAGTTAAAGCAGTAAAAATAGGTCTTTAGGATGTCAAAGCAGCTATTAATGAATGGAAACAGGATGACACTTAATTTCTCTCCGCACCCCACCTTAACATGTTCTTGGACCTTCCTGCAGAAAGAGCCAGGCTATTAACCCTTAGGAATGATCCCAAACTGTCTGCTGCTTAAATGAAGCCCTACATCTCCTAGTAAAGCTGTGGGATCCATGTTTTACCAAGATGAATGCAATAGGTAGCGGTATATACCTGTCCATCGGCAGACCTTTGCTGAGGAGGCTGGAGATCACTGCCTCTTGGTGATGGTGAGCTAAAATGGACACTGCCTCCACCAGGAACTGCCTCAAGCTGCCCTCCTGGATAGTAGGCATGTGGCGATATAGTATAGCCAGGATATCTGGCACCTGGAAGGAACAAAACCAGAAAGAAATGTCCCTTTTTCTTTCTCTCCATTCAGTCTACAGAATCAAAACCTTTCTTTAGCCATTTGCTGCTTTTTTAGAAATGCCTCACTTCAAGAAGCAAATGTTCAAATACGTCTGCGTAACTTGAACCCACACAAATTGCCCACACACGGCTGTAAAAATTAACACTGACACACACATAGACATACCAGGTAATTGAATGTGGTGGTGCCCAGCTATGCATTACATAAACCAGTTCACATGCACAAAAGGCGGCTTTGCTTGCCCAGATTTTGCAGGTGTGATTTAAGCAGCCAAATCTGACCATTTGCCTCGAAGAATGCAGAGCTCATCAACAACCACAAGCACAAAATATGCAAGTGCTTTCAAGACAGTGTGTAAATGCCTGGGACTGTGAACAGGGGACTACCTCTCATATTCATTCCTAGCCCTTCACATCTTCAAAACACTGTGCAAACATGGCAGTTCTGCTGCGAGGGTTCCCTGTCCTGAGGCCTTTCACCAGCCTTGTTAGAAGATTTGTGGAGAGCTCCTTTCATCTAGCTCTAATGCACTGGGCTCCAGAATAAGGCATATAAATAGTGGATCCCAAAGACAATAGAGTTTTCTCCCTCCCTCCTTCTCTTCTTAAAGGGAGGGTAGGTCTACACAGCAAAAAAATCCCACAGCACTGAGTTTCAGAGCTCAGGGCAACCTGGGCCTGTGGGGCTTGCACGATGGGGCTAAAAGTGGAGCTGTTCCTGCTCGGGCTGGAGCCCAGGCTCAGAAACCTGGCAAGAGGGTGGCAATAGCCCAGTGCTCTTTTTAATCCATGTAGCCCTTAGCCATAGGCCTCCTAATACCTGGAGGCCTCCAAGTGCCAGTCATTCTGTCTTCTTGTATTTTCCCCAGAGTCTGTTTTCTCAAGCCTTTCCTGGCTGAATACTGTGGCAACAAGCTAGACCAATAAATAACCAACCATCTTCCTTTTCCCTTGGATTATCTCGGTCTACTGCTGTTGATTCTGCCATTGCCTATCTTAGGGTAGGAACAGAGATGGAATCGACTCTATGTCCGAGGGGGAGAAACAGCAAGATTTTTCTTCCTTACACATGAGGGCAAAGATCAAAAAGCCTAGAGTTTAGGCAGAAAAGCTCTCCAGTTCCCAGTTTTACCTTGTCCAGCATGGCATCTCCACACTCCTTCAGGATGATCTTCATCCACAGTCCAGCTGCCGTGGCACAGGTGGGGCTAGCAGACAGCAGACCACCCAATGTGGCCTCAGTAAAGTCAGTGGCCTGTTCGGAGGGAAAGTACTTACTAACAACCTGGGAACAAATCAAAACCAGGAGAGACCGCAATGATGTTTGGCTCTAGCACTTTTAAAAACGGAAAAAAATATATATACCTGCATCAGCAAATGGTGAATTAGCCTCCTGTCTAGCTCGCCATTTGGGATTACAATTCTCTCTCTAGTCTATAGACTACATTTTTGTCTTCTACACTAATGATATCAGGTTAGAGGCAAAGACTCTGTTGCATAGTTAGCACAACATTGTACTGGATATGCAGGAGGTAAGTTTCCCCTTTGTAGTCTCTTACATACACTGCATCTTTTTACAGCACATAGAAGTCAGTCAAGAGAGGCATGCAAACAAATATCGGCGAAGGCAAACCCACAAGGTGACAGAATGAATCCTGGGTGGTTTCTCAGCTTGATGTTCCACTAACACAGTTTTTCTCCTGGATGGCTGGATGGCAGGGCCGGCTCCAGGCACCCGTCGAGGAAGCTCGTGCTTGGGGCGGCAGATTGCAAGGGGCGGTGTTCCGGCCAATCTTGGGGCGGCATGGGGGCTCTTTTATTTCATTATTTTTTTGTGCTTCACCGCTCTGGATCAGTGAAAAGGCAAGAGCCGGCCCTGCTGGATAGGTACATGTGTGTGCATCCGCGTGCGCATTTTCATGGGTGTGCAACGTTCTGTGGAATCTGGTTTTTACGTGGCATTCAGAGCACACATCTATGAAAAGCATCTTGCTGGTTACTAGCAACCAACGCCCCGCTCCCACAGCTCGCTCCGAGTACGGAAAGGCATCATGAAAGAGCAAATGTCAAATGAACGGTGCCCGGTCACTCGCACATCCGCACAAGCTTTTTGAGTCAGTTACCCTGGCCATTTTGGAAGATGCCTGAAACAGAGCCTCGGGGTCTGGAGCTGTTAGTGCTTCACGGAGACATCTCAGCTCCTCCTCTGCTGAGCCCAGGTATATGGACTGGCCTGGAGTGGAGAAAAGGAGAAAAAGTACTGTAACGATGAAGGAAACTGAACCCCTACTGCATGGTTCTTCATACGGGAGGATCCATGTGCTATGTTGTCATCAGCATAGCGTAAAATCTTGGCCCCACTGAAGTCAATGGCAAAACTCCTGGTGACTGGAATGGAGTCGGGATTACACCCTGAAATGTCTCAACGTTACCAGTCGTGGTATGTTATTGTGAATGATCCAGGATTGAACAAGCTCTGTGTTCAGCTTGGAGCAGCTTTCTGTGGGTGTCTGGTTTCAGTAGTCTCTCTGCTCTCACTATTTACATCTCAGCTCCTATTCAAGTACAACTCATGCAGGTAGATCAGAGGTTCCAGTTCAGAGGTGAATCCCTCCCCCAAACTCTCCTTGTAAAAGAGACGGGGATAGACAAAAAACTTCAGCAAGAAACCCAGGCTCATCAGTCACTTCTAAACAATGCTGGGATTACTATGTCGTACATTCAAAGGTTGGAGTCCTTTATTCTGTTTCTGAATCACCAACACTGTTTTTAGGACTGATTAAGAATAATTGGAAATAGGATGACCAGGGGTCCTGATTTTATAGGGACAGTCCCCATTTTGGGGTCTTTTTCTTATATAGACTCCTCTTCCCCCCCACCCCCTGTCCCGAGGTTTCACATTTGCTGTCTGGTCACCCTCATTGGAAATGGCCTTAAACGATAACCAAGTTCTATCCTTTAACATCTAACCATTAGGTGAAAAGAATATCCTACTCTTTCACAGAGGGGAAAAATGGCCTCTACTTACTCCAATAGCTCTGAATGCTCATGACAGAGGGCTGCTGGAAGAACTTTTTGTTTACAGAATTATTCCAGGAAACCCCTCCAATCCAGCCAGTGGCAGGGGAAAGAGAATGAAAATGTTTAGTACCAAGGGCTTGTCTCCATGGAGATATTCAAGAAAGCTAATCCACATTCATTTTCAAAATGCATTAGTTAAACTTCATTAAATACCTATGGGGACACACTTATTTAGAATTAAAGTGGCCTTCATTCAGGTTAGTTTCATTCATGGAATTCACTACAATTAATAAGGCCCATTTTAATTCAGAATCCGAGCATCCACACATGTGTTTAATGCCATTTACCTCATGCACTTTAAATGGACACCTTTAGTTCATTTGGATTAACTTTCCTTAGTGTCCCTGTGTAGACCAGCCCGAAGGAATTTAGCACTTATCTACCTGTATGCAGACCATTTATTAGTTGTACAGTTCCCAAACGTGTGCTAGGCTCTTTACACATCAGAATCTTCTCTTCTAATGAGGTATTTACAAGATGCCCACCATTCTGTTATCTAAGCGACAACAGACAGGACAGAAAGAACTAGATAGGCAGACAAATGGACATTACAACAGTGAAAGAAGGTGAAGAATTCCTTATACCTGCTAATGGTCTCCTCACCTTGTATACAGAGAAGGCAGCTGATACAGTCAACCACCCACTGACGGGACGTGGCCAGCGAATCACAGCTGTATGGTGCTCTTAGTCCAATCAGAGATCCAAACCCATCAAAAGTTCCCTGAGTCTAATGAAAAAAGAACAAAGAATGAATGGTCTCCAGTTGGACTAGACTTCACTTGCCATCCTTATTGTTGAGACCAGTCAGCTCTGTGTTTTTGGGGAACCAGGGCGCAGTATCTAGCCTGTCTGACTCATGAAAGACACCCCCCGCCCCCACCAGTCTCTGTTTGAACCAAAACCCATCAGAGAAAAGGCTTGCAGAGAACAATGAAGGGTGTTGGGAGACACACCTAGACCCCTCCTGAGAAGGGTGACAAGATTAAGACATCTCCATTTGCATACAGAATGAAGAACAGAGACAACTCCCCTAGCCTCATCTGCATGAAAGATGGGATAGGAATTAGCATGAAGAATGAGGAACAGAGAACCGCACTGAACTCTGGGACCAGAAAAGCAGGGACGCACTGCATCATGGGAATCCCTGCTCCAGATGCTAATGAACCTACGCCTGCACACACCTAGCTCAGCAATTATCAGACCAGTTCTAGTAATAAATCTTTATTATCCTAAAATACTGAAGCAGCCTAGTTGTCTTGTGAGCTCCCTGGAAAAAACCACCACCCATACCCAAGAGCGATCAGCTCCTATTGTCTAGCCTAAAGAAAACCCTTGAAAATCCATCAGTTTACCCATAAACAAATCTAGTGTTCTCCCTTGAACCACTGTATTTTCTCTACAAACCCCCCTACCTATGCCCAAGTAAGGGTTCTGATGTATAGACCCAAACTCTGCATCAGTTCCACTGGGATTCCATCTCCTGACTGATCATAGAATCATAGAATCATAGAATATCAGGGTTGGAAGGGACCCCAGAAGGTCATCTAGTCCAACCCCCTGCTCAAAGCAGGACCAATTCCCAGTTAAATCATCCCAGCCAGGGCTTTGTCAAGCCTGACCTTAAAAACCTCTAAGGAAGGAGATTCTACCACCTCCCTAGGTAACGCATTCCAGTGTTTCACCACCCTCTTAGTGAAAAAGTTTTTCCTAATATCCAATCTAAACCTCCCCCATTGCAACTTGAGACCATTACTCCTCGTTCTGTCATCTGCTACCATTGAGAACAGTCTAGAGCCATCCTCTTTGGAACCCCCTTTCAGGTAGTTGAAAGCAGCTATCAAATCCCCCCTCATTCTTCTCTTCTGCAGACTAAACAATCCCAGCTCCCTCAGCCTCTCTTCATAAGTCATGTGCTCTAGACCCCTAATCATTTTTGTTGCCCTTCGCTGGATTCTCCAATTTATCCACATCCTTCTTGTAGTGTGGGGCCCAAAACTGGACACAGTACTCCAGATGAGGCCTCACCAGTGTCGAATAGAGGGGAACGATCACATCCCTCGATCTGCTCGCTATGCCCCTACTTATACATCCCAAAATGCCATTGGCCTTCTTGGCAACAAGGGCACACTCTTGACTCATATCCAGCTTCTCGTCCACTGTCACCCCTAGGTCCTTTTCCGCAGAACTGCTGCCTAGCCATTCGGTCCCTAGTCTGTAGCGGTGCATTGGATTCTTCCATCCTAAGTGCAGGACCCTTATTGAACCTCATCAGATTTCTTTTGGCCCAATCCTCCAATTTGTCTAGGTCCTTCTGTATCCTATCCTTCCCCTCCAGCGTATCTACCACTCCTCCCAGTTTAGTATCATCTGCAAATTTGCTGAGAGTGCAATCCACACCATCCTCCAGATCATTTATGAAGATATTGAACAAAACCGGCCCCAGGACCAACCCCTGGGGCACTCCACTTGACACCGGCTGCCAACTAGACACGGAGCCATTGATCACTACCCGTTGAGCCCGACAATCTAGCCAGCTTTCTACCCACCTTATAGTGCATTCATCTAGCCCATACTTCCTTAACTTGCTGACAAGAATACTGTGGGAGACCGTGTCAAAAGCTTTGCTAAAGTCAAGAAACAATACATCCACTGCTTTCCCTTCATCCACAGAACCAGTAATCTCATCATAAAAGGCGATTAGATTAGTCAGGCATGACCTTCCCTTGGTGAATCCATGCTGACTGTTCCTGATCACTTTCCTCTCATGTAAGTGCTTCAGGATTGATTCTTTGAGGACCTGCTCCATGATTTTTCCAGGGACTGAGGTGAGGCTGACTGGCCTGTAGTTCCCAGGATCCTCCTTCTTCCCTTTTTTAAAGATTGGCACTACATTAGCCTTTTTCCAGTCATCCGGAACTTCCCCCGTTCGCCACGAGTTTTCAAAGATAATGGCCAAGGGCTCTGCAATCACAGCCGCCAATTCCTTCAGCACTCTCGGATGTAACTCGTCCGGCCCCATGGACTTGTGCACGTCCAGCTTTTCTAAATAGTCCCTAACCACCTCTATCTCCACAGAGGGCTGGCCATCTCTTCCCCATTCTGTGATGCCCAGCGTAGCAGTCTGGGAGCTGATCTTGTTAGTGAAAACAGAGGCAAAAAAAGCATTGAGTACATTAGCTTTTTCCACATCCTCTGTCACTAGGTTGCCTCCCTCATTCAGTAAGGGGCCCACACTTTCCTTGGCTTTCTTCTTGTTGCCAACATACCTGAAGAAACCCTTCTTGTTACTCTTGACATCTCTTGCTAGCTGCAGCTCCAGGTGCGATTTGGCCCTCCTGATATCTTTCCTACATGCCTGAGCAATATTTTTATACTCTTCCCTGGTCATATGTCCAACCTTCCACTTCTTGTAAGCTTCTTTTTTATGTTTAAGATCCGCTAGGATTTCACCATTAAGCCAAGCTGGTCGCTTGCCATGTTTACTATTCTTTCGACTCATCGGGATGGTTTGTCCCTGTAACCTCAACAGGGATTCCTTGAAATACAGCCAGCTCTCCTGGACTCCCTTCCCCTTCATGTTAGTCCCCCAGGGGATCCTGGCCATCTGTTCCCTGAGGGAGTCGAAGTCTGCTTTCCTGAAGTCCAGGGTCTGTTTTATACTGCTGCTTACCTTTCTTCCCTGCGTCAGGATCCTGAACTCAACCAACTCATGGTCACTGCCTCCCAGATTCCCATCCACTTTTGCTTCCCCCACTAATTCTACCCGGTTTGTGAGCAGCAGGTCAAGAAAAGCGCCCCCCCTAGTTGGCTCCCCTAGCACTTGCGCCAGGAAATTGTCCCCTACGCTTTCCAAAAACTTCCTGGATTGTCTATGCACCGCTGTATTGCTCTCCCAGCAGATATCAGGAAGATTAAAGTCACCCATGAGAATCAGGGCATGCGATCTAGTAGCTTCCGTGAGTTGCCGGAAGAAAGCCTCATCCACCTCATCCCCCTGGTCCGGTGGTCTATAGCAGACTCCCACCACTACATCACTCTTGTTGCACACACTTCTAAACTTAATCCAGAGACACTCAGGTTTTACCACAGTTTCGTACCGGAGCTCTGAGCAGTCATACTGCTCCCTTACATACAGTGCTACTCCCCCACCTTTTCTGCTCTGCCTGTCCTTCCTGAACAGTTTATAACCATCCATGACTGTACTCCAGTCATGTGAGTTATCCCACCAAGTCTCTGTTATTCCAATCACGTCATAGTGTCTCCAGCACTCAGGACCCTGAGCTACCACCATCACCTGGGAACCCCGCCGAGTTCAAGCCTCATGGAGTGGGTGAGATTCCCCCCCCCTCGCCCCTCCGTTTTCTTTTCTTCCTCAGGTATTAACCTTTCAAATGTAACCATTATGTTTGTTTAGCCCTCCTTGTGTAGTTATCACTATTATTCAATAAATAACTTTTATGGTTCAGCTGGTTGCTTCTCTCTCTCTCTCTCTCTCTCTCTCCAAATTTTACTCTGTATTTTACGCTTCCCCCATTTACTCTGCAGCAACCCTTCTTTTACCTAAGCTAAAGATCCCGGTAGCGCCCAAAAATACTATGGGGTTTGCTCATGAAGTGGGTTACTACCAGTACAATCGTAACGTGAAAGTGGGATAGGGATGTGTTAAACTTGGGGCACATAAGAGGGGATGTCATAAATATAAAGGGAAGGGTAAACCCCTTTAAAATCCCTCCTGGCCAGAGGAAATCTCCTCTCACCTGTAAAGGGTTAAGAAGCTAAAGGTAACCTCGCTGGCACCTGACCAAAATGACCAATGAGGAAACAAGATACTTTAAAAAGCTGGGAGGAGGGAGAGAAACAAAGGGTATGTGTGTCTGTCTATATTCTGTCTTTGCCGGGGATAGACCAGGAATGAAGCCTTAGAACTTTTAGTAAGTAATCTAGCTAGGTATGTGTTAGATTATGATTTCTTTAAATGGCTGAGAAAAGAATTGTGCTGAATAGAATAACTATTTCTGTCTGTGTATCTTTTTTGTAACTTAAGGTTTTTGCCTAGAGGGGTTCTCTATGTTTTGAATCTAATTACCCTGTAAGGTATCTACCATCCTGATTTTACAGGGGGGATTTTTTTTTATTTCTATTTACTTCTATTTCTATTAAAAGTCTTTTTGTAAGAAAACTGAAGGATTGTTCATTGTTCTTAAGATCCAAGGGTCTGGGTCTGTAGTCACCAAGGCAAATTGGTGAGGCTTTTTACCAAACCTTGTGGTTTTGAGAAGTATTTTTGGGGGAAAGACGTGACCAAACAGCTCTTCCCTAGTAACCAGTATTTGTTTGGTGGTGGTAGCGGCCAATCCAAGGACAAAGGGTGGAATATTTTGTACCTTGGGGAAGTTTTGACCTAAGCTGGTAAAGATAAACTTAGGAGGTTTTTTTCATGCAGGTCCCCACATCTGTACCCTAGAGTTCAGAGTGGGGGAGGAACCTTGACAGGGGAGCAGCTGAAAGTGCTGCTTAACCCAGCCCATTGAGTACAGGGACATACGAGAGGATCAGCTGGAGAGGGCTGATGGACCTGGTCCGCTCAGACTTGCTCTGCTAGTGTGTGCGTGCGTGTTCATCTAGTTCTAGGGCTGGAGGGACCCAGCCCTGGGGAACCGAGGTCCTGCAGGGTAGCTCCATTGGGAGGGCACTTGCAGAAGGAAGGAGTAGAGCTCCATAGGAACACACAAGTGACATAAGCAGCACAGTAATAGAATTACAGACCCCGCCCCCAAGAAGAGTAACCCTAATCAATGAGCCTACCCCAAAGAAACAGGCACATCTGGTAACATTGTGCCCCTGATTCCTGTACTGTACTGTGTAATGCACATTGGAAAACATAATCCCAATTGTACATAGAAATGGATGGGGTCTAAATTAGCTGTTATCACTCAAGAAAGAGACCTCAGAGTCATTGTGTACAGTTCTCTGAAAGCAGCCGCTCAACATGCAGTCAAAAAAGTTAACAACATGTTAGGAACCCTTAGGAAAGGGATCGATAAGAAGACAGCAAATATCATTATGCCACAGTATGAATCTACAGGACCCCCACACCTTGAGTACTGCGTGCAGTTTTGGTCATCTCATCTCAGAAAAAGATGTGTTAGAATGGGAAGAAATACGGAGAAGAGCAACAGAAATTAGGCCTATGGGATAACTTCTCACCCAAGGGAGATTAAAAAAAGAGCGACATTTCAGCTTGGAAAAGAGATGACTAAGAGGGAATATGCTAGAGGTCTATAAAATCATGACTGGTGTAGAGAAAGTCAATAAGGAAGTGTTATTTAGCCCTTCACCTAACACAAGACCAAGGGGTCCCCCAATGAAATTAATAGGCAGCAGGTTTAAAACAAACCAAAGGAAGCATTTCTTCACACAATGCAGTCAGAAGACAGGATACTGGGCCAGATGAACCATTCTTTTGCGGGAGGCAGGTTAGCCATTCTTATGTTTTATGTTCTTAGCTGGTTAAATAGAAATTTTCCTTTACCACCCTGGGAGCATAAGAACCAAGAATGCATTTGTGACGCTGGCAGACCAGGCAACCTGTGTATGACCCATAATTACTTAACAAGAGGCACTTCCCCTGTATCAAGACAGTTCACTTGCATGTGAATTTCAAAGAGATGGATTAGACTAGCAAACATCAACTCATTCAAAAATGAACAATAGATGCTAAGTCTATTTGTCTGTGTTGATCTATACGCGGTTAGAAGTTTCACTATGTAACCAAATTAGCTTGTAGATGCTCATTCCCTTTCAGGTCTTCATTATGTATGCAAGGTGTTCAGTTAACCTTAAAATGAAAGATGTAAGATACTGCAGGAAACTAATAATTTCTACATTGTCTTCAGCTTAACTCTCTGTGTTATAATGGAAGAACGGCTAATCACCTTATGCGAATGAGTAACTAGTTTACTGTGTATGCACACGCAATAGAAGATTAGCTTCAAAGCCAAGTACAGGAGGCGATCTGCATTGCCTAGTCTTTCTCAGGGGAAGGTCCTGCTGTAACCATTTTTGTGAGGTAGGCTTGTCAGCCTGCTAGAATAGCTAGAAAAGAGAAGGCTCGGGCCTCATCCTGTCATCTCTAGTCTGCTGAAACTTTGAACAGGGAAAGTGTAAGCCATAAGACAGAGAGCTTCCAAATCATCATTTGAAAGAACCTGGAAAATGCATGGAAAAACTAACAGACTTTACATCTAAGCTGCCTTTGGATTCTGATCTGTTTGGATGATTCCAGAGAGACTTGTACAAGCCAGCAGCTTATTCCATCACTGTTGTGATCCTGAACTATGAACATTGACAGTCACTTATATGGATATTGATCTTTTAACCATTTGTACCTCTCTTCTTTCTTTTAAGAAGAAATCTTCAATTTAGTTATTAAGGATTGGCTGGCAGCATGCTATTTGGGAAAGACCTGAGATTCACATTGACCTGGGGATCAGCATCTGGTCTTTTATGATGGGTGAACCTCACATATGGTGAATCAGGTTTTCAGTAACCCCTCACTATATTAGACTGGGCTGTTTAGATGGGAGCTTAGGTCTGGAATGCCAAAAGGGGACCGTGTTTGGCATTTTGTTAACTAGGGTGGAAGGTCTTTTGCTGTTGACTTGGTGAATGTAATTCTAGAATAAGCCATCGGTTTGGGGGATTGTCTGCCCTTTACTTCTTGCAGTCTGCCCGGAGTGTGGTCACAGCATTGTTGTGTAAACCTCTCTCTTATGGAAGCAGAGGGATCTTAGTCACTTTGAGATCCCAGCTGCTGCCCTGGAAGTGTTTTTCATGCATTTGCGTTGAGTGTCAGATCGGATATAAGCAGGGAAGTCAGCTCAAGGAAGAGGAAGGCTATACTCACTGTGCTATGAACTGTCTCTTGATAGGCAGTCAGCAGCTGGATGGTGGCCTGCAAGGCCCTTTCTCTCTCCCACTCCTTCTCTGAACGGAGCCATGTCTCTAGTAGCTGTTGGTAGAGCAGGGGAATGGACAGAGTTAGTACCAGAAAATCCCTCCCAAAAGTTCCTCTTAAACAGGTTTAATTGTCACTAAAATCCCTCTCCAAAGCATCCGACCTCCATGGAGCGAAGGAATTACATGTCTAATGGAAGTCCCAGGGACCAGATTCACCTCTGAGTGATTGAAGCCAAAGGAGTTACATGAGAGATGAATCTGGGCCTGTGTACGTGATGTCTCCTGTAGACTGTCTGATGGGAGCTGTCTACCACATTGCATGCTGTTTGATGTCTGCTGCTGTGTTCTGTTTCCTGGGCAACTTCTCCCACGTGGAGTGGCCAAATGACAGAGAGGAGCATTTCTTTTTATTAATTTGAAGAAGAGCAGAGAAGTCCCCCCCAGCCCAGCTCCTTTTAGAACTTCATTTTTATACTGAAGGTGCATCAAACTCCCCACCCCTCAGCTCTTCAGGATATTCTGTTCATGTCTGAGGAACAGGAAGTCTCCTCTGGATGAGTTTCCATACACAGGGCTTAACTCAATATGAATGAATTCCTCTTTGAAGAAGTGATCAGTTTCAACTGGTTCTCTTGGATTTGGCTACTGCAGTGGTGATTTTCTTGCCGGTCCAAGTAGTGTCAACTACATTGTAAGAAGTTGGTCCCAATCCAGCCCTGGCATAAAATGGCATAGCTTCTGTGGATTTCAGCGGGGCACATGCCTGCTTATCCCAGGAAGAATTTGGTGCTTTTTCCCCCGACAATTCACTCCATTGTGGAAAATTCCTCCACAACTGAAGCTTGACCCCCTAAATCTCTGACTCTTCCCTGCAGTAACACAACAAACAAACAAACAAACAAACAAACAAACAAACAAACAAACAATCTCCACCATGGTTCAATGGTCTACTCACTTGAAACATTTCCTGGAACCAGTGTGCGGTTGGTTCTTCCTCCAGCAAAGTCTTCATTAGCTTGCCAAGGGCTTCCAAGGACTCTACGTACAGTGACTGAAACCAGAAGAGAAGGAGTGAGGCTCAGCACAGATAATTTATGTGTGTGTGTGGGGGGGGGGGCGGGACTGGGGAAAGCTAACCATAACCTTGCCAGGGAGGCCATGTGTGACTGCCATCACCCAGTGCCTGCTGGGCAGAAATACAGTGGATGGTGCCTGAGGAGAATTGTTGTCACGTACCTGTATAGGCAGAGCATCCTTTGCTGTCTCACCTTCCTCTTTCATCATCTTCTCCAAGGGAGGGAGGGGAAACAAACTTTTGAAACACTGATGAAGGAGCTCACGGTTTTCCTTCAAGGTCAAAGACGGTTTGAGTTTGCTGGCAGAAGAAAGAGAGAGAGAGAAAAGTCATGCATTAGACTCAGTACCACCTCCAAGTAAAAGAAATGGGTCCAATGACTGGAAATTGTCTCAATCTAAAACCCCAAATGCAAACAACCCTTCACTTTGCAGCTGAGCACCTCTTTGCACCTCTATTAAGTATTGGCTCATCGAGAAGTAAAGCTAAAGCTTCAAGTTCCCTTTTTAGAGAAACCCACAAGCTTCCTTCCCCCTGCCAGCAAGCCAGACACCTCCCTCCCCATCTGAACTCTCCTGCATTGTACTGCATGCCCCACAACCTCCAAGTTTGTGTCTTTCAAGCACAAACCTCCAAATGGACACATTCAAACCCTCAAGAACTAAAGTTCTGCTGGTGAGCAGCATGTGAGCCAAACCCGGCAGGCATCAAACTGCTCCCAACCTGGCACTCATGAACTAACAAAGACGACGTCACAGTGCCAGGAAATATGGCAGAAAATAGCCTACCTCAGATGTCTAATGGCAAGAATTGCCTTGTAGCGAACTGGAGATGCCAGGGAATCCAGTGGTTCCTTTTTAATGAACTCCTGAAATGCATGAATAGGGAAATGAAAAAAATGGGAAATGGATTTGAAAGGCAGAGAGGCTTTCCTCTCACACCCTGAAACAGGGCCATATGCCAGACCTGTAATAAACAGACACCGTGCTCGGCAGGCTCTCTGCCTCAGAAATGGACCGTAGGGCCATCTGCAGGCTATACAGAGGACAGAAAGATAACTCGCCAGACGCAAGCCATTCCTGCCACTTACAGCCCACAATAGGTCGGCATCCCTGCCAAGCTCAGAGTGGACCCAGCAGCATTCTGGGTGCCATGCAGGTAGCTTATGAGACTGCAGTGGTACAGTCACAGCCAATGGATAAAACAACATCTACCTGGAAAACCAGTCTTATGACATTACAACAAACTCCTTTGTACTTCAGTCCTCAAAGCTCCTAATCACTCACCAGCATGTAGCCAAGGAGCTCCAGTTTGTAAGAGAAGTTGAACTTCTGGGAGTCTCTGGTCTCCAAAATGGCACAGCTAATCTCCGTGACATTCTGGATGAGGGTTAATTTTAGGTGCATGGCCTACATAATCCAGAAGGAGAAACAAGAGGATGTGGATGAGAAACAGAGAGAAGAACCAGAGTCCAGAAGATAAAGATCAGGAATTAAATCTAGCCTCAGGAGAGGAGAGAGGTGTCCACAGACTCCAGAAGGCAGAGGACCCTGGCTCTGCACCCACCTCAGAAGAAGAGAAAACCCAGGTTCATGAAAGAAATCCAGGGCCACTTACACCAGAGCAGCCAGGACTCCTGCTTGATGTAGCAAGGAAATCAAGCTCTGTGCAATTTAAACAAGCAACTTGTGGATAGAAAAGGCAAGAGCTGAGGGCAGATTATTTAGAATTTACCTTGTTTGTAAGAGCGATGCCCAGCACCTGAAAAACGAAATGCAAAACAGCTATTAGCAATGTCTATAGTCCCACATAACACACATCCTCAAAATGGCCTGGCTGGTGAATATGGAGCAGAGAGGGAAGGGCCTAGAAGATGTAAAAGGAAACTTAGTTTGATAGCATCCTGTCTGGCAAGAACTCACTTATCACTAGCTGGGATGTGAAATCCTCATTTCTGTGTTTGTTCTATCACTGTAGTCCCCATTTCCCCATTGTTTGTCTATATAATCTCTGTCTGGTTCTGTGATTGTTTCTCTCTGCTGTATAATTAATTTTGCTGGGTGTAAACTAATTAAGGTGGTGGGATATAATTGGTTACATAATCATGTTACAATATGTTAGGATTGGTTAGTTAAATTTCAGGAAAAGGATTGGTTAAGGTATAGCTAAGCAGAAGTCAAGTTTTACTAGATAGTCTGCAGTCAATCAGGAGGTGAGGGGGTGGGTGTGTGGGTGGGGGAAATGGGAACAGGGAATGGGGGTGTGGAAATTGGAATCATGTTTTGCTAAAGGGGGAAATGGGAACAGGGAATGGGGCTGGGGAAATTGGAATCATGTTTGGCTAAGGGCAGGAATGGGAACAGGGACACAGCTGTAAGGCTCTGTGGTGTCAGAGCTGGGAAGGGGGACACTAAGGAAGGAAATTGAAATCATGCTTGCTGGAAGTTCACCCAATAAACATCGAATTGTTTGCACCTTTGGACTTCGGGTATTGTTGCTCTCTGTTCATGCGAGAAGGACCAGGGAAGTAAGTGGGTGAAGGAATAAGCCCCCTAACACACATGGGGATGCGGGGGAGTGGGTTTCTGAGTGGGAGTGGAGGGACACATGGACGGGGGTGCAAGGACCCATGGGTGTGCAGGAACACATGGAGACAGGGGCAGATGTGCCTTACTGAATGGGAGAGCTTAGGGGTCAGACAGGGTCTGCATGGGCGGAGCTGCCTAACAATTCCTCCCCGCCCCTCCCAAAAAAACTGTTCCATACTTTTCCCACCCATACCCAGCAACGCTCCAAGTTCACACCCAGGCTCCTTCCCAGCAATTTACTTCCCTCCATTACCCCTGACTCTACCAAGCCTTTGCACTGCGCCTAAGGGGTGCAAGAAATATGGTTCTGTATTGAGTTTAAATGAATTATTACTCAGAGTTCTCTATTAACATGCATAGTAAGGAATTGGTTTGTCAAAAAACATTTCCTGAATCCTTTTTGGTGTCTGTATTCATACAGACATACTTGCTGACAGGTATTTTGAAATAAATAACCAAAAATAATTTTAACGGGTGTAATCATATTGTATTATTTTGACAAACAAAATATGCAGAATTTTGCAGAACTTCTAAAATATTGTACGCATCATTTTTATTTTTTTCTTGCAGAATTCCCCCAGTAGAAAATATATAGATAAGGGTCCCTTCGATGCTATAATCTCAATAATATGTCATCATAACAAAGGAGTGTTGGCTAGGATTTAGAGCAGGGAGTCAGTTCACTTGGGTTTTATTCACATTCTTTGACTAACTTGCTAAGTGGTGTTGAGCAAGTTACTTAATTCCCTGTGACACAAGTCATCCGTAAATGGGGATAATGCTTCCCATTCTCACCAGGGTGCTGTGAGTCTTAATTCATTAGTATTAGGGAAGTGCTTTGAGATTTTTGGACGAAGATGCTAAAGAAGGGCAAAGTATTATTAGAAGAGATTACTGCTAGTCCGATCGTGTACTTTTACTGTCTACAGCCCATGTACTCCACTGTGTGTAAAAGGACAATGCTCTCTTTAGAGAGCATTATATCATCCTGATCTGTAAGAACAGCATTTTGCATGATGAGTTTACGCCTGAGGACAGAAGGGCGAATACTGATTCTCCTGATGGTGCGCCAGGCCAAGTTCTACACTGAATTACCCCCGTGCAGTCCCCTGTACCCCCATGAAGTCAGGCAGACTTTGGTGTGGACACCTGGAAAGTGGATGTAATTTCATGAAACTGCCCTACCTCATCCTTTTGCAGTTTCTCGAGCAGAACTGTCAGAACGATAGCCCGCTTGATCTTGGCTATAAAGGCAATCCTAAGGGCAATTTTGCCCTTATCTTGGTCACCCATATGTGCCAGGAGGGAAACAACCTCATTATAAACACCTGAAATTAAATAAAAGGATTCGGCTGGTTACCACTGATAGCAGAAATTGGTGCTGGCCTCTTTAATTCACTATCCAGTAAAGATTCTGCAGGAGCCCAAACACTGTGAGAAGTAGACCTGGGAATCCTGGAAATCCTCTTCCTTCCTCCTCATGACCAGGTTTGTTTGCTGAACTACCCAGTGTGCTTGGGGGGAAATCATAATGAAGCAACTTTGCTCCTTTCAAGTAGGTCCCCACGTAAAATAATCTTCCTTTCCCTCTTTATTGTCAATTGATGAGTTTTGATAGCATACAGAATAATAATTTAACTCTAAGCCAAGAAATAGAGCTAAAGTTAAGCACATGCTTAAGAGTTTTGCTTAGTCAGGGCCTCATTTTCAAAAATCCTGCACACCCAGATGTATCTATTGGCTATGCTGGGAACTTTTGGGGCTCGGTATCTCTTGAAAATCAGGCCACTGTTGTAGACCTCAGTATGAATTTAGAAGCTTAACTTTAGGCCCCTTGTTTTGAAGAAAGCCTTTAATCTTCTTTTATGGTAGTTGAAATACTTGCAGAGAAGACTCATGGAACGGAGTTCATCCAGTTCATTGAATATCAGGGTTGGAAGGGACCTCAGGAGGTCATCTAGTCCGACCCCCTGCTCAAAGCAGGACCAATCCCCAACTTTTGCCCCAGATCCCTAAATGGCCCCCTCAAGGATTGAACCCACAACCCTGGGTTTAGCAGGCCAATGCTCAAACCACTGAGCTATCCCTCCCCCCTGTACAGTTGCCTGTAGAGGTCATAAAGGAATTCCCCTGCCCCCGCCCCCCCCACCCCCATGCACAATTGGTGAGGTGTACGCTGTGAGTGGGGTGGGGTGGGGTGGGGTGGGTCCCTCCAACCTTCATCTGAAGCATCAGGGATTGACCGTAGCAGGAGATGGGACACCTGCTAGGGTGGACCAGTGCTCTAAGATGGTTCAGAGAATCTGTTTCCTTAGCTGTCCTGCTCACATGCTCAGGGTCCAACTGATCTCCAGAGTTGTGGGTGGGAAGGAATTTCCCCCTGGTCGGATTGGCAGGGACCTTTGAATGGCAGGATGGGGCACTGATCACCTGCTAGGATAATCTGAGTATATCTGACCTAATCAATTCTCGACCATTGCAAGGGCCTCAGGCATTGGTGGAACCTCAGTCTCTCCTGTCCTCTGCCGATGGCACACAACAGTTTTGTCTCCTAAAGACTGAAATGGTTTCGTCCAAGACAAGTTTTGGGGTTCAGTGTAGGGTTGCTAGGTGAAATGTAGTGGCCTGTGAAATACAGGAAGTCAGACTAGAGGATCTAATGGTCCCTTCTGGCCTTAAACTCGAGGAAACAATGAAATAGCGGGTGTATGAAAAAAATCAGGATTTGATCTCCCATGTATCTCTTCGCTCTGGGCAGAAATTCTCCAGGAGACTTAATATTTCACAAGAAATCTGAAAGGCCGTATTTATCTGTCTCCATTGTAACAGCATTCCAAGCATGAAGGAGGAACTAACAAGATTTCCCCTTCCCAGGAAAGACTGCTTGAGGTTAGGTGATTGCCCATCCGTTATGTAAATTGCATCCTTCAGTTGTAACACCCAGATGCAAACGGAATCATAACTGTAACCTACTCTGCCCATCTGTGTGGGATGAGAAGCACTAGTGTTGCTAAGAAATGTGAGCCCATGCTTTGTTCTCTTGCATTTAAGATATTAGCAGAGCTTCATTTAGACAGCTAGAGGAGAAGTCCTTCTGCCTTTTTTGTTCTAATTTCCCCTATCTCTGATGGAGTTGGCTCCATGGATGCAGAAGACACAAAATGAGGACCCAGAACAAACATAAAACAACTGGGAGAAAAGAAGGAAGACCTCCCCCATAACATTCCCTAGAAACTCAGATTCTCAGGAAAGTTTCCAGGTCCAGAGGCTGTAGGCCAACTCCTCAACTGGTGTAAATCAACACAGCTACAAGGAAGTCAACAGAGGGACACTGGTTTACAGCAGCTGAGGTTCTGCTCATACAAATGGAGAACATTACAGCTAATCTGTATGCCTATGCTTTCTAAATGTGTGTGTGAATATAGAATGGATATAGAGAATACAATGCTGACCCTTACCTCTGTCGGTTACCTCCTGCTCACTCACAAATTTATTCATGTTTTAATCTTTCCTCAACACTTCCTCCAGTCCTTTCTCCAAAGAGCTCCAGTACTGATAGGCAGCTGGCCTCTCAGGCTGTCCTGTCCAGGATAGCCAGTTCAGAATATGCAAGCACTATTATGACATCGCTGTGACTGTGACATAGCACATAAACTGCCGCTGACCAGGTAGGTGCTGTGATGACATGGACAAGAGCCTCAAAGGTATTTAGGCTCCTAACTCGCACTGAAATCAATAGATGTGAGGAACCTAAATACATTTCAATATCTGGGCCCATCCATGTACGCAGTCCAATAGGTGGCTACATTTGCTCCAGTGTAGAATTTCTCATTCGCTCTAAATCATTTTGAATTTTGGTTCCTTCCCTCTCTCAGTTTGCCACACTTTCCAATATTGGTTTTATTGGAAAATCTGCTCCTGGTTGAATGGATAGAAAATAAAAGCACCGAACAAAGAAAGAGAAGAAACTGCCTTGGAGAATGCACAGTGACACTTGAGTGTGGTTGGTTGGTTGGAATGCACAGTGACACTTGAGTGTGGGTGGTTGGTTTCCTTTGCTTTTTAATTCGGTTGATTAAAAAGCTTGATGAAATCTTATTGGACTGTATTACAAATATTGATTTTTATATTGTTTTACAATGAATTGAAATTTATTCTTCATTTCCATGTCCCGCCAAACAAATCAACTAAATTATTTTTTGTTGTGTTTAATACAGTGTGGTGTCATGTGTATGGCCATATGTAGAGCCCACACTTGATTTTGGAGATGATGTTGCCTTTAAAGCATTCAGAGTGATGACACTCTTTGTAGTAAACCATATGGAAAAAGAATTCCAATTACATGTGTCCTTTGCTATGTATAACTGATTTTGTGCCTTACCCTTTCTGATTTTGCCCTTACACGGACACACTATTCTTTTGTACTCCTCCTTAGTAATTCGTCCAAGTTTCCCCATTTTGTAGGATTTCTTTTTGATTTTCAGGTCATTACAAAACTTCTGATGGAGCCATTGGCCTCTTACTATTCTTCCTCTCTTTCCTTTGCATTGGCAGTTGTGCCTTTAATATTGTCTCCTGGAGAAACTGCCAGCTTTCCTGAACTCCTTTATGCCTTAGACTTTTGCACCATGGGTCACTACCTACCAATTCTCTCAGGATGTTAAAGTCTGCTTTTGGCAGTCCTTCTCCTGTCATTCTCACTCCTTCCTTTCCTTAGAATCATGAAATCTATCATTCATGACCCCTTTCACCCAAATCACCTTCCACCTTCACATTCACCACCAGCTCCTCCCTGCTGGTCAGAATCAAGTCTAAAATGGCTGTCCCCCCGGTCACTTCCTCCATTTTCTGAAACAAAGCATTGTCCCCAGTACATTCCAGGAACTTATTGGGGAATTTTGGGTTTTACCATATTCCTTTTTCAGCAGATGTCTGGGTAGGTAAAGTCCCCCATTACGATCAGGATTTGTGTTTTGCATATTTCTGTTGTTTGTTCTAGAAATGCCTCATCTCCCTCCTCTTCCTGATTTGGTGGTCTGTAATAGACCCCTACCAGGTCCTCACCCCTGTTTATTCCCTCTTTTATCTTTACTCAGAGACTTTCAACTGGTCTGCTTCTCACCTCCTTCTGGACCTCAGAACAGGTTTACAATGCAATATGTCCTCTCTTTTTTTTCCTGCCTGTCCTTCCTCAACAAGCTATAGTCCTCTATACCAATAGTCCAGTCATGAGATTTACCCCATCAAGTATCTGTGATGCAGTTAAGCTCAGTGAAGATTTATGTACTAAAACTCCCAGTTCTTACTGTTTATTCCCCATTATTATTCCTCCTTGCTTGTGTGTACAGACATCTAAGATGTTAAGCAGATGCCCCCATGGATTTCCCTCTTCTTTCTCCTATAATTCTACTGCAATTTTCCACATCTACTTCTCCCCACACAGCTAGTCCTCTATTAAGGCCACCTTTTTTTACCTGGTGGCTTTTTTCACCTGCCCCTCTGAACTTAGTTTTAAGCTCTTCTCCTAAGGTTGGTGAGTCAGTGCATGAAGATGTTCTTCTCCTTCTTGGTCAGACGGACCCCATCTCTTCCCAGCAAACCTCCTTCCTGCAATAGCATCCCATGGTAGAGGAAGTCAAAGCCTCCCAGAGACCCATCTTCATAACCCTATTCTGTGGGCATGCCTACCATTGAGTGTGTATTGAGCAGAAAGAACACTCAGTGCAGGAGACAAGGGGACTGAGTTAAACTGCAGATGTCAGGTTCACAAACTTCCATTTTCCGTGACTAATCTCTTAAGCTAGTGGGGATGGCCACGGTATAAAAATATTTCTGGAGATCAGCATGTGATTATTTGTATTGCAGTCCTGCCTCACAGCCCCAGTCACAGAGCAGGATCCCATTGTGCTAGGACCTGTACAAACAGAGAACAAGATGGTCCTTAACTGTCATTAATTAATTAACACATCTTAACAGCACAACAAACAGACAAGAGGATAATAAAGCAAGCAAAAAAGCCCCCTTTGACCAGGTACCAGCAGATAACTAATATAGTGCTACCTATTTCGGGAACTTTCTTCCTGATTCAGGGTCTGATGTGACTCAGCCCCTGTTCCATGCCATTGTGTAAACTGGGGACTCGTACATTTGCACAAGATGGAAAGTATCCAGTGGCACACCGTTGAGGCCTACTCCATTTTTAGTACATAAACAGCAGGCCACTCTGCAAGAAGCTAAGGGCCTGGTCAGCACAGAGAGTTTGCCTGTCTCTGGGCTGGTGTTCTGCAGCCCTCGCTGTCTACACCTGGCTCCATAAAGTCGGGCCTTTCCAAAATGCAGCATCAGGTAGGAGCACAGGTAATTGTAAGAATGCTTGCTCATTGCAGCTGTTACCATCCGGGCAAGGCATCCACATATAAGTCCACTACGGATGGACCAGTGATGGGAAGAGTGTTCATGCATGTGACAAGTAACACCATGAACTATGTAATGCCACAGAACAAATTAAGATCAAGAACAGAACAAGAGTATGTGTGGCAAAGCCATGACAAACACTGTGCAGGCATCAAGGAGCTCACAAATTAGCACCTCATCACCCCAACACTGCCTCAGCTTGACTTAGAGCTTGGGCAACAGTAGACCCTCAAAAGGAGGAGGCCACAGCTTTACAGCCGTGGTCACTGTGATGTTAACTGGCTGCATATGACAAGAGCTGGATCAGAGGTTGACTTTGAGTGTATTTACAGGGGGCAAGGTTTTCACAACACAAGCCTTGTGCACACACACAAATAGTGTTCTGCAGCAGGGCAAGCTGAGCTGCAGCAATGAGCAGCGGGATCCTGCTTGGGCTCGTAATTCATACACTTCTCTCACTAATGAGGATCAACAGATCAACCCATACTGAATGCAGCTTGACAATATACCATCACTTAAAACACATTAGAATCATAGAATCATAGAATATCAGGGTTGGAAGGGACCCCAGAAGGTCATCTAGTCCAACCCCCTGCTCGAAGCAGGACCAATTCCCAGTTAAATCATCCCAGCCAGGGCTTTGTCAAGCCTGACCTTAAAAACCTCTAAGGAAGGAGATTCTACCACCTCCCTAGGTAACGCATTCCAGTGTTTCACCACCCTCTTAGTGAAAAAGTTTTTCCTAATATCCAATCTAAACCTCCCCCATTGCAACTTGAGACCATTACTCCTCGTTCTGTCATCTGCTACCATTGAGAACAGTCTAGAGCCATCCTCTTTGGAACCCCCTTTCAGGTAGTTGAAAGCAGCTATCAAATCCCCCCTCATTCTTCTCTTCTGCAGACTAAACAATCCCAGCTCCCTCAGCCTCTCCTCATAAGTCATGTGCTCTAGACCCCTAATCATTTTTGTTGCCCTTCGCTGGACTCTCTCCAATTTATCCACATCCTTCTTGTAGTGTGGGGCCCAAAACTGGACACAGTACTCCAGATGAGGCCTCACCAGTGTCGAATAGAGGGGAACGATCACATCCCTCGATCTGCTGGCTATGCCCCTACTTATACATACCAAAATGCCATTGGCCTTCTTGGCAACAAGGGCACACTGTTGACTCATATCCAGCTTCTCGTCCACTGTCACCCCTAGGTCCTTTTCCGCAGAACTGCTGCCTAGCCATTCGGTCCCTAGTCTGTAGCGGTGCATTGGATTCTTCCATCCTAAGTGCAGGACCCTGCACTTATCCTTATTGAACCTCATCAGATTTCTTTTGGCCCAATCCTCCAATTTGTCTAGGTCCTTCTGTATCCTATCCCTCCCCTCCAGCGTATCTACCACTCCTCCCAGTTTAGTATCATCTGCAAATTTGCTGAGAGTGCAATCCACACCATCCTCCAGATCATTTATGAAGATATTGAACAAAACCGGCCCCAGGACCGACCCCTGGGGCACTCCACTTGACACCGGTTGCCAACTAGACATGGAGCCATTTATCACTACCCGTTGAGCCCGACAATCTAGCCAGCTTTCTACCCACCTTATAGTGCATTCATCCAGCCCATACTTCTTTAACTTGCTGACAAGAATACTGTGGGAGACCGTGTCAAAAGCTTTGCTAAAGTCAAGAAACAATACATCCACTGCTTTCCCTTCATCCACAGAACCAGTAATCTCATCATAAAAGGCGATTAGATTAGTCAGGCATGACCTTCCCTTGGTGAATCCATGCTGACTGTTCCTGATCACTTTCCTCTCATGTAAGTGCTTCAGGATTGATTCTTTGAGGACCTGCTCCATGATTTTTCCAGGGACTGAGGTGAGGCTGACCGGCCTGTAGTTCCCAGTCAGAGAGGATGATAAATATTCCATTTATACACATTATGTACAAGGCCCAAAATGACTGAGGATGCAAGAAAACAAAGCTGGTAAATACAGAAGATGCATTTGTCATAAATATAAAGGGAAGGGTAAACCCCTTTAAAATCCCTCCTGGCCAGAGGAAAAATCCTCTCACCCGTAAAGGGTTAAGAAGCTCAAGGTGACCTCGTTGGCACCTGATCAAAATGACCAATGAGGAGACAAGATCCTTTCAAAAGCTGAGAGGAGGGATAAAAAACAAAGGGTCTGTCTCTGTCTGTCTGCCTGCTGCTGCTGCTGCTTGTGCCGGGGACAGAACAGGACTGGAGTCTTAGAACTTTTAGTAAGTAATCTAGCTAGGTATGTGTTAGATTATGATTTCTTTAAATGGCTGAGAAGAGTTGTGCTGAATAGAATGACTATTCTTGTCTGTGTGTCTTTTTTGTAACTTAAGGTTTTGCCTAGAGGGATTCTCTATGTTTTGAATCTAATTACCCTGTAAGGTATCTACCATCCTGATTTTACAGAGGTATTCCTTGACTTCTATTAAAAGTCTTCTTGTAAGAAAACTGAATGCTTTTTCATAGTTCTAAGATCCAAGGGTGTGGGTCTGTGGTCACCTATGCAAATTGGTGAGGATTTTTACCAAACCTTCCCCAGGAAGTGGGGTGCAAGAGTTGGGAGGATTCTGGGGGGAAAGACGTGTCCAAACTACATTTCCCAGTAAACCCAGTTAAACTTTGGTGCTGGCAGTGGAAATTCCAAGGGCAAAGGGTAAAATTAATTTGTATCTTGGGGAAGTTTTAACCTAAGCTGGTAAAAGTAAGCTTAGAAGGTTTTCATGCAGGTCCCCACATCTGTACCCTAGAGTTCAGAGTGGGGAAGGAACCTTGACAGCATTACTGAAAAAACAGCTGCAGACTGACTCCTGCTAGCAAGAAGCTTCTGTACAATGTACAGTAAGATATTGGGCTTAACCCAATGCAGGGCTAGGCTGAATTAAAGTCAGTCAAAGTTTTGTCTGAGTAGGGTATGAGGCCCAGCTCCTCAAAGGTCTTTAGACTCCTAACTTCCACTGAAATCAGTGGAAGCTAGGAGCCTAAATCCCTACTGTAGAATTTGACCCAATAACAACAATAATAATAATAATTTGCATTTCTAGAGAGATTTTCTTCTTCAAAGCATTTTACACACATGTTTTCTAACTCTCTGCTTCAAATAAAAGCCATTATTGACAGACAATTCTATTTTTCCGTCACAGCACAGACAAATAGGAGAGTGAAGAGAACACAGTTTATTAATGGGATTTTAAGCAGGTTCTCGTATGGAAAAAAAATTAAAGATCCAGCTCTCAAAAGATGACTCTGCTTAGCTGTGTGCCTTGTGGCTTAAAGCAGAATTCCAAGAACATTACTTCGCTTTTTGAAATGGTTTCTCAATTAATGACAACTCAAAATATCTGCTTCCACCTAGTGGTGCGGGTTTGCATAACATGTGTTGTTTGTATTCCCTGTTTTCGATATCTTTGCCTAAAAGATACAATACATCAGAATCTACTGAGACAATTCACACTTCTGCACAAAGCCACAACAGCACTAAGAATGTATGTATTTGTTAGCAAATAGGATCATTAGGGAGAAGGAAAAGGATAATCTCAGAAAGAGGCTCTCTCTTTCTCCTTCACTTTATTCTATATAGGTTTTTCTACTGTTCTCATCAATGAAGTACCTGAGCCGCTTCCTCTAGTACATTAATAATATGACTCACATCTGTCATGGTAATATCTTTTATTGGACTAACTTCTGTTGGTGAAAGGACTGCACAGAGTTCTCCTTCAGGTCCTTGAAAGGTTATTTCTTTCACCAACAGAAGTTGGTCCAAGAGAAGATATTACCTCAGCTAGGGTGACCAGATGTCCTAAGTTTATAGGGACAGTCCAGATATTCGGGGTTTAGGCGCCTATCAATCCCACCCCACCCCCATCACGATTTTTCATACTCACTATCTGGTCACCCTTTCCCTCACCCACCTTGTCTCTCTAATAGCCTTGGAATGACATGGGAGTTTGTTCTCCTGTCACAGACTGTCCCCTGAGAAAGCTCTATCTACTGCACAGACAAGCCTCATCCTTATAGTAGAAAACTTCATGGTGCCTGAGAAATAGGCCCTGTCAGCCACAACCCTAATCCCAGGGATTTACCTGATATTTTAGATATACTGGGCCCTGGCCACTGAGCCCCTGGAAGAGAAGGACTGCGACCTGGAACCTGACTTGATGTGTTCACGTTGCAGAAGTATGTACACAGCGTCTGAAGGCAAACAACAAACAACACTTCAATGGTCACTGAATGAGGGGCCTGTGGGAAAAAATAGTATAATTGTGCAATTAAAAACTGTGTCAAAATGCACGTGCACAGTACTCAGACTCCCTGAATCCTGGCATTTCCGAACTTTCCATTGCTCAGTTTTGCAAACTTACTAATTGTTATTTTAATGCAGATTTTTATATATTTGTTGGGCGTCTAAAGATATAAAAATACAGACATCGATTCATATCATTGTCGTGCAAACATCCCCATTTCATTGTTTGTTTTTAAAGAAAAAAGTACAGGACTAGGTTCTGGCAATTTCTGTATTGAGCTGTAAAGAAAGGTATTTTTAAGGGTTTTGAACTGTCGAAACAGAGGCCCAGAGATTGTCTCACACAGGGAGGAGTGGGTGATGCAGTGCACACTTTCCCAAGCCAGCAGAGTTGCTGGACCCCAAGAGATTCCCCCTCTATTCCTGAGCCAACCTTTGCCAGAAGCAAGCAGACAGAAGGACAAAAGTAGCTCTCCATTTAAATAAAGGCTCTTGTAATTTCCTGGGTAAACTGGTCCCTTCCATTCTTTAGCTGACTATTACTCAGGCTCTTTTCTTACTGGCGAACTTGAATTTGATTTTTCTACGTCATGGCCAGTCTTTATCGTCTCTCTTGTAAACTTGAATATGCCAATCCCTGAGAGGACGTACTTTCTTGTTTTTTCCTGATTCGGCAATCATAGCTCTGGGGATTGAGCTCCCATTTAAGGTACTTTTAATGATGACCCCCAGTCCTTTATTTCATCTATCAGGATGTTCAAAGAGAGCAGCTACCCTTCACTGAATGCCACTGCTCTGACTTTGGATTCCCTTGTAGAATGTGTGGGGCTGGGGTAGTTGTCTCAGCTGGATTCTTAATCCAGAGGAAAGACGCTCTCCCCTGTTCAATCAAGATCAGGAATGGCACATAGATTTGAGAGAAAAAGTACATTTTACTTTTACTCTATTTTCTTATTTCTCAAAAGGAACAGTACAACAAAGATAAAAACATTGTGAATAATCAATATAGGTATTGATGTATCTTGTCTGAAATGGGACAGCTGCTCTTCTACTCTCGGGATGGATGCCATATCAATAGATAAGATAAAAAGACAGGCCTAACTGAGAGACTGAACCCATATGAGGGCTCCTCATATTCTGCTCCTCGGTTACATGAGTACGTCGCTCCCCGACTAGGGCCCAAATCTGTGTAAAGAAGAGTAAATCTGGTCCCGAGGGAGTATCGAAGAACTTCCAAACTGTATAAGGAGGGTGGTTGAGTCTAAACTATAAAGACAGTTCCAAATATGGACCGCAGTTCAGGAAAGCAGCCTTATTCATCCAAGCATATGAATGATGTAAGAAAATTCTGAAAATGTGGATCTTAGATCATGGTCATAATTTAAAAAAATTAATTGACACAGCGGACACCATTCACATTTGAAACATAAAGTAGCTTAAAACTGTCCTAGCTTGAAGTGGTTTGAAACTGCTTCAGGAAATGTGGTCCTCTTACAAGTGTAGATGTGAGGTTGCATATATGGTAAAGCCATGTATACAGAATACATGCTGATTTTAATCCTACAAATTTCCCAAACACTATACAGAATATCGAATGGCTTATTTTTAAATCCTAATCAGAGAAAAATTAAAATGATTTGTGCAAATAATTGAATTCTAAGGATTGTGTAACAACAAACACTCTTATTTTCTAGATCTACTGCGAGCTAGCTCTGAGAGAACAAAACAGTATTTTCAGTGTTTATGGTTCTTTACTGAAGCAGGTCTATTCTTTATCTAAGAACAGGAAAACAAAAGAATTCACAATATTGTTATCCCTTTTGACCTGAGCAATTAGTGACTATTTTGGGTCTTGTGAGTTGTTTCCATTAGGGGGAGAAATGGATGATGGAGTCAGGTATTTTTTTGACACAATCCTGCTTATTTACAAAGAATGTACACAAAGTTCTATTTCCCTAACGACAGCAGGAATAGTTTCTTGGCTCACAATTCCAAACCTCTTTCTATCCAGCAGTCTACCCTAAAGCGCGCACGCGCTCTCTCTCTCTCTCTCTCTCTCTCAACTCTTTCTGAGATCACACTACAAATACTTCTCTGGGGCTCCTTTGTGCTTCTGCGGTGTCACACTCCCTCTCTTCCTCCCCCCCCCCCGCCCCGAACCCCATCCCCCTGCATTTGCATTCAGACCCCAATGAAAGCCCATTCCACTGTATGGCTCAACTCCTATTCCAGCTTTACTTGATGGTGACTTCTATTAAGTCAGCCATCTATTCCACAAAAGAGCTTGATTGTTTTTACATTGATCCTGAATAAAGGACAACTGGTATGCCCACCAGCTTCAATAAGGCTTCCCCTTTCCCCAGCATAACTACCTGTTTTCATGTTGTTTTTATAAATCTGTATCTTGTACACGTCCGCAAAACCCACAGCATTCTTTTATTTTTACTAACCTGAAACAGGATATTGAATGCATAATTTCAGTTACACCAATGTAAATCTGTGGTAATTCATTAGAATTATTCCATATTTATCCTGGTGGCAAAATATGTTAGCACGTCACTAGAGAAAACATGACACTTTTTGATAATTGTTATTGTTGCCGGCACCCGGTGCCGAGAGGCTAAACAACAGCTGAGGTTGGTTCGCTACCCGGTGTGCTACACCCAATAATCACAACGGGGTGGAGAAGCAGAAAAGTTTATTTGCAGCTGCAAAAAGGTACAGGGAGAATAAAATCTCCAATCCTGCACCCAGAGCAGGAAGTTACACAGGCTTTTATACATCCTTTTTCCCAGCATACCTATCCAATAGCAAGCTGCCCTAAGTATCCATATAGCCAGCCAATCCAGTTCCCGGCTAGTTCCCTTGTTCTCTGTATCATTTGTTAAACCATACATAAAGCTGCTTTATTCAGCATTGTTCTTCCATATCTGCCCTGTTTGGCCTTGTTTAGTTTCAGGCAGTCTGACTCTGCAACATATTGTTGCAGATCCTCAGCATAACTGCTGCGAGTGCCTCCAGGCGGGGGGGGCAAGGACACTTGGGCCTAGTACACAGAGCTGCTGCGAGTGCCTCTAGGCTGGCGGGGGGGGGGGGGGGGCGCCAAGGACACCTGGGCCTAGTGCGAGGGGGCTTCATCGACACTCGTGGTCTTCCATCCCCTCGAGTTACCTAGTGGCCATGCCCCAGTGTCCCCACTCAACTCCCACATCTGAACTCCCAGCCAGAGCCCGTACGTACTCCACCACTAGAGGCCCTGATGCAGCAAGCCACCCCTATAGAGCAAAACAAAACTACTTCCCACATGGCATTAGGATAGCAAACGATAATAGAGAAAGATAAGAACTTGCTATAACAGGGGTTCTCAAACTTCATTGCACCACGACCCCCTTCTGACAACAAAAATTACTACGCGACCCCAGGAGGGAGAACCAAACCCTGAGCCCGCCCAAGCCCTAGCTCCCCCGGGCCAGAAGGGGCCAAAGTCAAAACCCAAGGGCTTCAGGCCCAGGCAGGGGGTGGGGGGAGCTGTAACCTGATCCCAGGGCTGAAGCCCAAGTCTCAGCCCTGCTGCCCAGGGCTCAGGCTTGGGCTTCAGCCCTGGGCCCAGGCAAGTCTAACTCCAGCCCTGGCGACCCTATTAAAAAGGGATCCCGACCCACAGTTTGAGAATTGCTGTGCAGTAACATGCACTGATTATTGGTGATGCTTGGTTTCCTCACAAAGGCATGCACAAGGTTACATGGAACTCACCAGATGGTTAAACCACAAACCAGACTGAGCACATGTCAGGAGACCGGGTTGTAGGCGGTCAGGAATAGTGGTCAGAGTGGGAGTCATGCCTAGTGGTGAGTGTCCAAATGCCAAAAGCAGGGATTGAGACAGGGCCAAAACCAAGAAGCAGGTCCAAAGATTAGAACTAGAGTCAGAATCCAAATGCCAGAACCAAGAATCAAGTAGGGTGACAAGACAGCAAATGTGAAAAATCGGGATGGGGGTGGGGGGAAATAGGAACCTATATAAGAAAAAGACCCCCAGATCAGGACTGTTCCTATCAAATCGGGATATCTGGTCACTCTAGAATCAAGAGAGAGTCGGAGTCAGGAATCAGAGCCAAGGGTCAGAACCAGATCACCGGGGGCAGGGAAGAAGGGAGCAGGGCTGGTTCTGAGGCAGGAGCAAGGCTGGGTGTAGGACAGGATCTGGGCTGAAGCTGTGGAGGAACAGAGCAAAAGCAAGGCTTGGCAAGAGCTGAGCACAGGGAGGCAGAAAATCACTGAGCACCCAGCGAGCGACTGCTGCTGCTGAGTTGAAGAACCAGACAGCTAACTTCTTCAGCCAATCTGGCAGGGTGGTCCAAGCAGGACAGTGTCGGAGGATGGTGCCGTGGGGAAGGCGAGCAGAGCTTCATCATCGTGGGCTTGCTTCTGGACGGCGCCGTGCCTTGTGGTGCCGGAGGTCTATCTTGCCTGGTGGGAAACTGCGATGCCATCATGGCAATCAAGTCCCTGGCCACCTCAAACGTGTCCAGGATGGAAGGGAGCTCCTGCTCCTCCACCTGGCACTCTCTAGCAGGAGGGTCCAGTGGCACCAGACTTGACGGATCCCTCTGCAGGCCCAAAGTCGACAGTGCTGATCCCTGCGTAGGATGCATACCGCTTATGCTGTCAGACTCAGTGCTCTGACCATGGGTGAGCGCCCTCTATTCGTCTTCTTGTGCTGCTTAGGTGGCACCGGTGATTGCGAGCCGTAGTTTCTCTAACAGAGGCCAGAGCGCTGCACACAGAGGTGCTTAATGCCAAGTCCTGCTCGCCCAGAGCCGGCAGGGGACGGAGTGCTGCCTCCATAAGGAGTTCTTTGAGCCTGAAGTCCCTTTCTTTCTTTGTTCTCGGGCGGAGAACTTTGCAGATCTTGAAGCGATCTGTTTGATGTGCCTCCCCCAGACACTTTAGGCAGGAGTCATGGGGGTTGCCCATTGACATGAGCTTGTAGCAGGTCCCGTACGGCTTAAACTCTTGGGATGGAGGCATGTGCCGAACCCCAAGAGGGGAGGGAATTGGGCTTGGGGGAACCCCCCACTTCTATCAAACTAATTACTGAAAACTAACACTAACTAATTCACTATTTACAGGTTAACAGAAAGTCCAATCACTGGGGAAACTGCTTGCGGAGGCAAGAGAGACACACAGCTCCAACGACCGTCAGAGGCAGTAAGAACGAATTGAAGAGGTGGCGGGTCGGCAGGGACCTATATACACCGCCATGAAGGCGCAGCTCCGGGGGCTCCACAGCTGACCCGACGGGTACTGTTTGGGGAAAAACCTTCCGACGACTGTGCACGCGGCATACGCACACCTACTTGGAATCGACATGAGCAAGCACTCGAAGAACTTGGCAGATTCCCCCACAATGAAACCCTAATGCAGGGCAGCTTTACCGTTAATCTGTGCATTAGATTAGGAGTCAGCAAGCACCTGACAGGGCTGTAGCCATGAGTGGGCCTGAGTGGGCTGCGGCACACCCACTTAGCATCCAGCCCACCCAGATCGGGGCTGGAGTCCCACGAATCCACAGGCTGGGACTCCCAACACCGGGTCAGTGTCCATCCGTGTCCCGCTCCTGCCAGCGCCACATGCTGCTGCCCTGGTCTCCAGCCCTGCCCCTACAAGGTTCACCCCCGCCTCCCCCAGGCAGCCTCATGGTCAGGTGCCTGCTGAGCAGTAAAGGACGGCTAGAGTTGGTGGGGGAGGCCGGTCTCCCTATCCCCAACCGCCCCATCATTGCCCACCCAGTTTCCCTGTCCTAGCTACGCCACTGCCTGTAAAGCTTTTCCTACAGAAGGAAAGTGCTCTCTTCAAATCACCACTCTGCCAGCAAAAATAGCTGAAGGCTGGTTCTTATCAGCCTTCCCTTGAAACTTCAGCAAAGCCTTAAATACAGGCCCTGGCAGAATTCCTCTGAAAGGAGATCCCGACAAAGGTGTGGTGAAGTCAAGGGGTAGTCAGTCCGTATAGCAGAGGGTACAGCTTCTCAACCAAGAAACAGGCCTTCTGTCCCCAATATTCAGCTAAGCTCTATTCACGGTACCTCTACCACTACCCGACCACAGAAAACGTCTCATTTAAAAGAGGCTCTCTGAAAAGGCCCCCTTTGTACACTGGAAAGTGATCTCAGCAGGATTCGAATTAAATCCCATTTCCTTTACCCTTTTTAAGAACACTAGTACGGCTGCTTTAGTCTCCAGAGTGCTTTAGAAGCATTCCCAACAGCACCTGTGTGAGACAAATCATCCCGTCGTACTCGTGGGGAAAAAAGCGGGCACACACAGCCTGACACATTTCAGGCAAGTCACTTAATACTGAGAAAACTCTCAGGAGTCCTGCTAGAAGCTGCCGTTACACAATAATGCTGAATTTACTCCATTTGCTTTTCCATGACAATCGTGTGATGCCACAAACCCAGGATAATGACACCATAGCAGGCTCAAGTTCAAGGAGAGAAAGAACTGGGTTACAGTCTATGCATATATTTTGTTCTCATGCAGAGACCCAATAACAACAATCGTATCTAACTCACTGATCCCCACTCCTCCAGCATCTGGACATCCCCTCACAGTCAGACCCCACTGCTGAGCTCAATCTCCCCGCAACTCAACCCCCTCCCCCCACTGAGCCCCAACTACCTTCACCTGGACTCCCAATGCAGAATCCCATTACCTTTGCAGCCAGAACCCCCAACAAGCTCCTGGGCATCCAGATCACCCACTGAGCCGCCAGCTCCCAGATTGCCCCACACAGAACTCCCTCACCCCACAGCTGGATTCGTTCCACACTCGGATCCCACCTTGTGAGCCTCTCTGTCCACACCTGGTGCACCTGGCATGGTGGGGCAGGACTCTGGGGTGTTTCTGGGGCAGACCCAATCCTTGCATTGTGTCAGGGTTGGGTGCAGCCTCACCGGTGAGTCCCTGTCCCCTGGGGGCGGGGGGGGTGGGGAGGGGCGGCTGCACAATGATCTCCCACCTCTGTGCAGCCAGTGGCTTGTGCTCTCCAATGCCATGCTGGAGCCTCCACATTTAATTAACAAATAAAATTTGCAGAATTTTAAAATATTGTGCACAGAATTTTTCATTTTTGGGTGTAGAATGCCCTTAGCAGTACTCGGCTCACACCTACAAGGCAGTACCATGGCTGAAACAGAGCACTCCAACTAAAGGTACTGCAGCCATGATGCAGGTCCACTTCTGCTATTACAGATTCACATGCTGTCAAATTGTTGTGGTCAGCTGTACAACAAAAGGATTTCACCAGAGCTGACGTGATACCCCTACTCATGGTGATTTCCACAGCCACACAGAAGAACAAAACTTGTTTTCTCGCCTCCTTCTAGATGACACTAAGTCCCAGTTATCACTAGGCCCCTTCTCTACAAATCCCTTTAAATGCGTGGACCTCAAAATGCATACAATTGTTTCAAGAGCTCTAGTTCTCAATTACTGATATAAATTAAGCAACCTCATTTTCCTTTCTACAGTATGCAGAAGATTGTTTCCCCCCACCCCCTTCCAAAACTTAGACATTTATTTCCGAATCAGCATGAATGAGATCTAGCATAAAGCACATTCCGGTTGCTGAGAACTTGCCTAAATACCCATTTCTGTTCCCACTCTTTTGTCATTGACTTTAATGGAAGTGGATTGGGCCCTAAACTAATAATCTACATTGAATGCTCATCACTAATCTCATAATTTAAAACCAAATTAAGCCCTCCCAACCTGATCACCATTGATTGAGGAAACAATTTAGATGCCAACTTGAAAAATCCCTTTCTAGAATACGAAAGAAAAGAAATGCAAAGCCTAACTTTCCAGCTGAACCACTAGGAACTTTTATCCTATAAGGAATATTGGTTGTGAGCCAATTTTCAGTCTATTTTGCAAACCATTTTCATGAACTCTAGCCTAACCTACAATGAACAATGTATTACATATTTAGTGAAGATTAATTGTAAAGAGGTTCCTTGATCAATTTTACACTTATTCCATACAGACATTCAGTTTTAAATAATTTTAGCAGACAACTATATGGGTAAAGGACTATCAAGAAAAAACTTTTTTTTAAAAAAATCAGTCTTAATAAAAATGTCAGAACAAGATATCAAAGTGTCAAAACATTTCTAGAGACAAAAATATACCCAGGCCATCTTACAAAACCTCAGACAGCAAAACATACATCAGTCTCTCATAGCTTTACGTGAACAAATATTACAGTCAAATTATACGTCTCCTCCTGGCCCAGGTGAACCAAAATATGCTGTTTACTGTCCAATACCTTCACTTTACATAAGCTCAAGCTTCCAATGAGAAGGTCAATTACTTACTGGGATAATAAATGCCAAGGTTTTGCCTGATCCAGTCTTTGCAGCTCCCAGTACATCTTTACCTTGCAACGACAAGCCTATGGTCTGCCTCTGTATCTCAGTAACCATGCGATACTGTGCTTCTTGCAAACCTAGTATTTGGGAGAGAAAAAAAAAGATTCTTACTTTTTGCCTTGGATAATGATACATTTTCCCATAAGGAAAAATCCTGCAGGTGGCAACATTATCTTGGAACTCTGATATTTAAAAACAAAACCTCCTGAAACAGCCAATGAAGAAGACTGATGAAAATTGGTCTTTTATTCAAATACTTTCCGAAGAACTGTTGGTGTACTTACCTTTCAATGTTTTGTTTGACAATGGGAAATCTGAAAATCTTTCAATTTCATTTGGGCTGATCTGAAACAAAAGGATTTTTAATCAATGCTAGAATATAAGAATACCATGGGATTGAAATGATATCCTTTTCATTTGCTGGTAACGTTGGTAGAATTTTTCATGGGTTAATTCTAGGAGTACCCGGCAATCAACATCAACCAGCTCACTGGAGGTAAAAGGTCTACACATAGGCATAGTTTGACTTCGACATTTGGGGGGCCAGCTTCAGTCAGGCCAACAGGACTCTGCATGGGGAGGGGTGCGCAAATTCCACAACTGTCGAGGCCTGCAGTTTGGGGAGGAGGGGCAACCCTCCCACCCCACAAACTACACCCTTGCATCTACAGGAGGTTTACCTAACCCTGACACTTTTTCCTAATCTAGACACATTTTAAAATGTGGAAAGTGGAGCAAAATATGCACTTATCATGGCTCTATTATGTACAGTAGCAGTTCAATCTAAGGTCTTCAGAAACATCCAATTGTAACGACAATCTAAGATACATAATCAAGGTTTAAGCATTCCCTATGCTGCTTGCCAAAAAGCCCAAGCCATGACATGCAATTAAATGCTCATACTAAATAGATGATAAAACAATATCAAACCTAGGAGCAGAATTTCTCTAGATTTTTCTGAAGCTGTCCCACCACTGGGGACTCTCTGCTTCTCTCCCTCCCCCATCCCCAGGGCCCCTGTGCTTCCCCACCCCCACCCCTCGACTGACCTCTTCCTTGCCTGCCCACCCCCAGACACCCTAGTGCAGTGGAGGAAATAGACCGCAGGAGCTGGAGGAGGGCACCTGCATGGCGCAGCAGGTAAGAGCTCCGACTATGTGCCACGAACAGACCTCTGGTACGGAACTCAAGATGGGGGTGCCCCTCCACCCTCCCTAAATGGCAGCCCTGGCCAAGGCTCCCACGGCTTCCCCACAGCTGCTTGTGTCATCCCCACACCTTTGCAGGGCGGGTGCAGCAACAGGGGCAAGAGTCGCGCACTGGCTGTATGGAGGTGGGAGATCACCCTGAAGCCCCCCGCCTCCCCTGAGACATGGACTCAGAGGTGAGGCTGCACCCGACCCTGACACAGTGCCAGGGCTGAGCCTCTCCAGAAACACGCAGGGACTCTGCCCATCTGCACTGAGCTGTAATGTATCTATAGCCTGAAAAAGAAAACTCAGAGAGAAGGGAAGAAGCAGCTGATAGGGATGGGAGAGAATGGGGATGGACGGATGGAGAGAATGGTATTGGTTCCCTCTAACTAGACAGCAGGGATGGGTTTGTGTCTTGGAGAGAAGACGGTTTCCATTCTTCTCAGCAGACTGGGAAACCATCAAATTAAAGAGGCACTTTGTAGCCAAGTCTAACAGAAAAATGTGTGAGTCTCAAATAACATTCAGGGACAACACCTGAGCAGGAAGCCCTTCTCCTCCACCAGTAGTGAAGTAAAGGGGGTGGGATTTGGCGTTCCCACCATAACACAGCCCTTGGACTCCACTGAGTAGGAAAGGAATTATTTGAAGCAAACTCTGGTTAGTAGGTTTAGTCTCTGGTTATTAGATGTGTGGTTGTGACTATTGATAACACTTTATGATCATCTGGTGCCTTTTATCCAGAAGGATTTCAGTGCTTTACACATTTTATCCTTTGCTGAATTGCAGCCAGCCCTTGGATGGAACATGTCCGTCAACCTTCACTACACGTGGGGTGAAGCGCAGAGTAATCTATCTATTTGAGACTGCTGTGTGGGCATGAGTGTATGCTTTCCTTGATTAGGCTTGTTTCACTCTTGTGAGCAAAACCCATAATTGGTGGTGTATTCTTGTATTGGGTTTTGTCACGTTTGCGATGGAGCACACTATGAGACTGAGTACAGCAGTGATAAACTTTCTGTTATTACTAGGGCCCTACCAAATTCACAGTCCATTCTGGTCAATTTCACAGCCATAGGATTTGAAAATAAGACAATTTCACATTTTCGGAGGTTTACCCCTGAAATTTCAGGCTGTTGTAATAGTGGGGGCCCCAACCCAAAAGGGGATGGGGGAGTGTTGCAAGGCTGCTCTAGGGGCATTGCAGGATTGACACCCTCACTTCTGTGCTGCCTTCAGCAGGGATGGCGTCCCCTGCATCCAGACCTACCCCCACAGAGCCCCCCCTGCGTCTGGATCTGTGCTGAGCTCCTCCTCCCTTCATCCAGACCCGTGCCCTGACTAGCCCCCTGCACCTGGACTATCCCAAATGAGCCCCCCATCCCACTGAACCCCCCAGCACCTGGACCCCCATGCTGAGTCCTCAGCACCCAGACTCCCCTGCTGACCCCCAACCACCTTCATCTGGACCCCCTGCACAGTCCCATTCCCCCTGCACCCGGAACCCTCACTTCTGAGTCCCGGCCTGCGACCAACACGTGCAAACTAGGGCCCGCGGGACTGGCCTGTCGGGCCCGCCTGAGCTCCCGGCCAAGGAGGCGAGCCCCGGCCCCTCCCCCGACCGCCCTCCCCCCATCTCCGCCCCATCCAACGCCCCCGGCTCCCTGACTCTCTCCGCAACCCCCTGCCCCTCATCCAATCCCGCCCCCCGCTCGCCGGAGCCGGTCCCGCCGCTGCAACGCTCCGCGGCAGGAGCAGCGGGCAGAGGGCGAGTGGCTGCGGGGGAGGGGCCGGGGTTCGCTCCCCGGCCGGGAGCTCAGGCGGCCGGACAGGACGTGGGCAAACGACGTCCGGCCCGCAGGACCGTCCTGTCCAATCCCCGGCCCCTCCCCCGCTGCCTCCCCTCCCCCGGGGTGTGGATAGGGGACAGGGAGTGGGGGGGGTTGGGGTCCCAGGGGCAGTTAGGGTGCGGAGGTCTCCGGAGGGGGCGGTCAGGGGACAGGGAGCAGGGGGGGTTGGGTAGGGGTTGGGGTCCCAGGGGCAGTTAGGGTGGGGGGGTCTCCGGAGGGGGCGGTCAGGGGACAGGGAGCAGGGGGTTGGATGGGTCGGGGATTCTGAGGGGGGCAGTCGCGGGGGGGAAGTGGGAGGGGGTGGATAGGGGTGGGGGCCATGCTATTTGGGGAGGCCCAGTCTTCCCTACCCGGCCCTCCATACCGTTTTACAACCCCATGTGGCCCTCGGGCCAAAAAGTTTGCCCACCCCTGCCTTAGTGACACAGTGGGCCTGGCTCATGGCTCTGAGAGTGAAGGCGCAGCCTGGCCAGTTGGAAACTGGTCCATGAGATCTCTGTGCTTCTCTGAGCCATGTGGCTCCTGATCATCGTCCGCTCTCAGACACGCCAGCATGACCCCCGGTCTGAGTCCTGTAGACCGAGGAGAGCGCTAAGCCCCTGTTGTGCCCCGTGATTCTGCTGCAGAGAACGACAACCTCTGGCCTTCTCAATGCGGCTCTCCCCTCTCCTGCCTGGGACCTGACCCATAAAGCACGCTTCCCCGGATTTTATTAGGCGTGTTTTGTAGACTGTGAAACTGAGGCGCAGAGAGGTCAAATGACTCTCCCAAAGTCACAGAGGGAGTTGGTGGCAGAGCTGAGCATGAAAAGCTGGAGTCCTGGTCCCCTGCCCACCAGGGGAGATGGTGCTCCACAACCCCCGGTGTCTTATCTGGTTTGACCTACATGGTTCCAGTGAAGGCCGGGCTGTTCATCTGCCTTTGTACGGGCAACGTGCATGAAAGGCCAGGATTCCCTGAGCCTGGGAGGAATCTGTTACCCTGAGTAATGGTGGGGCAGAAGGGGATTGAAGGCCAGAGCCTGAGAGGTGAGAGTCGAGAGGCTGCTCCCCTGTGTCCACTGCTAACTCTCCCCCTTGAGCATGTTGCTTTGGGCCAGGTCTGGCAGAGTTGCAGCCAGTTCTGCACTCTGCAAGGGCTGGGCGAGTGACGGGTGTGTGATGCGATGAAAACCCTCATCTAAGCTGACAGTGCCCAGGAGACAGGCTCTGCAGCACCAACTGACTCCCGGGCCACCTCAGCTGAGTTGCTCCCCTCTGTCACATGGGGCCAGTCATCCCCCCAGGAGGGGCACTGGGGCTGAGTAGCTGGTTTGTGGTGGGCGTGGCGTCTCTGATGAAAGGCCAAGTATTAATAACGGGTGCCCACCATACTGGCCAGCTGCCTGAGTGCCAGCATCACAAGAGTGCTGCTGCCTAGCTCTGCTGTGGGTCCAGGGCCAGGAAACGTGCTAGGGAACGGGCACTCGTGCAGTCCGCGGAGCTAACCTAGGGGCGGCTGTGTGTGAGGAGCCCAGCTTGGCTGTGCCAGGCCCCCTGTGTCCTAGTGCATGTGCAGCAATGCGGATGCACTGACAGCCAGGTGAGAGCATAGCCTGGGTATTCGGGCTGCTGCTCACAGCTGGTGTGGACAGGCTGCCTCCTTTGCTATGCGAGAGACATGCCTGGCACTTCCCAAGCCAGACGCCCTGCGGCAGCTCTCAGCAGGAGCCCTGCCTTTAGACCCTGCTGCAGCTGCATTTCCTGCTCCTGCTGCTGCTGTAAGGGCAGATGCTGGTTCCTGATGGGGAGCATCTGGCAGTGCCTGTCCTGCTGGGGCCAGTCACCAGGGCAAAGTGTACTTGGCAACGAATTGAAAAGAGAAAATGGCAGAATGAATGCCAAGCCGGATACCAGTGCTTCTGGGAATGCCAGCCTGGGCCCCCAACTCCAGCTAAGGAGGGTGGCAGATCTCCTGCCTTCAGAAGCCTGTCTGTGGCCAACTCCCCCTTCTGTCTGAACAGCGGCATGCAATGCTGTCAGCCCCTCTGGAGGTGCAGTCAGCGTCCATCTCACAGTTGTCTTGTGGCTGATCTGCCCAGCGTGGGGGCTGCTTCATTGGGGTGTTGAGTTCCCTCCTTTGCCCGGCACCAGCTCTCACTAAGGTTGTTGGCCTTCTGGAGCATCCTCCTTTGCATCTAGCTTGCAGCCGAAGGCACAAACCTTGTGCAGAGGAGCAAGTTGACACCTCACTGCCTCCCACCGGGCACTGCCATCCTGTGCAGGGGTGAGGTCACTCCCTGAGCAGTTCTCCTCACAGGTCGCTGCTCCCCACTTGGAGTCTCTTTTTCGCATTGCCCTTCTCAGCTAATGTGTTGTGTGTGGACACAGCCCCTAATGTGAACAAAGACCTGGACCCTGCAGCTCCAGGCCAGGCCATGATTGAAGAGATGCCATCAGTGTGGGGCTCGCACCAGCTGCTGGGCAAGAGGGACCCTGGCTTTGATTCCACCTGGCAGTTCCTGTGGCCCTAGACAGCAGCAGGTTCAGGAAGGTGGGTGTGCTGCACTTGCTAGACTCTGCACTGAGCTCTGGGAGCGGGCAGGGAGAGTGGGTGGGTGGGTGGGGAGGGGGCTATGTCTACACTGCAGTGAAACCCACAGCTGGCCTGGGTCAGCTGACTTGGACTGAGGGGTTATAAAACTGCTGGCTGGGGGCCCTGCAGAGAGGTGGGGGAAATCTCCTCCTTGGTTGCTAGGTGTGACTGCCCTGGTTTTGGGGGCTCCCCTTGTCTTTTCAGATCCTCCACTGACCTGGGTCAGTTTCAACCAGTCCTTAATGACCCATTCATTCAACTTCAGACAGCGTGCCCCAACACTTCTTAAGAACGGCCATACAGGGTCGGACCAAAGGTCCATCCAGCCCGTATCCTGTCTTCCAGCAGTGCCAAGGTGCTGGAACTAGGAGTGCTGGGGGTGTGGCAGAACCCTCTTGCTTGAAGTGGTTTCCCTCATATAGTGCATTTAGTTTTGTTCAGTGGCTTTGAGCACCTCCACTATAAAAATGGTGCCAGTGCCCCTACAACAGTGGCCAGTGCCAGACGCTTCAGAGAGAATGACCAGAAGAAGGCAATTTCGAGTGATCCGTCCCCATCATCCAGCCCCAGGTTCTGGCGTTCGGTGGTTTAGGGACACCCAGAGCATGGGGTTGCATCCCTGACCATCTTGGCTAATAGTCATGGATGGACCTGTCCTCCAGGAACTTCTCTCATTCTTTTTGAACCCAGCTGTATTTCTGGCCTTCACAACATCCCCTGCCAATGAGTTCAACAGCTTGTCTGTGCACTGTGTGAAGAAGTACTTCCTTATGGTAGTTTTAACCTGCTGCCGATAAATTTCATTGGGTGACCCCCTGGTTCTTCTGACATGTGAAGAGAGAACGAACATTTCCTTCTTCATTCTTTTCACACCACTCATGATTTTATAGACCTCCCGTCGCTGTCGATTTTTCCAAGCTTGTGAAAAGTCCCAGTCTTTTTAATTTCCCCTCCTACGGGAAGCTGTTCTACCCCCTTCATCATTTTTCTTGCCCTTCTCGGTACCCTTTCCAACTCTAAAATACCTTTTTTGAGATGGGTCAATCATCTGTGCATAGTATACAACTTGTGGGCATACCATGGATTTATATAGAGACATTATGGCATCTTCTGTCTCATTATCTATCCCTTTCCTAATGGTTGCTAACATTCTGTTCAGTTTTTTGACTGCTGCTGCACACTGAGCAGATGCTTTCAGAGAACTATCCACAGTGACCCCAGGATCTTTCTTGAGTGGTAACAGCTCATCATTGATATGATAAACCCCCCTCATTTTATATGTATTGTGGGGATTATGTTTTCCAATGAGCATTACTTTGCACTTACCAACATGGAAATTCATCTGCCATTTTGTTGCTCAGTCACCCAGTTGTCTGAGATTCCTTTGTAATTCTTCATGGTCTGCTTTGGACTTATCTGTCTTGAGTAAGTTTCTATCATTTGCACTTTTTGCCACATCACCATTTACCCCCTTTTCCAGATCATTTATGAATATGTTGAACATCACTAGTCCCCGTACAGATCCCTGGGGGACACCACTGTTTACCTCTCTCCATTCTGAATATTGACCATTTATTCCTATCCTTTGCTTCCTGTCTTTTAAGTTACTGATCCATGAGAGGACTTTCCCTCTTATCCCGTGACTGCTTACTTTGCTTAGGACCCTCACCAAAGGCTCTTTGTCAAAGGCTTTCTGAAAGTCCAGGAACCTCATGTCTCCTGCTTTGCCCCATGGGCATTTTAACCCTCTGGACCCATTGGATAACAGTGTGAAGTACAGAGGGAAACTGAGGCATGCATAGAATTAATTAAAAATATTACAGAAAATTCCCACTTTATTATGGTCTGGTAGGTTTTAAACCTGATGCTGCACATGGAAATGTGTCCAACTGTCTCTCAGGCATGGGCCATGCCCCTTGTGTGCTCCTTTCTCCCCAATATCACACTTGTGACAGAGTGCTCCTAAGCAGGGCACAGCTGGGCACCTGGGAACAGAGCTGAGCCTCCCCTGAGCACAGCCAAGGTCAATGACTCTCAGGAGAACTGGTGGCTTTCTTAAAGTCCCAGCTCCTGGAGCCATGTGAATTTGTGAGCATTCCAGTTTTTGCTTAGCCAATGAAGTCAGTGTCTAGCGCTCATGGCTGGGGAGCACAGTCCAGCAGCTCCATGGAGGGATGAATAAAGAATCCAAACTGATCAGTTTTGTAATCCCATGATTTTGGGGGCCTCACTTCTGAGCTCTGAAGCTGGTGACGCTGCATAGATGGTGGGCTCTATGTGCCTCTTAGCTCCAAAGTACGCTAGCAACAACCAGCACAGAGATGTCCTCTGAAGTAGCTGCCACTGTTAATGAGGGGAGCTGCAAGGCTTAGCTGAGCCACTGGGTGGGAAAGGGTGGGTTGGGGGGTGGGATGCTGGGTGGGGCAGGGCAGGCTGGAGAGAGTGAGATGGCAAGTGGGGAAGACTGACTGGGCGGGGGGAGGGAAGGCTGGCTGAGGGTGGCAAGGAAGGCTTGTGGGGAAGGGGGTGGGGTGGTGGCAGCAGCAGGTGCTGGCAGACACTGGGTGGGAAGTTGAGGGGGTGTTGGTTGCAGGAGGCTGGGTTGGGGGAAGCAGGTGCTGGGTAGGAAAAATTGGGGGGCTGGGACATGGGGGGCATGGGCGGTGGGCTAGAAGGGGCAAAGGCTAGGCTGGGATTGGCAGATGCCGGGCAGGGAAGGCTGGGCTGGTGGGGTGGGGAAGGCCACGGGCACTTTGCTTGGCCTTTCCACACAGCATCTGTCTGTCCAGCCCTCTTATCAGGGCATGGCCTCGCTTGCTGATCAGTCTTCAGAGGCTGCTGCTGCAGTGCAAAGGCAATCAAGAGCTGGATTAACCTGACTGCTTCTGCTCCATGCCTCAGTGGGCACCCTGCATGAGAGCCGGCAGAGGGACCCTTGCGTCCTGAGCTAAGCTCCCTGCCAAGGGGTTCTCCCAGGCAGCCTTTCCTTCTGTGCCAGAGCTTTGGGGTGAGAGGAGATGGCTGCCCTGGCAGGAAGCTGGGTCCCATTGATCCAACACCCTTTGTCCCTTGGGTGGCTGTTAACAGCATCACGGGCTCGTCTGTGAGGGATAGAGGGCAGCTGCTGTTCATTGATCCCTCACCCTCGTTATCTGTAGCCTCTTCCTGGCCGATAAGGGGGCTACAGGGTGAGGGCAGGGCTGGGCCTGGAGCCGGAGCTTTGGCAGCCTGCCACCGACTGCCATGCCGGTGTTACGGTAACACCAGGACTCTGATTTGAACTCTGCTTCATGCTGTCACCTTGGGCCTGGAGCTTTGCCACCTGGCGTTCGCCTGAAGGTGGCGAGTGGTTTTCTTCTAATGTTTGAGCCAAATCGGTGCAGCTGTTTGAGTCCCACAAGGTGGGTCTCTACGCTGTGATGTGGAGAATGAACTCTGCGGGTGGGGCAAGGGCTCTGCCACTGGGGCAGCGGGGGCCTGCTCTCCAGGCCAGTTCTCTAAAGTCAGCCTTTGTATCTTAAGAACATAAGTGTAACCTTTCTGCCTGTCAGAGTTGGCAGCAACAAGGGCCGGGTTCAGTATCTAGGGGATCCATTCCAATAACACAATGGAAAACCAGCTCGAGCCCCCACCCAGTGACCTGGGACAAATATATACCACCCCCGCTGGGCGCCTCCACGAGGCAATACTTCCCCTCTCGCAAGCACAGAGTCTGAGTGTAGCAAAAAGCCTTTTAATAACAGAGAGAAACAATGTGGCATTATGTTGGGGAAACACCACCAAGAAGATTCATAACACAACCCATGAGCGAAAAACCCAGCCCAAGCAAACTGGGCCATGTCCTTTCCCTTTGGTTCTTGAGTCCAGCAACCCAAAATCACCCAAAGTCCCAAAAGTCCAAAGACCGAAAAGTCTCTGTCCCTGGTCAGGGCAGCCCCAGAGTTCAAAAGTTTATCTGCAGAGTTTTACCTCCCAACCTGGGTGGAGATTGGGGTTAAGGGGCACCTTACATGGTCCAAAGCTGATGGCCCCACCTCTCCATGGGGCTCTGCTTTGCCAGCCACCCCATGAGTTGCTCTAGGTATCCAACAAACTGCTCTGCTCCCCCAACCGCTCTGCTCCGCTCCGCTCGCCATCCCGCAAACTGCTCTACCATAGATCTTCAGGCTCCCCAGCTACTTAACACAACACTCAGTGATTTCAGCTCTTAGTAAGTTTAGCTCTTTCATGATTTCAGCTTGTAGTAGGGGAGCCTCAGTGTGGGTGCACCATTAGCCCAAAGTGAATTCAGCTCAGCAGCCTGTAACTAGACTCCTAATGGAATCAAAAATATAGTGGAAAGAGAAGGAAGTGCAATTAGCATGTAAGGCCCTCACTGGGGTAACCAAGTATTAATACCTGTCCCCAGCGTCACTCCCTTCACAGAGTTTTGGAACCCATGTCCCTTGCCTAGCGAGTGCTACTTAGTTGATGGTGAGTCCCTCCATCATAACAAAAGGCCAAGTACAGTTCCACTGTCCTTGATTCCTGTAATCAGGGTAATAACAATTTATTCTTCCTGCCCCAATAACAGAGACAATGGGGATCCCACAGCAGCCAAAGTGACCATTTGGGCAGCTATAGCCACATTCTAGGCGGGCTGGGTGTGCCTATGCAAATGAGATGGGCCCCTGAAGTTCTTTTCCACAACTTGCCACACCTCACCACCAGATGTCAGGGTGGAGCTCATCCCGATTCTGCTTACAAGAGGAAAGTGATCAGGAACAGTCAGCATGGATTCACCAAGGGCAAGTCATGCCTGACTAATCTAATTGCCTTCTATGATGAGATAACTGGCTCTGTGGATGAGGGGAAAGCAGTGCATGTGTTATTCCTTGACTTTAGCAAAGCTTTTGACACGGTCTCCCACAGTATTCTTGTCATCAAGTTAAAGAAGTATGGGCCGGATGAACGGACTATAAGGTGGATAGAAAGCTGGCTAGATTGTCGGGCTCAATGGGTGGTGATCAATGGCTCCATGTCTAGTTGGCAGCCAGTATCAAGTGGAGTGCCCCAAGGGTCGGCCTTGGGTCCGGGTTTGTTCAGTGTCTTCATTAATGATCTGGAGGATGGCGTGGATTGCACCCTCAGCAAGTTTGCAGATGACACTAAACTGGGAGGAGAAGTAGATAGGCTGGAGGGTAGGGATAGGATACAGAGGGACCTAGACAAGTTGGAGGATTGTGCCAAAAGAAATCTGATGAGGTTCAACAAGGACAAGTGCAGAGTCCTGCACTTCGGAGGGAAGAATCCCATGCACAGCTGCAGACTAGGGACCGAAAGGCTCGGCCACAGTTCTGCAGAAAAGGACCTAGGGGTTACAGTGGACGAGAAGCTGGATATGAGTCAAGAGTGTGCCCTTGTTGCCAAGAAGGCCAATGGCATTTTGGGATGTATAAGTAGGGGCATTGCCAGCAGATCGAGGGACGTGATCGTTCCCCTCTATTCGACATTGGTGAGGCCTCATCTGGAGTACTGTGTCCAGTTTTGGGCCCCACACTACAAGAAGGATGTGAAAAAATTGGAAAACGTCCAGCGGAGGGCAACAAGAATGATTAGGGGACTGGAACACGTGACCTATGAGGAGAGGCTGAGGAAACTGGGATTGTTTAGTCTGCGGAAGAGAAGGAGAGGGGGATTTGATAGCTGCTTTCAACGACCTGAAAGGGGGTTCCAAAGAGGATGGATCTAGACTGTTCTCCGTGGTAGCTGATGACAGAACGAGGAGTAATGGTCTCAAGTCGCAGTGGGGGAGGTTTAGGTTGGATATTAGGAAAAACTTTTTCACTAGGAGGGTTGTGAAGCACTGGAATGGGTTACCTAGGGAGTTGGTGGAATCTCCTTCCTTAGAAGTTTTTAAGGTCAGGCTTGACAAAGCCCTGGCTGGGATGATTTAGTTGGGGATTGGTCCTGCTTTGAGCAGGGGGTTGGACTAGATGACCTCCTGAGGTCCCTTCCAACCCCGATATTCTATGATAAGTCTCTGCCTGCGCTAGAGCTGAAGTCTTTGCAGTTAATTTAACCCTCCTGAAACAGGAGGGAAGTTACTCAATGTTCCAGCTGAGGCCACATCTATATTGGGAGCATTTTGCCAGTATAGGTAAACTAGTGTGGACATAAAAGAGCACTACTGGCCCCCACTGAATGAAGAGCCTTTACCCTTAGAAAAGAGCAAGAATACAAAGAGGAAGAACCCACTGCTCAGGCTTGCTCTGCATGGCTTTTATATTACTAGAGCTATGTTGGCTAGGGGCGTGATTCCTAACCAATACAATCAGACCAGGACATCATCTTTACACGTGGATGCAGTTATACCGGTATAAGTGCGCTTATACCAGTACAACTAATATACACTAGCACTGGAGAGCTTAAAATAAGATACTAGACTGAGAGGACAAAAGAAAGGAGCAGATTCTCCTCTTAAATATACAGCATTCTCGCCCAGGATAGAAGACTGAGAAGAGGGACTTGCAGACAGATGTACACTGAATAGAGTTATTAGCAGTATAAAAAAAGATGGCTTAGCAGCTCTCCTGCTCTGATTGCAAAGTAAAGAATTAACTGCAACATCAGATCACTTCTGCTTTGGCCAGCCAGAAGGCATCCATATAACACTGGCTGCATTTGCTCCATGGCCTGAAGTGGGAAGTAAATACCCTGGTCCCATGAGTGAACTGTTGGAAGAGAATAGGATCCCATCACTGAGCTAGGTATTCTGAAGAACCTGTTTCGCCTTTCTTCAGGGTAAATGCACTGATCCGAAGGGCATTACTAAATATGAACTGGATGCTTTTACGAAGTGGTAAATGGATGAGCGATATAAATATGAAATAAAGACGGCTTCTTCCAGCCCAATAGCAAGTGAATGCATCCTTCTAGCAAAAGGCAGCACAGCATACTGAGCTCACCATGCATTAGCATTTACAAAAATATGATTTCCCAAGTGCATTAGAGACCTTAACATCCCATCCTACCTTCCTGCACTTTATAAGATGATAGGGAAACCGACAGGCCCTGATTTGATGATATTTATCATAGGGACATTGTATTAACCTCTCTGGATCCAAAGCATCAACTGGAAGAGAAGGAATAAAAAGACAAAAGAAAACATTCTGTAAAACAAGATCTAAGTTCATCATCAACACAATTAACAAGAGTGGAAGCATACTAGGTACTGGAGCAGCCCTCTAACGGGGTTAAGCCATCAATTTTTAATAGCCGAGACAAAAATGCTAAACTGCTAAGTTGGCACTCACTGTGTGTACCCAACCAAATTCACTTTGGATTTTGGGTGAGTGGAATATTCAATTAAAAATGAGGAAAGGGCAATCAGTAGTGCAGAGTGGCCAGTACATATTAATGACTATATTTATGCAGAACAGTGAGCTGGAAATAAACATTACTATAAAAACCCTTGAAGCTACCAAATTAGCTAGTTGTACAGTAGTGACATGCTAAGGATTGGCAGAAGCACGGCATTCTGAAGTAAATCCTTTTGCATTTACCTTCAGACTCCAAGGCCATCTCTGCTGGATTAAGAAAAAAATCAAACTGAAACAAACATGTCTGGAGTTAAGGATGCAATTTGCACTACAGTGCACTTGGCCCTGTAAAGTGCAGAGGTTGGCAGGTGCTTAAGAGCCCAACACTCACTGAACATAGTGAGGGACTAAGTCACAGGCACTTTTTGAAAATGTTCCCTCCTAGTCCATACTATGACCCAGAGACAGGCACGAGTCACCTTAATCACTTAACAGTTACACAGAAGGGACAAGGTAGGGGAGGACCAACTTCTGATAGTGAGAGACACAAACTTCCAAGCATACATAGACCTCTTCTTCAGGATTCAGTTTGTGTCCGTGCAGCAGCTTTCTTGCCATCACAAATGTGTCTCCCCTCACACCTTCCATGCTATTTATCCACCTTTGTATCAGTGTGCAGAGGGCATGCACAGAAAGGAACATGGGCCAACGGACTGTGGGAGGTTTTCTAGATAGTTGGAAGTAAGGGCCCCGGCCAGATTGATTACATAAATCAGTGTTTTTCAACCTTTTTGATACCAGGGACCAGCTTAGAATCATGGAATATCAGGGTTGGAAGGGACCTCAGGAGGTCATCTAGTCCAACGCCCTGCTCAAAGCAAGACCAACACCAACTAAATCATCCAAGCCAAGGCTTTCTCAAGCCGGGCCTTAAAAACCTCTAAGGATGGAGTTTCCACAATCTTTCTAGGTAACCCATTCCAGTGTTTCTCCACCCTCCTAGTGAAATAGTGTTTCCTAATATCCAACCTAGACCTCCCCCACTGCAACTTGAGACCATTGCTTCTTGTTCTGTCATCTGCCACCACTTTGAACAGCCTAGCTCCATCCTCTTTGGAACCCCCTTTCAGATAGTTAAAGGCTGCTATCAAATTCCCCCTCACTCTTCTCTTCTGCAGACTAAATAACCCCAGTTCCCTCAGCCTCTCCTCATAAGTCATGTGCCCCAGCTCCTTAATAATTTTCGTTGCCCTCCGCTGGACTCCCTCCAATTTGTCCACATCCTTTCTGTAATGGGGGGGACCAAAACTGGACGCAACACTCGAGGTGTGGCCTCACCAGTGCCAAATGGAGGGGAATAACCACTTCCCTCGATCTGCTGGCAATGCTCCTACTAATACAGCCCAATATACCATTGGCCTTCTTGGCAACAAGGCCACACTGCTGACTCATATCCAGCTTCTCATCCACTGTAATCCCCAAGTCCTTTTCTGGAGAACTGCTGCTTAGCCAGTCAGTCCCCAGTCTAGCAGTGCATGGGATTTCCTTCCTTCCTTCCTAAGTGCAGAACTCTGCACTTGTCCTTGTTGAACCTTATCAGATTTCTTTTGGCCCAATCCTCCAATTTCTCTAGGTCACTCTGGACCCTTCCCTACCTTCCAGTGTATCTACTTCTCCCCCCAGTTTAGTGTCATCTGCAAATTTGCTGAGGGTGCAATTAATCCCATCATCCAGATCATTAATAAAGATATTGAACAAAACCGGCCCCAGGACTGACCCCTGGGGCACTCCGCTTGATACCAACTGCCAGCTAGACATGGAGCCATTGATCACTACCCGTTGAGCCCAAAAATCTAGCCAGCTTTCTATCCACCTTATAGTCCATTCATCCAATCCACACTACTTTAACTTGCTGGCAAGAATACTGTGGGAGACGGTATCAAAAGGTCTGCTAAAGTCAAGATATATCACATGCACTGCTTTCCCCATATCCACAGAGCCAGTTATCTCATCTTGGAAGGCAATCAGGTTGGTCAGGCATGACTTGCCCTTGGTGAATCCAAAGCTTGCAGCCTTTCTAAACAGTGTCAGGGAGATCTGAGGGACAGGCCATTGAGAAAGACTGACACAGGTACTTAGGACAAATGGCTACTTGTGACGAAGTGGAAAGTGTCCTAGTGTTTGTATGAATACTGTGCGCGCCTCAGTTTTCCCTATGCGTTGCACAAGTATCTAGGTGGGGGGAGAAGGGTGTGGGACCTTTGCAGATACCCCGAGAGGGAAGGTGCAAGTGCCGTCTAGCTCCCTGGGCCCAGACAATAGATGTATCTTGGCAACTGATTGCCGGGGCCCATCCTCTGCAAGAGCCAGTTGGAGGAATTGGAGAACAAAGGGAGGTGGAGGCCAGGTGACCGGTTTGCCTGGGGAACAGCATACAGGATGGAGGAGGGGCAACTGGGTGTGACTGAAGGTGGGCTGCTGGAGGCTGGTCAGACTCCTGGTTTGGGACTCAGGAGGAGAGACCCATGGCTCTGGGGCTCCTCAAGATGAACTTTGCTGTAACTTCCTGCTTTCTGTGCTAACAAGATTCTGCTCTATGCTGTGTTCCAGACGACTAATAAACCCTTCTGTTTTACACCGCTGGCTGAGAGTCACTCCTGACTGCTGAAGTCGGGGGTGCATGGCCCCTTTGGAGGGCGTGTAAGGTTTCCCCAGCTGTCCTATTCAGGTGGCTCACTGCAGGGAGCTTATGGCATGAGACAGGGATGCTGAATGCTCCGAGGTCAGATCAAGGAGGAGCTGAAGCCCAGGAGGCTTGTCCTAGTGAGAGTGTGCCCCAAGGGGTCGTCACACTGCAAGAGGGTCCTGGTCCGGGGGCTAGTCTTCACCAGACTCACTGCAGCTGCTCTAATGTAGGGCAGTAGTGTAAACGCACTATGAAGACCAGAGAGCGCTTTCCTGTCAGCATAATTACTCCACCTCAGCGAAAGGTGGAAGCAATGACAGAATGAGAGTGTGTCCCACTGACTTAGCGCCGGTGCGGACAGCTCAGGGGGGTGGCTTTTTCATATCCGTGACCGACATAAGTTACATCAACTTAAGCGGAAGCGTAGACAAGCCCTGAACTTCATTCAATGGTTCCAGAGCACCAAGCCCGTGCATCCATGAACTACTATGGGGGGAAAAAGTCCCCAATGCCTCAAACCAACACCATATACCTGGCTAGGCCTCTGGAGAGGGCAGCACCCTTACCTGACCATGGTACTAATTAGGGCTGTCAATTAATCACAGTTAACTCACACGATTAACTCAAAAAAAATTATTAAAAAAATGAATCGCACAGTTACATTTCATTTGGTATTCTATTGTGTGTGTGTGTATTACACATTTTTGGATGTTTTCTACATTTTCAAATATATTGATTTCAGTTACAACACAGAATACAAAAGGTACAGTGCTCACTCTATTCTATTTATTGCAAATATTTGCATTGTAAAAATGATAAACAAAAGAAATTGCATTTTTCAATTCACCTCATACAAGTACTGAAGTGCAATCTCTTTATCGTGAAAGTGCAACTTACAAATATAGATTTTTTTGTTACATAACTGCACCCAAAAACAAAACAATGTAAAACTTTAGACCTTACAAGTCTACTCACTCCTACTTCTTGTTCAGTCAGTCACTGAGAGAAGCAAGTCTGTTAACATTTATGGGAGATATGCTGCCCACTTCTTGTTGACAATGTCACCTGAAAGTGAGAACAGGCATTTGCATGGCACTTTTGTAGCCGGCATTGCAAGACATTTACATGCCAGAGATGCTGAACATTCGTATGCCCCTTCATGCCTCGGCCACCGTTCCAGAGGACGTGCTTCCATGCGGATGACACTTGTTAAAAAAAATAATGGGTTAAATAATGTGTGACTGAACTCCTTGGGGGAGAGCGATGCGCCCCCTGCACTGTTTCACCCGCACGCTGCCACAGATTTCCTGTTATAGCAGTCGCGGATGATGACCCAGCACATGTTGTTCATTTTAAGAACACTTTCACTGCAGATCTGACCAAACACAAAGAAGGTACCAATCTGAGATTTCTAAAGATAGCTACAGTACTTGACCCAAGGTCTAAGAATCTGAAGTGCCTTCCAAAATCTGAGAGGGTCGAGGTGTGGAGCATGCTTTCAGAAGTCTTAAAAGAGCAATACTCCAATGTGGAAACTACAGATCCAAACCACCAAAAGAGAAAATCAACCTTCTGCTGGTGGCATCTAACTCAGATGATGAAAGTGAACATGTGTGGGCCACACTGCTTTGGATCATTATTGACCAGAACTCATCATCAGCATGGACACATTATCTCCTGCAAATGTAAACAAACTTGTTTGTCTTAGCAATTGGCTGAACAAGAAGTAAGACCGAGTGTACTTGTAGGCTCTAAAGTTTTACATTGTTTTTTTTGAGAATGGAATTTTTTTGTACATAATTCTACATTTGTGAGTTCTACTTTTGTGATAAAGAGATTGTTCTATATTACTTGTATTAGGTCAAGTGAAAAACACTATTTCTTTTGTTTTTTTTTGTACAGTATAAATATTTGTAATGAAAAATAAATATAAGTGAGCACGGTACACTTTGTATTCTGTGTTGTAATTGAAATAAATATATTTGAAAATGTCGAAAACATCCACAAATGTTTAAATGGTATTCTATTATTTTTAAGTGCGTGATTACATTTTTTAATTGCTTGACAGCCCTAGAACTAACAGGATATTAACCATGTTGCGTCTGTAGCAAAACGCATTTTGGAGCCAGCCACTGGTAATAAAGTCAATTATGAATTATGGCAAGGACAGGGCCTTGATAAGAACCGTCACTTCACTGGGATGATCCCCAGGAAACTGATTTAGGCCCTGGCTGCACAAGACATGACTGTAGCTTTATAACCAGTTTGTACCCCACACAGCAAATTTGATCTGCTAGTTGGATCATCCATTTCTCCAGACCACAGACATGCTGCAGCTGGGGGACATAGTCCTCTAGGTCAATGTGGGAACTCACAAACCATGATGCACACTGTGGAGGACTGCAAAATGGCAACTTCCTGGAGCTCTTCATGCCTTGAACATCCCTGATAAGAACGCCACGGCTTGGCCGGATTGCATACACTAAATAAATAAAACGAACCACACACAGCTGAGTTACACCCCCACTCCAGCCTTCCTGGCTCACAAAGATTGGGGCGTGAAGTAGAGTATGTGCACCCAATACACTGCCTAGAAGCATTTGTCTCAGTACACCCAGTCCCCAACCCAACATATCACCCAGCCAGTCTCACACCCACCTTGCAAAACCTAGGTATTGTTTCTTGCTGTGATATTGACCCACATCATCCTTTATTGCCTCTAACGTTTGTGTGGTTTTGAATTGCAAGACCACCACTCCACCTGGTTTTGGATCCCAGAATGAAAGAAGTTGTGAACTGCTGCTCTAATACACAGAAGCATATATTGACCAAACTTAATGCCTATAGCGGAAAGTTACTCCACTCCCTCCTTTAACCAAGTTTAAGATACTTTCATACTTTCAAAGATCTAAGCTGTCTCTCACTGTATCTTTGCAGGAACCATGAATAGAAAGAGAGAATTGTAGGACTGGAAGGGACCTCGAGAGGTCATCTAATCCAGTTCCCTGCATGAATATTAGAAGCCAGCAAAGAAACACTCACCATAGTTGCCTTCTAAATCCATTTGACTGATGCTGAAAGAACTGAAGCTTTGTTGGAGGACCCTTTGAGCCAGTCTCTGAGTGTCACTCTCCTCCTAAAAATATCAACCCTACAGATGAAAAATGAGGAGATTCACAGATTTCTAAGGCCAGAAGAGACAATTATGATAATCTAGGAGTGGTTTTTAACCTGTCACCTGCAGACCCCTGGGGGTCCACAGACTATGTCTAGGATTTCCAAAGGGGTCCTGCACCTCCATTCAGAAATTTTTAGGAGTCCTCAAATGAAGAAAAATTGAAAACTACTGATCTAGGCTGACATTCTGTATAACACAAGACATAGGACTGCCATGAATTAATTCCCATTTGTTCTAGAGCAGATCTTTTTGAAATCAAAATTGGATGTCTTTCTAAAATTTGATGGAGAATCTACAACAGTTGGTAATTTTTCCAGTGGTTAGTTATCCTCACTGTTAAAAATAAACCTTATTTCCATTCTGCGTTTTTCTAGCTTCAACTTCCAGGCACTGGAAATAACTTTAAAGTCATTTCAATTTATCCATCACAGCTATTAAGTGTCAAAGATCAACTGCACTACAGCAAGTGGTAGACTTTACAGCTACGCTGTGCAGGCATAGGATACAAGCTTATTCTTGGGGGCCCACGTATAATGTAGAGTACCGGGAACCACGTATTCTTGTGCTCCACAGAGAAAAGGTTTCCTCCAAGATTCTAAAATCCACAGATTTTTGTCTGAAACATCCTCTTTTCCCAATACATTTAAGAGGATTCAAAGAACCAGTTCCCAAGAAAAATTAAGCCATGTATTTGGGCAGCTCAGTTATCTTTTCTTATACACACTTAAAGTAATACTCCATCCTGAGCCCCTCCACCTGCCTGAGAGGTCAACACTTTTACACCTACCTTGTGGCTCATGATCTGTATGAAGAACTTGGTTCCTGATGTTTTAGTTAAAACAAACAAACAAAAAAACGCAAAGAGTTAGATTCTCTCCTGTCTTCACTGCAATTCACACAATTTGAATGCATCGGTCCGCTAAAAAAAATCCTTCCCCCCAAGATTATAAGTCTAAATAAGACAGAATTTAAAGGACTGCACAGTCTAGAGTCAACCTGAATCTCAGATTTGGTTGCCCATCAGAAAATATGTTTGCTACCCCGCCGGCAAGTTGTCACTTCAGTACCATGATGTGCTTTTGTTCTGAAACGTGACTGGCTAAAAATGGCATCTCCTTAGCTGGCCTGCTCTGTGTGTGTGTATTGGAATCAGAGCTGTGACGGTTGTGACAAAAATGAGAAGGGGGAGGATTTGTTGCATTTTGCTCATCTTAACTCTGCAGAGCCAGCCCAGCTACAGGAGGGAGAGCTCAGGTCTATTCTGCATCATCATTGTTATTATTTATTTGTATTAGCATAGTGCCCAGGAGCCCTAGTCATGGACAAAGATCTGTTGTGCTAGGCACTGTACAGTGATTCAACAAATGCAACATTAACAGAAAGAAAAGGAGGACTTGTGGCACCTTAGAGACTAACCAATTTATTTGAGCATAAGCAGAATTAATATCATATTGCCTCTATATCAATCCACACTGCATCCATATCTTGAATACTGTGTGCAGATGTGGTGGCCCCATCTCAAAAAGATATATTGGAAATGGAAAAGATACAGAAAGGGGCAACAAAAATTATTAGGGGTATGGAACAGCTTCCTTATAAGAAGAGAGAAGACTGGGACTTTTCAGCTTAGAAAAGAGATGACTAAGGGGGTGAAAGTAAATAAGGAAGTGTTATTTCTGCTTCTCATAACACAAGAACTAGAGGTCATCAAATGAAATTAATAGGCAACAGGTTTAAAACAAACAAAAGGAAGTATTTCTTCACACAATGCACAGTCAACCTGTAGAACTCCTTGCCAGAGGAAGTTGTGAAAGCCAAGACTATAACAGGGTTTAAAAAAGAACTAGATAAGTTCATGAATTAGTCAGGATGAGCAGGGATGCAAAACCAAGCTCTGAAGTGTACCTAGCCTCTGTTTGCCAGAAGCTGGGAATGGGCCAACACTAGGTAAGGAGGAATTCTAGGCTACCCTGAGCTGTATGGTTATGACACTATCTGACCCCCCTGCTGGATCCCAAGGCCATAGAGCCATTCAGCCAAATGGATGGTATTGAGATGGGGGACTATGACCTGTTCAAACAGGCTTTGCTGCTGACACTTGAACTGACCCCCGAGGCGTACGGGAATCAATTCCGGGGTGTACGCAAGACCCCAGGTGTCACTTACAAGGAGGTCACCAATCTGCTGGGGGAATATCTCCGTAGCTGGGGGAAGGGCACAGGGGCCACTACCGCAGAGGAGGTGTGTAACCTGGTGGGGTTGGGGCAGCTGTATGACATCTGCCCTCCAGACTTTAAGGTGTGGTTAGTGGACTGGAAGCCTAAAGATCTGGGCAGTGCAGGGGCACTAGTGGATGAGTTTGTGAACAGCAGATAGGGGGCAGGAGGGAGACCCACATCAGGGACTCAGAAGGGGAGTCACACAGAAACCTCTCCAGGGTGGGACTCCAGGAAGCCCAACTCACAGGTGCCCCTGAAGGCTCGAGCAGGCCGACCCCCGTGGGACTTGAGGGAACTGAAATGTAATTACTGTGGCCAAAAAGGACACAAGGTGTCTCAATGCCTGAAGATGGAGGAAATGGCAGCCAAGCAGAACCCGCGGGGTGTCAACTGGGCGGAAGCCCACCGAGAGGGGGCACCGCGGGTCCAGGGGGCCGCAGTCGATAGGGCTATGCTGGGGTCGGGGGACACACCAAAGCACGAGGGTAGGGCTTGACTGTGCTGGGCCAGAGCCTCTGTCCCAAGGTGGGGAAACTGAGGCACCGCCAACCAGGGCTGTACCCTCAAACCCAGCAGCCGAATTCCAGATGAAGCTGCAGGAGGATCCCTCCTTAGAGAAGCTGAAGGCCCTTGCTGGCCACAATGGTGCAGGACCCCAGGGGGAGGACCGCCGGGAGAGATTCCTGTGGGAGAAGGGATTCCTGTACCGGGAATGGGCTGGTTCAGGGCCAACTTTGAACCTTGGAAAGCCAGGAGGCAATTGGTGGTCCTCCCCCAGAGGTACCACCACAGACTGTTGGACTTGGCCCACAATATCCCCCTTACAGGGCATCTGGCGCACCAGGCAGAGGCTGCTGCAGAACTTTTACTGGCCCGGGGCCTTTGATGCCGTCCAACAGCATTGCAGGGCCTGGGACTCCTGCCAGAGGGGGGGAAGGCCCAGGATAAGTGTAAAGCAGCTCTAAGACCTCTGCCCATCATAGAGGAGCCTTTCCAGAGGGTGGCCATGGACATAGTGGGGCCCCTCAGCAGGGCAACCCGGTCGGGGAAGAAATACATTCTGGTGGGGGTAGATTTCGCTGTGCGCTACCCGAGGCAGTGGCCATGTCCTCTATGGAGGCAGACACCGTGGCAGACGCGCTGCTCACCATTTTTAGCAGAGTGGGTTCCCCAAGGAGGTCCTTACAGACCAGAGGTCCAAGTTCATGTCAGCCCTGCTCCAGTGCTTGTGGGAGAAGTGTGGGGTCTGACACACCTGGGCCTCGGCGTGTCACCCTCAGTCCAACGGGCTGGGGGAGAGGTTCAATGGGACCCTAAAGATGATGCTGAAAACCTTTCTGGACCAGCACCCACAGGAGTGGGAGAAGTATTTACCCCACCTGCTGTTCCCATACAGGGAAGTGCCCCAGGAATCCACAGGGTTTTCCCCTTTCAGAAATAGGAGGAGGGTGAGGGGACCCCTCGACTTGATGAAGGACGAGTGCGGGGGGAAGGCCTCCCCCGATGGAGTATGTTCTGACCTTTCTGGAAAAGCTCGTGGAGCTCATGGGCTTGGCCAGGGGAAACCTAGCCAGGGCACAGAGGAAGTAGAAGGTCTGGTACAACCGCTCAGCACGTGCCTGCTTCTAGGCTACCAGGGACCAGGGGATGCGTCTCATCCCCATGAGGAAGCACAAGCTGCAAGCTGCCTGGGACGGCCCCTTCAAGGTCATCAGACAGGTAAATGAAGTGAAATATATCGTGGAACTGTCCATCCGGGCACACCGCCACCGGGTGCACCATGTCAAGATGATGAAGCCATACTGGGACAGGGAGAAGTTGGGGATGGCTGGGTGTGGGCAGTGGGAGGAGAAGGGAGAGGATCCCCTGGTGGGACTCCTCCCTGAGGTGGGGGCTGACCCCTCCCTGCCCAGCAGGCAGAGATCAGAGAGGTGCTGCATTCATACCGGCAGCTGTTCTCCAGCCGGCCTGGGCTCACTAACCTGGCTGTTCACCGGGTGGAGACGGGAGCCAATCTTCCCATCAGGTGTTCTCCATTCAGGGTCACTAGGAAAACAGCCCAGGACCTGGAGAGAGAGGTTGGAGACATGCTGGTTTTAAGGGTGATCCAGCCGTCCTCCAGCCCCTGGGCCTCTCCCATGGTGCTGGTCCCCAAGAAGGGCAGATCGATCCGGTTCTGTGTGGATATGGGAAGTTCAGTGCCATCACCGTGTCCGATGCCTACCAACGATAAAATCCTAGACAAGTTGGGGGGGCGCTGATGTGATGAAGTGGGACTGTTCTTAATGTTTCCTCTGAATAGTGTGGGGGTGCCTCAGTTTCTCCTATGCAGTTCTTAAGTATCTAGGTGGTGGGAGAAGGGTGTATGATCACTGCAGAGCCCTAGAGGGCAGGTGTGTGCAGGAGTCTGGACACAGAGAATGGCCGACACCCTGTTTCCTGGCCACTGATGGCCTGGGCCCCTCCCCCTGCAAGGTGAGAGCTAAAGGGTTGGAGAACAAGGGAATCAGGTGACCTCCTGGCCGGGGAAAGGAACAAAGCCCAGAGGAGGAGGGGCTGGAGGGAGTTTCAGTTTGGGGCTGACTGGGACATGGAGTGAAGGGCAGACGTGGTTGTCTGGCTCACTGCCCCCCCAAATGGACCCAGCTCAGGGGTCCTGTTCTCTGCACCTACAAGCTCTGTTTTAGACCATGTTCCTGTCGTTTAATAAACCTCTGTTTCACTGGCTGGCTGAGAGTCACATCGGACTGCGAAGTTGGCGGTGCAGGACCCTCTGGCTTCCCCAGGAGCCCTGCCTGAGCGGACTCGCTGTGGGAAGCGAACGGAGGGGCAGAGGATGCTGAATGCTCCGAGGTCAGACCCAGGAAGCTGTGTGAGCTGTGTGTCTGCAGACAGTCTGCTCACAGACAGGAGACTTCCCCAGAGTCCTGACTGGCTTCATGGGGAGCAGTTCCAGAGCATCGCCCAGGGACTCCATGACAGCTATCAAATCCCCCCTCACTCTTCTCTTCTGCAGACAAAATAACCACAGTTCCCTCAGCCTCTCCCCATAAGTCACGTGCCCCAGCTCCCTATTCATTTTCATTGCCCTCCGTTGGACTCTCTCCAATTTGTCCGCATCCTTTCTGTAGTGGGGGCCCAAAACTGGACGCAATACTCCAGATGAGGCCCTCACCAGCTCCAGGCACGTTCCCAGCTCCGCGGAGAGGGATGTCAAGGCTGGCTGGACTGGGTCTGCGCTTCCCTCCGAACCAGGCTCCGGGCAAAGCGTTGGTGACTGGGAGACCCAGCGTGTGTGTGATTACCCCAAACCTTCCTGCAGGCGCCAGGGGACTGGGTAGCACCTGGGAAGACCATGGAGGTGTTTCCTTTGGGCCAGCTCCAGCCTGGCCAGGCTCCAAGCTCAGCGCTCCCCTGCCAGCCTCGTGAAGGGTCCTGGAGGAGCCAGAACACAGGGCAGGGGAGGAGAACGTAACCCTGCCGTGGGGCTGGGGCTCCTTTGCAGCCGAGGGCGGTGGGGGGCTGCGTGGGTGCTCCCGCATGGGCACTGCTGCCCGTCAGGGGATGGACGGCTGGGCCCGCACAAGGGGGCCTGTGTTTATAGCTGGCGCAGACACAAGCGCTAGCGCCACACAGCAGCTCGTGAGGATCTGACGGGCTCCATCCCCAGCCGCGCCCTGACGTGGCCCAGCTCTGTGCCTCAGTTTCCCCCTCTGTAGAACGGGAGGATAGCGACACCAACCCTCCGGCTGTCCCGCTGCAGGACTGGGCCCTTGGTGGCATGGTTCTGGAGGATAGCTTCATGCAGCCAGGGAAGGCTGGCATCAAGCTGTCTGTGTTTTCAAAGGCCCTCCTAGGTTTGTATCGCACATCCACACAACCAACCTGGTGAACACTGGCTTGCCTTGTGTCTGGCGGAGCGTAACTGTGGAGAGTTTTTAGACTCATACGGGCACCCCCCGAAGAGCATGTTGTTTCCTAAAAGCATTGTGAAATTTTTAAACAAAAATGCCACAGGCATTGTGTTTCACAATAGATAATTACAAGACCCCCGCTCTGTTGCCTGCGGCTATCACTGAGTGTTTTTCTTACATCATCGGAGCAAGGGTTTATCTTGTGACCGGATTTTAAAATTGTATTCTAACGACTTAGTGCAAAACGACCGGATGGTGATGAACTTTGTAAAAAATACATTTAAATTCTTGGGCATGCCTAGCCTTGCTCAAAATGTGTTTCAACAAGCCCAGACATGTGTATCTTGCAATGCTTTTTATAGCCATGTTATCCAATATTCTCAGGCATAACAGACAATGTTTCGTTTGGCATTATCCAACACATTTTTCATAAAGTAACTTTTCCCACAGTTGCTAGGCCCCGCGAGAATTGCAGAAAAGGGGTGTTTCCACCTCGTACCCATTTTAAAATCCATAGGGCAGGGTTTTAAACCCTTCTCCTAGGACCCTCTTGTTGTAAATGACTTTCTGTGTTTTCTTAAGGGTTTTGGTCTCTATTTACCACTGATTTTTGTTCCTTACGATAGAGGGCTGCTGCACCTCTCTCTTTTTTGAGGTGTTTTCTCGCAGGCCCGTGCAATAGTCCAGGACTAGATCTTTCAAACTGTCAAAGTTGATCTTTTGACAGTTTGCCAAGTTCAGGGTAATACCTTTGACTTTCATACAGGCCTTTCCTCCCGACAGCTTATACCCGTATGTTTTCAGGCCTGCCGACACAAACTCGGTGATGTGTTGATCTGGCGGGATCTCGCTCGTGAGGGAATTTAGAAAGAGTTTAGCGATTTGGCGTTTAGCGGGGTTAAACCTGATCTCGTGTTGGCACAAACGCACGCCTTCTTTCTGGTAGAAATAGTTCATGTACTTATTTTGTTTTTCTTTGTCTGTGCACCAGCTGGGATACCCTGAAGCCTCTTGTTTCTGGCGGAGGTGTCATTTGATGTACTCTGAAAAGAGTTCATCAGATTTTTCATTAAAAAGCCAGATTTCATATATTTTTGCCACCGCGTACCCCTTCGCTATGGCCACGTTCAATTCCACCGTGCACCAAGTCCCCAGGATGGCCCTCTCCTCGTCAGTATGGATGCATATCTCCCGCTGCTCGGTTTCCGCACAGGTTCGGCATATCGGGAACATAAGTTTGCCACCCACTCTGACAGGTAACAATGGGAAAAAGAAGCCTTGTGTGGGGTACTCTTTAACTTTTGCAATTCCAAAATAATTTGCAAGGGGTCCAAATTTGTCATAAACTCTATCGGGGTGTCCGATAGGGTATTCTTTGGTTTTCTTTACAAAAGGGTAGAAGCTGGTAAAATCATAATAGTGGATTTCTTCCCCGGAGTTAAGTTTGTAATATAGGCGGATAGCGTTTGTCCTCCCCCCAAAAAGAGCCTCCCTAGGCACGAGAGGCTAGGGCAACTGGGCTCATTTTAAATGCCTGCAAGCTCCCTGTCTGTTTCTTTCCTCACTTCCCACTCTTGCTCCCAAAGAGTCCTCACTACAAAACCAAGTGGTTTCAGATAGTCGGTCTTGAGCTGCGTCTTGTAATAAAGAAACCCAAAAGTTGTCCCCGTCATAGGGTTTTGTGCTTTTTCACAATGACAGGTGGCACAAGCGTGGAAAAGAACACCCGTTAAACTCTAAGGCTGCGTGTACCCTGTCAACACTGGCATAACCCTCTAAAGAGTAGGAACCTACCTCTAGTTCCCCACCCTGTAAAGCATGCCGTATTTGTATAGTTTCTTTGTGAGAGGTATACAACAGCCACTGAACAGATGGGGTCGAATATCTTTTTCTGCCTGTCATCATTGTCTGGAGGGAGAAGAGCTACCATGTTAGGCTCCAGAAACATAAACCTGTACACAGCCATGCAGACAGATGACAGTGCTATATACCAGAATGGATCTATACACAGTTTTATCTCGGTGAATTTACCAGGTTCTCTCTCTAGTAGATCTCCCTTCTCCATCATTTTCATAATCTCTTTTCTGTATAGGATACAAGGCTGTCTCAAAATTTTGACATCCTGCTGACAGTAATACACAAGCTCTTTCTGCAAGTCAAATTCTCCTCCCTGTGGGCCTGCTAGCAGTCGAGAAACTCTGCTTTTTCCCTGGGCATCATGCTTTCTACACCATAGTGCTCCACACATAGGGCATAGGCCGCACGTCATTTTGATTTTCGAAAGTGTTCAAAAAATGTGGAAAATACCCTTTGCACCCTTCAAACCCCATCACCTGCGGGAGCTTACCAAGCTTCATGGGCAAGAAGTTTAAAGAGTCTAGAAAACGAATGCCCAGGGCCTTAACTTCCACACACATTAGTTTACTACCCTGAGTGATCAGTTCTAGGCACATCTTTTCCTTCAGTAACTGTCTAATGATGAAGTATGCATCGTAACCTTTGGAATTGTGCGCCTGGAACGTGTAGACCCGGAACTCTTTGCCAATAAAGGTCTGAACAAACATAGAAAGACACTCATCACCCTTAAATTCCCAGGACTTTTCCGGCTTGAGGGACAAAGCAAAAATGTAATTGGGAGTGTGCAACCCAGTCTCCTGTGTGTATTCGGAATCATAACAAATACACTTTTCTGAGGATTCGGGCTTTCTAAGGCTGTCCATAAAACCGAGGTGACCGTCTACATCACCAGCGATCAAACCCTGACCCTGCTTACAGCGCCTCCCTTTACACCTGTGCCGCTTGTCCACGTAAGACTGACCCTTATCGCACAACGTTTTAGACAGGCATTCAACTTGTTCTGTTGATGCCCAGTCAATGTGTCTGTCTAAACGCTCTCTGGACTGACAATACAGTCTACAGCGAGGACACCTCAGCTGCACGTCCACGCTGTCTGAGCATGTTACGCTCAAGCAGAGGCAGCAGCTGGACCTGCAAGAGTGGCCGGGACTGTGCACCGTGGGGCAAAACTCACCATAATTTTTTGCTCCGAACAACTTTTTCACAACCAGAACCCCATAGTAATGCTCATCGTGCAACAGGATGAAATAAGTCTTGGGGTAAACTGCCCCCCCCATTTAAAAAAAGCCCCTTTCGCCGCATACAGCACCACCTGTATGTTGACTCCTAAATGCTGTTCAGACATTACTATGTCACTGAGCATAATCTTCTTTTGATCTGACCAGCCCAGTTTCTCATGCAACTTTCTCATCCCCCCGCTAACGATTCCGCGTCCGTAGGTTTATGGTCAGACATGACGGCCAAGAGCCCACGCGCAAAACACAGATTGGTAGCCGTGTAAGTCAGGTCTACTAAACATTGTCTCTTTTTTATGGATGATTTGACTACTGAGGATAGAATTTAAAACTCTACGAGCGGCCTCCACCCCTGTTTTTTTACAACTGTCACAACGAGGTGCAATGTCCCATTGACATGCAACTCTATTGCTCTGTGGCAGCTTTGAGGTCTGATTGACGAAATCCTCAGCAGACAGCTCATCCCTAGTTCTTCAGACCGAAAACAACGGGTTAGTTAAATTACGGCTCTCTAAATGTAACTGAACATAATCATCAGGGCCCACCCTACCATTAACGTCATGGAGAACTAACTGTATCCCCCTTTGTATGGCTTCAACAACCTGCTGAGCTGAATTTATTCGCTCAAGATTGACAAAATGAAATTCCTCACAATACACCGACCCCCCCAAATCTAGGTAATTCACGTTGCCAACTTCTCACTCTCTCCATACACACCTCTGCATTTTCAGGGTTACTTGGGGGTGCCTCTACGGGACCATCTACATCAGATGCTATTTGAGAGTCAGACTCTGAGGCGCTTCCGTGAGGGTCATCGGGAGGAGATGGGGACCCATTATTCTAGAGAGCCCTCTGGGGAATTTTCTAAACCAGACTGTGTGAGAGTCTGATTCCACCTCCCCATTTTCAGACATGCCAGTTTGAGAGCCTCCAGTCGAGGGCATCTCTTTTAAAATCAACTTTTAAAATCCAGTTTAAAACACATTTTGCACAGTAAAAAAACACCCTGTTAGTTTGAAACACACCATTACCATCAGTTTGCAGCCATATACTTTAAAAAAAACCACCTATTTTTTTACAGAGAGAGAGAGAGAGAGAGAGAGAGAGAGTTTAAAACACAGTTTGCAACAAAATACTTTTCAATAAACCCACATGCATTTAAAAGCCAATTGCAGAAAGTTATGCCCCCCCCCACCCCACCCCCATGTGTGTTTGGGCCTTTGGATTAAAGAACAAGCAAAAATGTTAGTTAGTATTACCCCCAAATCCCTATCCAACCTGTGTAATACCTGAAGTTATTAAGCAAAACTCCAGTTAAAATGGTTTTTACCTTGGCCCGGTGATGAAATGCAGTTTACAGTGACTGGTTCCATGCTAAACAGATCACACTGCAAGAAACATAGGCACCATTATTTACTAAGACAGCATGGCCAACGAGTGATAGAATAGAATATATATTTTCAGAGTTAAAAACAGGGAGCATGGCTCCTTTTGCAGTCCAGCAGCCATTCAAGAGAGTTTCTGTTGAAAGAGTCTCCAAAATACCTGAGGTTTTTACACCATCCTAAGCCTTTGTTTCAAACAGACTTCAAAATAGGAGCTAGCAGGTTGGTTTGATCGCTACAACTCTCAAATAATAGCTACTTCAGGACGTTAGGCACCCCTCCCTAACATTCCCTTTTGTGATCTGGGGTGGGGGAATTTGTTATACCAATAAAATAAAAGCCAGCAGGATCTTATTAAAAGGGAAAAGGCAAAATGCCACATTTATTGTGAATACAGAAAGAATCATAGTAAGCAGTTAGTTATAGCTATAACATTCCATTCAATTTCATATTTATTCACACATTCATTCATACACACACACACACACACACAGAGGTTCTGCAAGGTTGTTATCAGAGTTACCAGCCTTAGAGTTGCTCATGCCAAGCCACTGGCCAGGTGGCCTGGAGACGAGGAGGGAGCAGGGCCTTGTCAGATGCACATCTGACGCTCCTGGAAGTTGGTTTGCAGAATCAGACCCCAAAGCTTTCCATTTCTAGAGTCCCTTTTTATAGGAATTTATTCCTATGCCAGTCTATGGGAATTGCTTCATCATGCTGTTGCTGAATCAATCAGCAGATGGCACATTCCTGACGGCTCCGTCTTGTTCTTCGGTTCTCCCATCCTTGAAGCTGTTGGGTGGATTCCAGTCTGCCCTCCGGGGGTCCTCTGGTTGACGCCTTCTTTGGCCGACGGACACTGGATTCTTAGGCTGGCACCTCCCTGATCATTCAGTTATTATCCACACCAAGCATCCATCCACGTACATCCTCTATCTCTATTTTAAAGCACAATCGTTAACAAAGCCAGATAAATACAACAAAAGGGCGGGGAGTCTCTGTGTGCTGTTTCTGTTGTTACAAAGTATTGCTTTGAGAACAGACTCCGTCTAGGATGTACTAACACAATTAGCAGCTTGCAACTTTCACAGGGCAAGGGAGAGAAACAGTACCAAAACTCAAGAGACCTCTTAATTAGTAATACCCTGGAATTTAAACTATGGGGAATCAAACTCATTTGTGATTTTAATACAGAACTTCTTTAGTATGATCCAACAAATTAAGCTGTCTGCACAACCGAGCTGCTTTTGGCCACATTTTTTTCCTTTTAGTTAAAATACATTTTTCTGTAGGGCCTTCTTATAGTATTAAACAGTAAATCACCAATCCGTAATGTAACTGTACCCATTTCCAAGTGGGGACCCTTTGCAGATCTCAGTAAATGTCTTTGGGGCTTGTTTTTTAAACATGTTTCTTTCATGCTTAAAGTTTGGGGTGGGGGGTTGAAATAAAATGGTTGTATCACAACCATAATAAGCACCCACAGCTTTTAAAAATTTCTCTTTCGAGCAAATGCTTGTTCTAAAGCATGGTGAAGATTTGTGAACCCTTCAAACATTTCAGTTTTGGGTTAGACGTGTGTGTGTGTGTGTGTGTGTGTGTGTGTGTGTGGTGGGATTTTTTGGTTGGTTGTTTTGGGTTTTTTGGGTAAATATAGTATTTTAAACTTTTAATGGCTTTGAATTGCTAGAAAGAGTGACCCATAGCATTCAAACAACTCCTGGGTCATATTTAAACTGTCCAGTAGAGTTCTGCCAGTTCCTGGGTCATTTTCACTGTCCAACAGTGCTCTACCAACTCCAGGGATTATATTTAAACTGCCCAATAGCATCTGCGAATTCCTGAGGTTTTATTTCATTTCATATTAATCCGAACTCACCCACCCACCTCCCTTACTATGGGTGCACACCCATCAAATTTATCCCTATAGCAACAAGGGTAAGGAATCACAGTTACCTTCGCTATTCAGTGGGGGTGTGGTTAAAACCATTCAGTTCAACAGGATGAGTCAACTCTGTTGTACTCAAACACATGTCTGAACCATCCCTGTTTTGTTTTCTTGTTGTAAGCAGAGGCAGGATGAGCTCTACTCTGACATCTGGTGGTGAGTTGTGGGAAAGGACTTCAGGAGCTGATCTCCTTTGCACAGGACACTCACCCCACCTAGCATGAGCCCACAGGAGCCCAAATGGTCACTTTGGCTGCTGTGGGATCCCTAGTTTCTCTGTTCTTGGGGCAGGAAGAATAAAGTGTTGTTATCCTGATGATGTGAATCAAGGACAGTGGAACTGTCCTTGGCCTTTTATGACAGAGGGACTCGCCATCAACTAAGTAGCACTCGCTAGGCAAGGGACAAGGATTCCAAAAGCCAGTGAATTGAAAGAGTTTGGAGGTTTGTGCCTAATGGTGTGAGCCCCCTTCTGAGGGCCCCAAACACCAATTGCACTTTCTCTCCATTGTGTAATGTCAGAGGTAATTTTGATTCTATTAGGAGTTTGGTTACAGACTGCAAGCTGAATTCACTTTGGGTTCAAGGTGCCCCAGCTCTGAGGCCCCCCTACTACTTAACACAGTATTCAGTGATTTCAACTTGTTGTAGGGGAGCTTCAGTGCCCCATTGGTGGGGGCTTGACCCGTTTTTGCATCGTGTTACTGGAATGGAGCTTCTAGATACTGAATCCAGCCCCTGTTGTGGCCAACTCTGATGGGCAGAAGGGTTACACTGTAAACACATTTTTAGGATTTGTTCCCCTCCCACTTCACAGCTTTTTGCTGTAAATGGGTCTCTTTTACACAAAGACACAAGACCTAGGTTCTCACAAACCATTTTTTTAAATTTAAAAATCATACAGCTTCTTGAAAACAAACCCAGATGCTCCATTAAAACTTTTTGCTCACTTAAGGGCCAGAGACCTTCTAAGAGAAACACAGATAATCACAAAGCCCTTTTCATTCGATTTTTTAAAATGTACAGCGACCAAGTTTTATATTGCATGTTTGTCCCCTCATCATTCTCTCAATTAATCCTTTTAGATTTCTTACAAATAGTCTTTTTCTTAAGCAGGGTTCTGTCCCTTTTTGTGTGGACCAGGCGGTCAATGTAACGCTGTAAGCAGGCATCTTCCGGTTTGGACATTTTCTTTAAAACACGGTCAGGGTCTCCACTGAATTGCACAGCATTTCTCAAGGTCACCCCTTGCGCTAAATGTTCTTGGGTTAGGCACAGACGTTGCATAACATAACCTATGGCAATAATAGTGTTCAATAAGCTTTCCAAACACAGCTCAGCACACAGGCCCCAGAACTTGCAGTGTCTAGCCATTGAAGTCCAAGTCACAGTCATGGTGCCATTGGGCTGGGGCATCTATGACACAGCCCTCACAATTTTCAAAAAGCTTTTCCCTAAGACAGTGATGAAGAACAGCATAAACAGCAACGCGTACAATAGTCCGCATAACATTTTTACGCTCGTGACGTGGCACTGTCTCAGCGAGTTCCATGCCAGGCCTCCTCCTAAACTCCTCCTAGCCGTCCTCCTCAGAGTCATCTTCAACAATTTCTAGCGGCGCTGAGCAAAACCAAAACGGGCCTGGTTCACCTTCGCTGCTTGATGCAACGCCGTCCAGGGCCTCCTGGTCCTCTAGAAAGGCATCGTTAAGCTGTCGAGAGATTTTTAGACAAGAAACAAGCGTAAGTTCCCACTGCTTGTTTTTAGATTTACACAACCCCTGGTTCCTAACCCCATTACACCCAATCATCGACCGTCGCTTCTTAATCATTCATTTACCTGAGCTACGTCTTTTCCATTCGCCTTTTCTGCCAGTGCCTCCCCCAAGCCATGATCGCCTTCCTCCTCCATGGTGGCGGATGATGAGAGGCCACCATGCTCATCGGGGTGTCTCATGAGCGGTTGGGCTTCAGGGTCGGATTCTGGCATATCCATCAATGGCTGGGCCAGAGGAATCCCCTTGGCTTCTCTCTCATCCTCTTCAGAACTGTCGCTGCTGTAGCGCTTTCTCCACACAACTCCAAAGGTCCTCGGGGCTAAAACAAAGTCTGAAGTTCTCACAAGGGTGGTAAAGGAGTCCACGTTTCCTCTCAGCCTTTCCACAATTTCTAAACCACGTCTTCTTGGTAAGAGATGGCCTCCTCTTCCCAGCGCTGGGACTTATGAGGTGATGGTGCTGCACTCTGATTGGCAGAGGGTGTTGGAAGGAGTCCTTAGAGGGGTCACACGACCCTCTTCTGGGCGGTTGAGCCCGTCCCAGAACCCACCCTATTTTGGTCGAATCTCCTTTTGGGGCTGTCCAATGTGGCCAAAACCCATCGCGATTGGTAGAGGGTGGTGGGAGGAGTTCTTAGAGGGGTCACACGAGCCACTTCCTGACGGGTCACCAAGCCCCAGAATTCCCCCCAGTTGGACAAATCTCCTCTCGGGGTGGTCCCCAGCGGCTGAAAACTCTCCTGATTGGTAGAGGGCAGTGGGAGGAGTTCTTAGAGGGGTCACACAAACCCTGGAACTCCCCCTGATTGGTCAAATCTTCTCTCGAGGCGTTCCTGTGGGGGCAAAATCCATCCTGATCAGCAGAGGACAGTGGGAGGAGTTCTTACAGGGGTCACATGACACACCTTGCTTCCGGACATGTGTCCGCCTTGACCCTGGAAGTAATACTCCCATGAGGTGGGACTTCCAGTGACCCGTGTGCAGGGCTTACGGGGCCAAGGGGTGGGGTTAACGTTCGATTGATGGTAGGGCCCTTATACTACTCGCTCCCGCTACCCAAAATTGGAACAAGAGAGACTATAATACTGGAGAGAAAGAAAGGAATGTTTTAAATGTTTTAAATTCTTGTACTGTGCTGTACATTCTTTTCCCTAAATTAATTCAAAACATTAATTTGTATTTGTTATTTTTCTATTTTTTTTGTTGTTGTTTTATAACACAATACAGCAACTAGAATACTGGCCCGTATTAGCCATTCTCCTACTGCTCAGATGCTGTAAGGGAGAGAAGGATCAGGCCCTTTAAAGTAGGCTGGGTTGATTTTTTATGACTCGAAGTGTTTTTATTACACCTCAGGACATCTAGTCATTCTGATGGACGTGCAGCCTCTGGACATGCTCAGTGATAAGCATGTACATTACACTGCTTGCTCAGGGGTCATTACTATAGAAACAGCCAAGTACTGGCCCAGATCCTCAAATACACCTGAGCTTTAGACTCTGGGTTGTTCTAAATTACGCTGGCTTGTAACAGCCATTGCTGTACGGGAGATTGCTGTAGCACCGGGGTCAGCAACGTTTGGCACGCAGCCCCCCAGGGTAAGCCCCCTGGCGGGCCAGGCCAGTTTTTTTACCTGCCGCATCTGAGGTTTGGCCGATCGCGGATCCCACTGGCCGCGGTTCCCCACTGCAGGCCAACGGGGGCTGCAGGAAGCCGTGGCCAGCACATCCCTCGCCCCGCGCTGCTTCCCGCAGTAAAACAGAAGGTTTATTAGACGACAGGAACATGGTCTAATACAGAGCTTGTAGGTGCAGAGAACCGGACCCTTCAGCTGGGGGGGTCCATTTTGGGGGGCAGTGAGCCAGACAACCACGTCTGCCCTTCACTCCATGTCCCAGCCAGCCCCAAACTGAAACTCCCTCCAGCCCCTCCTCCTCTGGGCTTTGTCCCTTTCCCCGGCCAGGAGGGCACCTGATTCCTTTGTTCTCCAACCCTTTAGCTCTCACCTTGCAGGGGGGAAGGGCCCAGGCCATCAGTTGCCAGGAAACAGGGTGTCGGCCATTCTCTGTGTCCAGACCCCTGCACACACCTGCCCTCTAGGGATCTGCAATTATCATACACCCTTACCCCACCACCTAGATCCTTAAGAACTGCCTGGGGAAACCGAGGCACCCCCACACTATTCAGAGGAAACATTAAGAACAGTCCCATTTCGTCACACTGGGTATGAGATTTTGCTGTTTGTGCAGGGAGCTGGGAGCCCCAGGGCGCCCTGTTTAACCCTGGGACTTGGTGCCTCGCCAAGAGGCCCTGCAATGAGTGTTGGGCTGAAACCCAGCCAGCTTGGTTTACATCCGGCCCACAACAGTGTCAGGTGGAGCAAACAGGCCAAAGTGAAAGCAGAGCCACTCCCCAAGCCTCTGGGAAAGACTGACCTGCCTTGCGGGGCAGATGTGCAATTCCTAGCTTCTGCCTCCCTCCCGCCTGCTGTTAACGGGAGGCAAACAGAGACTGCAATAAACCCCTCTGGTAGGAACGAGCCTGCGCCACTGGGGAACGGAGCCACCCGGAGCGGATTAAAAGCCCTAGTCCCAGAGCCAGGGCAAGCGCTCTCCTCTGGACAGCGGTTGGGGACGTCATACAGGGAGGCTTTCGGGCCCAGGGTTCATCCTGGCGCTTCAGCTGCTAGTGACCTAGGGCCTCCTGTTCTGCAGCGCTGAGTCCCACAGCTGCACTGAAGTCACTGGGGCAGATCCACTGCTCGTGTCAGTGACCACGGCTCCAGGAACGGGGCTGGAGAATGTGCTGTGCCCCTGGACAGGGCTGGGACAAACTGCCCCAGCCGAGGTCTGCCCCGATGGGAGCTGTGGGGAGCCCAGTGTACTGGAAGCTGCTGCTGCCCCGGGGTTTGTGATGGAGAATGTGGGGTGACGGGGGGGGGGAGCAATTCAGCACAAACAGCTCCTTTCGATTTCCTCCCAGCCACCCCAGCATGCCTGGGGACTCCCCTCCCCAATCAATCAAAGCCCAAGATGGGGATCTGAAGCTCGATATGAAGTTAATCCTCTGCCAGCTGATGTAACCCACGCACCTTCTGGGTGTGGTGTTGTGTCCCATCGAGTGGCACCAAGACCACTCGAGAGAGAGAGAATATGAGTCTGCTCTGCAGCCGTCGCTACCAGCCAGGGGGCTTTTAGCTCATGCAATAGAGGCTCATGCACTAAGCTCCAGAGGCCCCAGGTTTGATCCCCACCCGCTGACGACCAGGGTCTGTGGATGTGACGCTGGCGTGGCTGGCAAGAGGCAGCAGGAAGGGTTTCCACTGAGCGTTAAGGGAAAGGAACTTGCTGGCTGTGGCACGGTGCAGCCGTCTGGTTGGCACACCGGGAAAGGAACATGGAGAAGAGCTCCAGCCCTGGCTGCGTCCCCAGCTCTTGTCTTGGCCTTGTAAAAGGCTAACAGATATAGTGCGAGGTTTGAAAGCGAACACACCGTGTTCTGGGCCTGGAGCAGCGGCTGGGAAGTGTTCCCAATCAACAACAGCCACGGGATCCCTGTAATCCGCACCAGAGTGCAGGGGGAGGGGAGGGAGCTGGAGGGCCTTTGAAAACACAGACAGCTTGATGCCAGCCTTCCCTGGCTGCATGAAGCTATCCTCCAGAACCATGCCACCAAGGGCCCAGTCTTGCAGCGGGACAGCCGGAGGGTTGGTGTCGCTATCCTCCCGTTCTACAGAGGGGGAAACTGAGGCACAGAGCTGGGCCACGTCAGGGCGCGGCTGGGGATGGAGCCCGTCAGATCCTCACGAGCTGCTGTGCGGGGCTAGCGCTTGTGTCTGCGCCAGCTATAAACACAGGCCCCCTTGTGCAGGCCCAGCCGTCCGTCCCCTGACAGGCAGCTGTGCCCATGCGGGAGCACCCACGCAGCCCCCCACCGCCCTCGGCTGCAAAGGAGCCCCAGCCCCACGGCAGGGTTACGTTCTCCTCCCCTGCCCTGTGTTCTGGCTCCTCCAGGACCCTTCACGAGGCTGGCAGGGGAGCGCTGAGCTTGGAGCCTGGCCAGGATGGAGCTGGCCCAAAGGAAACACCTCCATGGTCTTCCCAGGTGCTACCCAGTCCCCCGGCGCCTGCAGGAAGGTTTGGGGTAATCACACACACACTGGGTCTCCCAGTCACCAACGCTTTGCCCGGAGCCTGGCTTGGAGGGAAGCGCATACCCAGTCCAGCCAGCCTTGACGTCCCTCTCCGCGGAGCTGGGAACGTGCCTGGAGCTGCCAGCCCAGTCCCGTCTACTCAGCGAACGGCTTGCTGCTGCTCTTTCCCGGGTCTCCTCCTCCCTCCCCAGCCCTGGAGCCAGACGAACACCCACACACAGGCCTACTGTGCCCATGGCTGTACAGCGGCTGCAGGGCTGCAGCCATCGCGTCCTGGACATATTCAAGGGGAGCCCGATGGGATTGGCCAGGCAAGGAGGGCATGAGCCCTGCCCAGCTAGGATGGGGCACCGTCCCCAGGCTGCTGCATCAAAGCCAGCCCTGGCTAGGAGCGATTCTGCAACCCAGGAGAGATTCTGCAACCATCCGCCTGCTGGAGAAAGACATCAAGGTGAACTTGTCCCAGCTTGGAACTCCCTGTAGCCAATGGGATACATTTGGGTTAGGAAAAAGAAACGAAGTACTTGTGGCACCTTAGAGACTAACCAATTTATTTGAGCATAAGCTCCCAGTGTCAGCTGTGCCAGGGCCCCCAAGACCTTTGGGCCTGGATTGGGGGATCATGACTAGGGTGGAGCTGGGACCCAGGGACAGGTGAAGCTGCACCAGGCTTGCAGAAGAGCTCATCCTGCAGAGACCTGCATGCAGACCCTGCTGGAGGGAGATTGTTTGGGACAGAGCGGGGTGACTTGGGGGGCTTACAGCAGGGCTGGGGGGAGGCAATGGGGGTAGCAGGGAGGGGGAGAGGTTTACAGTAACTGCAAGCTGTATACAGTGCATGGGTTGAGGGGCCAGGGCGTGATTTGGGGTGGGGAAGTGGGAGGCAGGAGGTGCGGGTGGGTGATACCCCCATGCAGCGGCAGTGCCCCCTGTAGGCAGCACGGGTGCATCCAATTGGCCCTAGAGGAAATATTGTCTAAAGATCGGAGTTCACCAAACCCAGGCTGAGCTAGCCCTGTCCCCAACCTGCCCATCCCTTGTGGGTATGGACTGCAGCCCGGTGCCCCCCTGCCCTGGGCCTGGCCATGCTGGGGTCTGAGCGATCCCAGAATGATGCCCAGCGTACACCCCTTCTCCCGGGCAGGGACCCAGCATCTCGTCCCCCAGCCCTCCCCAGAGTCGGCCCCCAACCTCCAGGGCTGGGTGGGGGGTGGGGAAGGCGACCGGCCTGAGCCAAGTTCACAATTATGCAACCAGCCCGTGTGATGCTGCTTATCATCTTACTGCGCAGCCCAAAGCCGGCTCACCTGCCACTTTCCTGGCATTTCGTTGCCTGAAATTAAATCACATTTCCTAATTACTGGGTGGGCTCCAGCTGCTGGGCTGGGCCGGGCTGGGCTGGGCTTTAAGAAGGGGGCAGCGTGGTGGGATCAGCATCAGTCACAGAGACAGCCTGTTGGAGAGAACCCCCCCAAAGCCCGAGACCCCCCTCACCACAGCCAGCTCCCCAGGCTGCATCTAACGAGGCCCACTCACCTCCCTCTGCCCTGCAGGAAACTCAGCCTGGCTGGTTCCTACAGGGCCCATCCAGCCCAGTATCCCCTCTCCCTGCTGTGAGCAAACGTCAGGCCCTGCCCACTTGCACGTTCCCAGAATCTGGCCAGCCCAGCGCTGATCGTGCAGAAACGCGCAGTCCTGGACAGTGCTCGGCACAAAGGACTCACACCAACACATTCCAGAAGCGTGGTACAAAAACCACAATATCAAGAAGGGCACAAAAACATTCTCCAAGGATAACAGGAACACACTGAGCCCTCCTAAAAGATAAGGTCAAATAGCAACGTAATAAATACAAATGTTTTAATCAAACCAACATGTACAAAAAAGTGGACAATAACTAGCCAGTTCAGAGGGCAGTATCTAAGTCAGAGGGGCAGCTTGTTTGTATCAGGGTATCTCTGAGAGAATGTGTTGGTCCAGCCAAGGGGGAAATGGAAAGTCCCGCCATTCACTGAGCTGCGTCCATTGTCACAGGCGTACATGTCTTAGTATCCTCGTAGAGTCTGCCAGGTGCTATTACCATTCCTTGTCAACAATAAACCTGGCCAGGTGCCTTCGTCCCTTAACGGATCTTGTGGTCATTGGGCGGTTCACTCAAGGTCTGCTGTGCTGTCTGTCTGCGCAGAGCTGGGGCAGCACACAGGGAGAACACACACACACGCAGTGAAATATCTAACAACAGAGGCAATCAGTAAGGATGTTTCGCAATGGCTCGTTTGGTTTCAATGGGCAGGCCCAGCACTTTCCACTAATTCATGCTTCTCCCCTGTTGGGGGAGTTACACAGGCCATGGCTACACTACAAAATCAAATCGCCCTGCGTGCAGCCGCCACAGTAGTTACAGAACTTGTGTGTGCGTACACCTGGCTCCTTGTGTCTGTGGTGTGTGGTATCGATTGTACTGTCAGTGTGGGGCATTGCGGGACAGTCGATGTAAGCAACGCAGTATGTACACTGACACTGCATTGACCTAACTACGCTGACTGGGGGCGGTGGCATGATTAAGTCGGCAAAGCAGGTCAGTTACATCAGCGGGAGCCAAATTTTAGTGTAGACGCAGTGTTAGGTGGACGTAAGCTGCCTTGCAAACTCAGTGGTGTAGAGCAGTTACAGAGGTTTACGATGCAAACATTCATTCTAACTTTATACCATGAGCTACAGAGGTTATGGGAGAGATCAATCCTGCAAGCAATTCCACAAGTCGAAACACTCCACACACGCTGATCAGCAGCTGTTTTCACACGGCTAACACACAGGCTGGGTCAAGCTCTGCATTTGTCAGTGTTCAGTGAGGCCTAAGGGCCTGGGCATGAGCTGGCACCTGGTCTGCTAGCGTCACAGGGCCCATCTAGCCCAGTACCCCGCCCTCTCCCTGCTGCCTCCTTCCCCAATTCAGATCAATGGGGCCAGCCACCCCAGCACCAGCTACTTCAGAGGAAGGTGCAAGAACCCCCTCCTAGTGGCTAATGATGACATAACCAGTCGGGGGAGGGGGGAAGGGGGGCATATCCCCTTCATCCTGACAGTCAGCAGTGGCCTTGTGCCCTCTTTTCTAAATTCTGTCCTGACACCCTTGCTCCCCCACCCCCTACCATCCTTGTCTGAATCCTGCCCGGCTCGCAATGTCAGTGACATCTAGTGGCAGTGAGTTCCCCTGGCTAATTATGTAACTTCCCTTGACATTTGCTTTCACAGAGCGTCCCATTGCTCTTGCAACACTGGGGAAGGTGAAAGGGGGGCAAATAGGAGCACCCTCCTCCTTTCATTATATTCTGTACCTCTTTCAACCCTGCTTCTTTTGCTCCTCTTTTAATTAAAGCCTGAGCTTTTTTGTTGGTAAATTGGCCTTTTTCTTGACAGTGTTGTAGAAAAAATTTGCTTCTTTCTAAACATTTCAGGTTTTTGATGAGCAATTTAAAAACAGCCTTTGAAAAATTACCCCTCCCTCCCCCATTTCTCTGCCCTTTGTCCTTTTCTCATTTGCCACTGGAAAGTGGATGGGAGGGGATGAAAAAAACCACACACACACACACACACACGTACATTTTTGGCTTTTGAAAATTTTTTGCAAGGGGTGAAAACATAAGGGTTCCACACACCCCCCTAAATTTCCAAGGCAGCTCAATTGTGGGGCTGCTGCTCTTCCTGCTGCCCTTCTAGTGCCAGGGTAGAGCAACACCCTCTCACACTTTAACCTTTAAACGGCCAGCGTTGCCAACGCCCATCATTGCATGGTGAGCCCAGCAGTGGGTGGGGGGGTGAGTTGGAATGGGATCAGTAATGAAGAATCTTCGCTTTCGTTAGATAAAGTGCCCACCCTCGGCGTGGAGGAGAAGCCCCAGACCTCGCACCTCCCAAACACAGCCATGCCAGAATGCAAACAAATATTAAAATCTTGTGATTTTTTTAAGCAAATCTCATGATTTTGAGGCCTGACTAGTGACTTCTGAATGTTGGGACGCAGGAGAGGCACCAAAGCTGATGGGCCCGCTCGGCCTTCGTGCCATGTGGACAGAGGCACCTGTGTGGGACCCGGGGTGGCTCGTGCCTCCCCACACTTGGGACAGACAATACTAAACATCTCATGGCTCCCCCTGGCAGTGCGTGGAGGGAAAGCCGCTCCCGAGCTATGGCCACAGAGTCAAGAGAGGCAGTGTGGCCTAGTGGGTAAAGCACTGAACTGGGATGCAGCAGACTGGAGGTCTATGGCTGGCTCTGCCACTGGGTGACCTTGAGCAAATCCCTTCCCTTCCCTCTGCCTCAGTTTCCCCATGTGTACAGTGGGGATGACGACACTGACCTCCTTTGGGAAGTGTTTTGCTGGACAGTGCTATGTAAGATGAATAATAATATTCTGGGCTGGCTAGGGGGCGTCTCTCCTCTCTGGGGCACGGGTTCGAATCTGTCCCAGGGAAGCAGTGTCTGACAGTGGGTGGTGGCTGTGGAGAGGGGCTCAGTCCAGTTCCTGTTGGGACAGCACCCGCGTTGCCTGCCGGCTGTGGGACTGGCACGCTGGGGCTACAGAGCCTGAGCTCCGCTCTGCCCCTAGATGGGTCCCTTCAGGGCAGGGCCGTTGGCATGGGGGATGGGGGTGTGACGCAAGCCTTGGGCTCTGGGGCAGTCGAGCTGGCCCTTTCCCCAGTGCTGGAGTCCCCTCCACAAGGCCCAAAGCTCCCCAGGCCTGAATCCTGGCCCCACGGAGCCCGGCTCGAGGGGAGGGGGGGGCGTTTCCTGCAGCCGCACGGCCTCGCCGGTACAGCCAGTGGCCTTGGCACTCTGGGGCAAGGCAAGTCACTTTCCAGCCTCCACCCCTGGTGCCACGGGGCACAGGCCAGCCCAGGGCTCTGAGGAAGATGGGGCGCGCCCTCCGCCCCTCTGATTTAAACGTCTCTCTGTCCCTTCCCCCCGCTCCATGGCCCCGTGCACAGCTCTCCTCTTTCTGCATCTTCCCCTCCTGCTCTTTAGGATCTGGCCCCCTGGGGTACCCAGGTGTCAAGGAAACCTGCTCCTGGCTGGGGAGCCATGGTTGGCTTTTGGGCCCCAGGCTTCTGCATGGCCCTGGCTAACGAGCCCCCTGGGAGGGCAGCGCTGCCCTGCGTGGGCCCTGGGGCCTCGGCAGGAGCTGCCACAGAGTGCCAGCGGCAAAGCTGCCAGTGGAGGCTTCTCCAGTGCCCTGCAGAGTGGGGGAACTGGTCTGAACTGGGGCCAGCGTCAAGGCCATGGGAGGTAGCAGCCAGGTAAGAGGCTGGGTTCCCCACTGTTGGGCCCTATGGGGGTGCTGGCTGAGGGACCCTGTGCCCATGGCGTTAGAGGGATCGCAGGGACGAGGCCCTGGGGGCTGCTGGGAGTTTGGAAAGGGGTCCGTGTTCAGCTCCCATCTCCCCACACACGCTTCTGATCCAGAATGGCCTGTGTGCGAGACTTTCCCCTGGCTGGTGCCAAATGGCCAGTGTTTGCTGGGATGCTTTGGACCCGGCAGCTGCTCCCTGCCCTTGGGGGAGGTTCATCACTGGGGCAGTGCTGCCAGCCCCAGAGACTGAGGGCCTGGGCCCCACAGCAGATCACTCTGTACTCCACCCCTTGCCCTGCCTGAGAAGGCGGGGAGGGCACTCTTGGCCAGTCCTTGGCTGTCAGCTAATGCCCGTCAGAGCATGGACCCATCCCCCTAGGGACGGGGTTGAGACCCCCAAACTCATGTCACACATAGGCCTGCTGTGCGCTGGCAGTGGGGCAATCCCTTCCCTGCCAGGGACTGCGGGGGGAGGCTCTTGGGGCAGAGATGGGACCAGCGGGGCATCCCTGGCACAGCGGGGGAGCAGGTCTGTAGTCCTGGTCTGGAGAATCTGTTATCCACCGCTCATTACCTGCTGCCCAGTCGAGGCACCGAAAAGAAACCGTGTGATTGTAGGTGACCTATCGAGTGGCACCTAGTGCGACTCAGAGCGACATGGCTGGCACGAAGGGCTCGGTGAATGGGGAGGGCTGGCTGGGAGCGGGGCACTGACTGAGTCACTGGGCTCCCACGGCCAGAAGAATCTCGGCTCCGGCCTTGCACCACCCCAGGGCCCCAATCTCTGCTGAGGCCTTGCCCACCTCCCTGGCAAGAGGCCCAGCAGCCCTGGTGACTCCCAGGACTAGAGTCACTTGTATTCCAGTCACTCAGTTCATCCCTGGGGTTGAGAAGTAGCCACCTCTGGGGTGGGGTGCAGGGGCTATTTATACAGGGATCCTTTGCCCAGCACTGAGATGCAGCCACCTCTGGGGTGGGACGGAGCAGCTGTTTAACAGCCACACAGCACAGTAGATTAGGACAAGTGAAGAATCCCACATCTAGTCGCACTGCGCTGCACAGAGCGTGGGGAGCTGGGCCAGGGAGCCGGGGGGGGAGGGACAGCTCAGTGGTTTGAGCATTGGCCTGCTAAACCCAGGGTTGTGAGTTCAATCCTTGAGGGGGCCATTTAGGGATCTGGGGCAAAAATTGGGGATTGGCCCTGCTTTGAGCAGGGGGTTGGACTCGATGACCTCCTGAGGTCCCTTCCAACCCTGATAGTCTATGATTCTATGACCAGGCTGCACTGCACATGGGCTCCTTAGTGACAAGCGCTCAGGAGCTTAGATTTACAACCCCCAAAATAGCACAAATTGAGCACTATGCTGGGGCCGGCACAGACTAGAAGGGGCGAGTGCCCCCTGCTGGGTCCTCCCACCCCACTCACTGCAGCCCCTAGCACCCCATAAGCTCCATCCATGCATAGTAAGGGGACTGGCACATGGAATTGCAAGCCCAATAGCAAGGATTTCTGATGACTGTAAACTCGGGGCGGGGGAGTGGAGAATTGCTAATATAGTTCCTATTTTTAAGAAATGGAAAAAAACGTGGTCCAGGTATCTACAGGCCTTTTAATTTGACCTCAGCTCTCTGCCGGGTCTGGGGACAAATTCTGAGAGAGAAAGTAACGAAGGACAAAGGGGTGAACGGTAACTGGGATAAAATACACCCTGGTTTTACAATCGGTAGGTCCTGCCAGGCCAACCTGAGCGGTGTCTCTGCGAAGATAACTGAGGTTTCAGACAAAGGAAACGCAGTAGATCTAATCCAGTGGTTCTCAAACTTTTTGTATTGGTGACCCCTTTCGAACACCCAGCCTCTGAGTGCGACCCCTCCTTAAAAATTAAAACCACATTTTTGATATTTAACACCATGTTAAATACTAAATTTAAACCCTATTGCTTAAAATGAATTGACCTTTACTCACTGCTTTTAAATTAAGACTAAAACACAGCGGGTGGCGGGGCTCGGGGCTGACAACCCTGTGTGTGCTCCCGGCTGATAACCCTCAGCATGGCCGGGCTCCGCCTGAAACCCCATTACAGGGGTCGGGGCTCCCAGCCTCCTGGAGGCCCCAGCTCAGGGCTCACAGCCCCACTCCTGGTTGGGGTCAGGACTTGCTACCCCATGTGGCAGTCAGACTCAGGGATCACAGCCCCGCTCCTGGCCAGGGTTGGGGTCTGGGCTTGCAGCCCTGTGTGGGGGTTGGAGTCGGGGCTCGCAACCACGATTCCCTGTCGGGGTCGGGGCTCACAGCCCGGCCCAGGGGTTGGGGTCAGGACTCACAGCTGCACACCGGGGTCGTGGCTCACAGCCCCGCGCAGGGGTCGGGGTCGGGACTCACAGCCGCACACCGGGGTCAGGGCTCACAGCCTGGCACAGGGGTCGTGATCCACAGCCGTGTGCCCGGGTTGGGGCTTGTCGCTCCACACAGGGGTCGGGGCTGATAGCCTGGCGCAGGGGTCAGGGCTCGCAACTTAGAGCCGCACGCTGGGGTTGGGGCTCATGATCCCCCGACTTAACCGGGTTGTGACCCCCAGTTTGAGAACCAATGATCTAATCCACCTGGATGTCAGTGAGGCATTTGATACAATTGGGAAATTATTAGTTCAATTGGAGAAGATGGGGTTTAATATGAGAATTGAAAGGTGGATAAGGAACTGGTGAAAAGGACCTGCAGAAAAGGACCTGGGGTTACAGCAGATGAGAAGCTGGAGATGAGTCAGCAGTGTGCCCGTGTTGCCAGAAAGGCTAACAGCATATTGGGCTGCATTAGTAGGAGCATTGCCCACAGATCGAGGGAAGTGATTATTCCCCTTTATTCAGCACTGGTGAGGGCCTCATCTGGAGTATTGCGTCCAGTTTTGGGCCCCCACTACAGAAAGGATGCAGACAAATTGGAGAGAGTCCAGCGGAGGGCAATGAAAATGAGTAGGGAGCTGGGGCACGTGACTTATGGGGAGAGGCTGAGGGAACTGTGGTTATTTTGTCTGCAGAAGAGAAGAGTGAGGGGGGATTTGATCGCTGTCATGGAGTCCCCGGGCGATGCTCTGGAACTGCTCCCCATGAAGCCAGTCAGGACTCTGGGGAAGTCTCCTGTCTGTGAGCAGACTGTCTGCAGGACACACGGCTCACACAGCTTCCTGGGTCTGACCTCAGAGCATTCAGCATCCTCTGCCCCTCCGTTCGCTTCCCACAGCGAGTCCGCTCAGGCAGGGCTCCTGGGGAAGCCAGAGGGTCCTGCCCCCCAACTTCACAGTCAGATGTGACTCTCAGCCAGCCAGTGAAACAGAGGTTTATTAAATGACAGGAACATGGTCTAAAACAGAGCTTGTAGGTGCAGAGAACAGGACCCCTCAGCTGGGTCCATTTTGGGGGGCAGTGAGCCAGACAACCACGTCTGCCCTTCACTCCATGTCCCAGCCAGCCCCAAACTGAAACTCCCTCCAGCCCCTCCTCCTCTGGGCTTTGTCCCTTTCCCGGGCCAGGAGGGCACCTGATTCCTTTGTTCTCCAACCCTTTAGCTCTCACCTTGCAGGGGGAGGGGCCCAGGCCATCAGTTGCCAGGAAACAGGGTGTCGGCCATTCTCTGTGTCCAGACTCCTGCACACACCTGCCCTCTAGGGCTCTGCAGTGATCAGACACCCTTATCCCACCACCTAGATCCTTAAGAACTGCATAGGTGAAACTGAGGCACCCCCACACTATTCAGAGGAAACATTAAGAACAGTCCCACTTCGTCACATCAGCGCCCCCACAACTTGTCTAGGATTTTATCGGTGGTAGGCATCGGACACGGTGATGGCACTGAACTTCCCATATCCACACAGAACCGGATCAACCCATCCTTCTTGGGGACCAGCACCATGGGAGAGGCCCAGGGGCTGGAGGATGGCTGGATCACCCCTAAAGCCAGCATGTCTCCAACCTCTCTCTCCAGGTCCTGGGCTGTTTTTCTAGTGACCCTGAATGGGGAACACCTGATGGGAAGATTGGCTCCTGTTTCCACCCGGTGAACAGCCAGGTTAGTGAGCCCAGGCCGGCTGGAGAACAGCTGCCGGTGTGAAGGCAGCACCTCTCTGATCTCTGCCTGCTGGGCAGGGGTTAGCTGGTCTGAGAGAAGAATTGATTCCAGCGAGGGGTCAGCCCCCACCTCAGGGAGGAGTCCCACCAGGGGATCCTCTCCCTTCTCCTCCCACTGCAAACACCCAGCCAGCCCCAACTTCTCCCTGTCCCAGTATGGCTTCATCATGTTGACATGGTGCACCCAGTGGCGGTGTGCCTGGATGGACAGTTCCACGACATATTTCACTTCATTTTCCTGTCTGATGACCTTGAAGGGGCCGTCCCAGGCAGCTTGCAGCTTGTGCTTCCTCATGGGGATGAGAAGCATCCCCTGATCCCTGGTAGCCTAGAAGCAGGCACGTGCTGAGCGGTCGTACCAGACCTTCTGCTTCCTCTGTGCCCTGGCTAGGTTTCCCCTGGCCAAGCCCATGAGCTCCACGAGCTTTTCCAGAAAGGTCAGAACATACTCCACCGGGGGAGACCTTCCCCCCGCACTTGTCCCTCATCAAGTCGAGGGGTCCCCTCACCCTCCTCCTATACAACAACTCGAAAGGGGAAAACCCTGTGGATTCCTGGGTCACTTCCCTGTATGGGAACAGCAGGTGGGGTAAATACTTCTCCCAGTCCTGTGGGTGCTGGTCCAGAAAGGTTTTCAGCATCATCTTTAGGGTCCCATTGAACCTGTCCCCCAGCCTGTTGGACTGAGGGTGACACGCCGAAGCCCAGGTGTGTCAGACCCCACACTTCTCCCACAAGCACTGGAGCAGGGCTGACATGAAGTTGGACGTCTGGTCTGTAAGGACCTCCTTGGGGAACCCACTCTGCTGAAAATGGTGAGCAGCGCGTCTGCCACGGTGTCTGCCTCCAGAGAGGACATGGCCACTGCCTCGGGATAGCGAAATCTACCCCCACCAGAATGTATTTCTTCCCCGACCGGGTTGCCCTGCTGAGGGGCCCCACTATGTCCATGGCCACCCTCTAGAAAGGCTCCTCTATGATGGGCAGAGGTCTCAGAGCTGCTTTACACTTCTCCTGGGCCTTCCCCCCCCTCTGGCAGGAGTCCCAGGCCCTGCAATGCTGTTGGATGGCGTCAAAGGCCCCGGGCCAGTAAAAGTGCTGCAGCAGCCTTTGCCTGGTGCGCCAGATGCCCGGAAAGGGGAATGTTGTGGGCCAAGTACAACGGTCTGTGGTGGTACCTCTGGGGGAGGACCACCAATTGCCTCCTGGCTTTCCAAGGTTCAGTTGGCCCTGAACCAGCCCATTCCCGGCACAGGAATCCCTTCTCCCACAGGAATCTCTCCCGGCGGTCCTCCCCCGGGGATCCTGAACCACTGTGGCCAGCAAGGGCCCTCAGCTTCTCTAAGGAGCGATCCTCCTGCAGCTCCATCTGGAATTCGACTGCTGGGTTTGAGGGGACAGCCCTGTTTGGCGGTGCCTCAGTTTCCCCACCTTGGGACAGAGGCTCTGGCCCAGCGCTGTCAAGCCCTAGCCTCGTGCTTCGGTGTGTCCCCTGACCCCAGCATAGCCCTATCGACTGCGGCCCCCTGGACCCGCGGTGCCCCCTCTCGGTGGGCTTCCACCCAGTTGACACCCCGCGGGTTCTGCTTGGCTGCCATTTCCTCCATCTTCAGGCATTGAGCCACCTTGTGTCCTTTTTGGCCACAGTAATTACATTTCAGGTCCCTCAAGTCCCACGGGGGATTGGCCCACCCCGACCTTCAGGGGCACCCGTGAGTTGGGCTTCCTGGAGTCCCACTCTGGAGAGGTTTCTGTGTGACTCCCCTTCTGAGTCCCTGATGTGGGTCTCCCTCCTGCCCCCTATCTGCTGTTCACAAACTCATCCACTAGTGCCCCTGCACTGCCCAGATCTTTAGGCTTCCGGTCCACTAACCACACCTTAAAGTCTGGAGGGCAGATGTCATACAGCTGCCCCAACCCCACCAGGTTACACACCTCCTCTGCGGTAGTGGCCCCTGTGCCCTTCCCCCAGCTACGGAGATATTCCCCCAGCAGATTGGTGACGTCCTTGTAAGTGACACCTGGGGTCTTGCGTACACCCCGGAATTGATTCCTGTACGCCTCGGGAGTCAGTTCAAAAGTCAGCAGCAAAGCCTGTTTGAACAGGTCATAGTCCCCCATCTCAATACCATCCATTTGGCTGAATGGCTCTATGGCCTTGGGATCCAGCAGGGGGGTCAGATAGTGTCATAACCGTACAGCTCAGGGTAGCCTAGAATTCCTCCTTACCTAGTGTTGGCCCATTCCCAGCTTCTGGCAAACAGAGGCTAGGTACACTTCAGAGCTTGGTTTTGCATCCCTGCTCATCCTGACTAATTCATGAACTTATCTAGTTCTTTTTTAAACCCTGTTATAGTCTTGGCCTTCACAACTTCTTCTGGCAAGGAGTTCCACAGGTTGACTGTGCATTGTGTGAAGAAATACTTCCTTTTGTTTGTTTTAAACCTGTTGCCTATTAATTTCATTTGATGACCTCTAGTTCTTGTGTTATGAGAAGCAGAAACAACACTTCCTTATTTACTTTCACCCCCTTAGTCATCTCTTTTCCAAGCTGAAAAGTCCCAGTCTTCTCTCTTCTTATAAGGAAGCTGTTCCATACCTCTAATAATTTTTGTTGCCCCTTTCTGTATCTTTTCCATTTCCAATATATCTTTTTGAGATGGGGCCACCACATCTGCACACAGTATTCAAGATATGGATGTAGTGTGGATTTATATAGAGGCAATATGATATTAATTCTGCTTATGCTCAAATAAGTTGGTTAGTCTCTAAGGTGCCACAAGTACACCTTTTCTTTCTGTTAATGTTGCATTTGTTTAATCACTGTACAGTGCCTAGCACAACAGATCTTTGACCATGACTAGGGCTCCTGGGCACTATGCTAATACAAACAAATAATAACAATGATGATGCAGAATAGACCTGAGCTCTCCCTCCTGTAGCTGGGCTGGCTCTGCAGAGTTAAGATGAGCAAAATGCAACAAATCCTCCCCCTTCTCATTTTTGTCACGACCGTCACAGCTCTGATTCCAATACACACACACAGAGCAGGCCAGCTAAGGAGATGCCATTTTTAGCCGGTCACGTTTCAGAGCAAAAGCACATCATGGTACTGAAGTGACAACTTGCCGGCGGGGTAGCAAACATATTTTCTGATGGGCAACCAAATCTGAGATTCAGGTTGACTCTAGACTGTGCAGTCCTTTAAATTCTGTCTTATTTAGAATTATAATCTTGGGGGGAAGGATTTTTTTTAGATGACTGATGCATTCAAATTGTGTGAATTGCAGTGAAGACAGGAGAGAATCTAACTCTTTGCGTTTTTTGTTTGTTTGTTTTAACTAAAACATCAGGAACCAAGTTCTTCATACAGATCATGAGCCACAAGGTAGGTGTAAAAGTGTTGACCTCTCAGGCAGGTGGAGGGGCTCAGGATGGAGTATTACTTTAAGTGTGTATAAGAAAAGATAACTGAGCTGCCCAAATACATGGCTTAATTTTTCTTGGGAACTGGTTCTTTGAATCCTCTTAAATGTATTGGGAAAAGAGGACGTTTCAGACAAAAATCTGTGGATTTTAGCATCTTGGAGGAAACCTTTTCTCTGTGGAGCACAAGAATACATGGTTCCCGGTACCCTACATTATACGTGGGCCCCCAAGAATAAGCTTGTATCCTATGCCTGCACAGCGTAGCTGTAAAGTCTACCACTTGCTGTAGTGCAGTTGATCTTTGACACTTAATAGCTGTGATGGATAAATTGAAATGACTTTAAAGTTATTTCCAGTGCCTGGAAGTTGAAGCTAGAAAAATGTAGAATGGAAATAAGGTTTATTTTTTACAGTGAGGATAACTAACCACTAGAAAAATTACCAACTGTTGTAGATTCTCCATCAAATTTTCGAAAGACATCCAATTTTGATTTCAAAAAGATCTGCTCTAGGTCAAATGGGAATTAATTCCTGGCAGTCCTATGCCTTGTGTCCTACAGAAGGTCAGCCTAGATCAGTAGTTTTCAATTTTTCTTCATTTGAGGACTCCTAAAAATTTTTGAATGGAGGTGCAGCACACCTTTGGAAATCCTAGACATAGTCTGTGGACCCCCAGGGGTCTGCAGGTGACAGGTTAAAAACCACTCCTAGATTATCATAATTGTCTCTTCTGGCCTTAGAAATCTGTGAATCTCCCCATTTTTCGTCTGTAGGGTTGATATTTTTAGGAGGAGAGTGACACTCAGAGACTGGCTCAAAGGGTCCTCCAACAAAGCTTCAGTTCTTTCAGCATCATTCAAATGGATTTAGAAGGCAACTATGGTAAGTGTTTCTTTGCTGGCTTCTAATATTCATGCAGGGAACTGGATTAGATGACCTCTCGAGGTCCCTTCCAGTCCTACAATTCTCTCTTTCTATTCATGGTTCCTGCAAAGATACAGTGAGAGACCGCTTAGATCTTTGAAAGTATGAAAGTATCTTAAACTTGGTTAAAGGAGGGAGTGGAGTAACTTTCCGCTATAGGCATTAAGTTTGGTGAATATATGCTTCTGTGTATTAGAGCAGCAGTTCACAACTTCTTTCATTCTGGGACCCCAAACCAGGTGCAGTGGTGGTCTTGCAATTCAAAACCACACAAACTTTAGAGGCAATAAAGGATGATGTGGGTCAATATCACAGCAAGAAACAATACCTAGGTTTTGCAAGGTGGGTGTGAGACTGGCTGGGTAATATGTTGGGTTGGGGACTGGGTGTACTGAGACAAATGCTTCTAGGCAGTGTATTGGGTGCAGATACTCTACATCATGCCCCAACCTTTGTGAGCCAGGAAGGCTGGAGTGGGGGCGTAACTGCAGCTGTGTGTGGTTCGTTTTATTTATTTAGTGTATGCAATCCAGCCAAGCCGCAGCATTCTTATCAGTGATGTTCAAGGCATGAAGACCTCCAGGAAGTTGCCATTTTGCAGTCCTCCACAGTGTGCATCATGGTTTGTGGGTTCCCACATTGACCTAGTGGACTATGTCCCCCAGCTGCAGCATGTCTGTGGTCTGGAGAAATGGATGATCCAACTAGCAGATCAAATTTGCTGTGTGGGGTACAAACTGGTCATAAAGGTACAGTCATGTCTTGTGCAGCCAGGGCCTAAATCAGTTTCCTGGGGATCATCCCAGTGAAGTGACTGTTCTTATTAAGGCCCTGTCCTTGCCATAATTCATAATAGACTTTATTACCAGTGGCTGGCTCCAAAATGCGTTTTGCTACAGACGCAACATGGTTAATATCCTGTTAGTACTAGGGCTGTCAAGCAATTAAAAAATGTAATCACGCATTTAAAAATAATAGAATACCATTTAAACATTTGTGGATGTTTTCTACATTTTCAAATTTATTTATTTCAATTACAACACAGAATACAAAGTGTACAGTGCTCACTTATATTTATTTTTTATTACAAATATGTATACTGTACAAAAAAACAAAAGAAATAGTGTTTTTCACTTGACCTAATACAAGTAATATAGTGCAATCTCTTTATCATGAAAGTAGAACTCACAAATGTAGAATTATGTACAAAAAGATTGCATTCTCAAACAAAACAATGTAAAACTTTAGAGCCTACAAGTACACTCAGTCTTACTTCTTGTTCAGCCAATTGCTAAGACAAACAAGTTTGTTTACATTTGCAGGAGATAATGTGTCCATGCTGATGATGAGTTCTGCTCAATAATGATCCAAAGCAGTGTGGCCCACACATGTTCACTTTCATCATCTGAGTTAGATGCCACCAGCAGAAGGTTGATTTTCTCTTTTGGTGGTTTGGATCTGTAGTTTCCACATTGGAGTATTGCTCTTTTAAGACTTCTGAAAGCATGCTCCACACCTCGACCCTCTCAGATTTTGGAAGGCACTTCAGATTCTTAAACCTTGGGTCGAGTACTGTAGCTATCTTTAGAAATCTCAGATTGGTACCTTCTTTGTGTTTGGTCAGATCTGCAGTGAAAGTGTTCTTAAAATGAACAACATGTGCTGGGTCATCATCCGCGACTGCTATAACAGGAAATCTGTGGCAGCGTGCAGGTGAAACAGCGCAGGGGGCGCACCGCTCTCCCCCAAGGAGTTCAGTCACACATTATTTAACCCATTACCAAGTGTCATCCGCATGGAAGCATGTCCTCTGGAACGGTGGCCGAGGCATGAAGGGGCATACGAAAGTTCAGCATCTCTGGCATGTAAATACCTTGCAATGCTGGCTACAAAAGTGCCATACAAAGGCCTGTTCTCACTTTCAGGTGACATTGTGAATAAGAAGTGGGCAGCATATCTCCCATAAATGTCAACAGACTTGTTTCTCTCAGTGACTGACTGACTGAACAAGAGGTAGGAGTGAGTAGACTTGTAAGGTCTAAAGTTTTACATTGGTTTGTTTTTGGGTGCAGTTATGTAACAAAAAAATCTATATTTGTAAGTTGCACTTTCACGATAAAGAGATTGCACTTCAGTACTTGTATGAGGTGAATTGAAAAATGCAATTTCTTTTGTTTATCATTTTTACAATGCAAATATTTGCAATAAATAGAATAGAGTGAGCACTGTACCTTTTGTATTCTGTGTTGTAACTGAAATCAATATATTTGAAAATGTAGAAAACATCCCAAAATGTGTAACACACAATAGAATACCAATTGAAATGTAACTGTGCGATTCATTTTTTTAATAATTTTTTTTGAGTTAATCGCGTGAGTTAACTGTGATTAATCGACAGCCCTAATTAGTACCATGGTCAGGTAAGGGTGCTGCCCTCTCCAGAGGCCTAGCAAGGTATATGGTGTTGGTTTGAGTCATTGGGGACTTTTTCCCCCCATAGTAGTTCATGGATGCACGGGCTTGGTGCTCTGGAACCATTGAATGAAGTTCAGGGCTTGTCTACGCTTCCGCTTAAGTTGATGTAACTTATGTCGGTCACAGATATGAAAAAGCCACCCCCCTGAGCTGTCCGCACCGGCGCTAAGTGAGTGGGATACACTCTCATTCTGTCATAGCTTCCACCTTTCGCTGAGGTGGAGTAATTATGCTGACAGGAAAGCGCTCGCTGGTCTTCACAGTGCGTTTACACTACTGCCCTACATTAGCGCAGCTGCAGTGAGTCTGGTGAAGACTAGCCCCCGGACCAGGACCCTCTTGCAGTGTGACGACCCCTTGGGGCACACTCTCACTAGGACAAGCCTCCTGGGCTTCAGCTCCTCCTTGGTCTGACCTCGGAGCTTTCAGCATCCCTGTCTCATGCCATAAGCTCCCTGCAGTGAGCCACCTGAATAGGACACCTGGGGAAACCTTACACGCCCTCCAAAGGGGCCATGCACCCCCGACTTCAGCAGTCAGGAGTGACTCTCAGCCAGCGGTGTAAAACAGAAGGGTTTATTAGTCGTCTGGAACACAGCATAGAGCAGAATCTTGTTAGCACAGAAAGCAGGAAGTTACAGCAAAGTTCATCTTGAGGAGACCCAGAGCCATGGGTCTCTCCTCCTGAGTCCCAAACCAGGAGTCTGACCAGCCTCCAGCAGCCCACCTACAGTCACACCCAGTTGCCCCTCCTCCATCTTGTATGCTGTTCCCCAGGCAAACCGGTCACCTGGCCTCCACCTCTCTTTGTTCTCCAATTCCTCCGACTGGCTCATGCAGAGGATGGGCCCCGGCAATCAGTTGCCAAGATACATCTATTGTCTGGGCCCAGGGAGCTAGACGGCACTTGCACCTTCCCTCTCGGGGTATCTGCAAAGGTCCCACACCCTTATCCCCCCACCTAGATACTTGTGCAACGCATAGGGAAAACTGAGGCGCGCACAGTATTCATACAAACACTAGGACACTTTCCACTTCGTCACAAGTAGCCATTTGTCCTAAGGACCTGTGTCAGTCTTTCTCAATGGCCTGTCCCTCAGATCTCCCTGACACTGTTTAGAAAGGCTGCAAGCTTTGGATTCACCAAGGGCAAGTCATGCCTGACCAACCTGATTGCCTTCCGTGATGAGATAACTGGTTCTGTGGATATGCGGAAAGCAGTGCATGTGATATATCTTGACTTTAGCAGAGCTTTTGATACGGTCTCCCACAGTATTCTTGCCAGCAAGTTAAAGTAGTGTGGATTGGATGAATGGACTATAAGGTGGATAGACAGCTGGCTAGATTGTTGGGCTCAACGGGTAGTGATCAATGTCTCCAAGTCTAGTTGGCAGCTGATATCAAGAAGAGTGCCTCAGGGGTCAGTCCAGGGGCTGGTTTTGTTGAATATCTTTATTAATGATCTGGATGATGGGATTAATTGCACCCTCAGCAAGTTTGCAGATGACACTAAACTGGGGGGAGAAGTAGATACACTGGAGGGTAGGGAAGGGTCCAGAGTGACCTAGAGAAATTGGAGGATTGGGCCAAAAGAAATCTGATAAGGTTCAACAAGGACAAGTGCAGAGTTCTGCACTTAGGAAGGAAGGAAGGAAATCCCATGCACTGCTACAGACTGGGGACTGACTGGCTAAGCAGCAGTTCTGCAGAAAAGGACCTGGGGATTACAGTGGATGAGAAGCTGGATATGGGTCAGCAGTGTGGCCTTGTTGCCAAGAAGGCCAATGGTATATTGGGCTGTATTAGTAGGAGCATTGCCAGCAGATCGAGGGAAGTGGTTATTCCCCTCCATTTGGCACTGGTGAGGCCACACCTGGAGCGTTGCGTCCAGTTTTGGTCCCCCCATTACAGAAAGGATGTGGACAAATTGGAGGGAGTCCAGCGGAGGGCAACGAAAATTATTAAGGAGCTGGGGCACATGACTTATGAGGAGAGGCTGAGGGAACTGGGGTTATTTAGTCTGCAGAAGAGAAGAGTGAGGGGGAATTTGATAGCAGTCTTTAACTACCTGAAAGGGGGCTCCAAAGAGGATGGAGCTAGGCTGTTCAAAGTGGTGGCAGATGACAGAACAAGAAGCAATGGTCTCAAGTTGCAGTGGGGGAGGTCTAGGTTGGATATTAGGAAACACTATTTCACAAGGAGGGTGGTGAAACACTGGAATGGGTTACCTAGGGAGATGGTGGAAACTCCATCCTTAGAGGTCATTAAGGCCCGGCTTGACAGAGCCTTGGCTTGGATGATTTAGTTGGTGTTGGTCTTGCTTTGAGCAGGGGGTTGGACTAGATGACCTCCTGAGGTCCCTTCCAACCCTGATATTCTATGATTCTAAGCTGGTCCCTGGTATCAAAAAGGTTGAAAAACACTGATTTATGTAATCAATCTGGCCCATCCTCCTTACTTCCACCTATCTAGAAAACCTCCCACAGTCCGTTGGCCCATGTTCCTTTCTGTCCATGCCCTCTGTACACTGATACAAACGCGGATAAATAGCATGGAAGGTGTGAGGGGAGACACATTTGTGATGGCAAGAAAGCTGCTGCATGGACACAAACTGAATCCTGAAGAAGAGGTCTATGTATGCTTGAAAGCTTGTGTGTCTCACTGTCAGAAGTTAGTCCTCCCCTACCTTGTCCCTTCTGTGTAACTGTTAAGTGATTAAGGTGACTCATGCCTGTCTCTGGGTCATAGTATGGACTAGGAGGGAACATTTTCAAAAAGTGCCTGTGACTTAGGACCTCACTATGTTCAGTGAGTGTTGGGCTCTTAAGCACCTGCCAACCTCTGCACTTTACAGGGCCAAGTGCACTGTAGTGCAAATTGCATCCTTTACTCCAGACATGTTTGTTTGAGTCTGATATTTTTCTTAATCCAGCAGAGATGGCCTTTGTGGGATTCATACAGGGTTCATGCGCTTGGCAACATTCAGGGCACACCCGGAGTGTTGTGCTGGAGCTGTGCACACACAGCTCCTCTCAAGGGCATGAACCTTGGAATCTCGCCCAGATGACATGAACCGTGGGAAGCCTCCCAGGAGTGGGCTCAAGGCCCGAGAGCAAGGAATGCGGTAGATAGAAATTGGTAAATAAGAATGTTAAACAAAGCCAGGGTATTCCTTTTATTGGTTGGAGAATGTAATGCGCGGGGGGAGAGAAAGAATAAAGGGGAAGGTGGAAAGCTGACAGGCAGAAGTCCGTTGGCAGACCAGCTCGCTTGCTTGCTAAAAGCTCTGTGCTGTCTTGTATTTGAACCGCCACAGGCCTTGGAGTATGAAGGTAAATGCAAAAGGATTTACTTCAGAATGCCGTGCTTCTGCCAGTCCTTAGCATGTCACTACTGTACAACTAGTTAATTTGGTAGCTTCAAGGGTTTTTATAGTAATGTTTATTTCCAGCTCACTGTTCTGCATAAGTATAGTCATTAATATGTACTGGCCACTCTGCATTACTGATTGCGCTTTCCTCATTTTTAATTGAATATTCCACTCACCCAAAATCCGAAGTGAATTTGGTTGGGTACACACAGTGAGTGCCAACTTAGCAGTTTAGCATTTTTGTCTCGGCCATTAAAAATTGATGGCTTAACCCCGTTAGAGGGCAGCTCCAGTACCTAGTATGTTTCCACTCTTGTTAATTGTGTTGAAGATGAACTTAGATCTTGTTTTACAGAATGTTTTCTTTTGTCTTTTTATTCCTTCTCTTCCAGTTGATGCTTTGGATCCAGAGAGGTTAATACAATGTCCCTATGATAATGATCATCAAATCAGGGCCTGTCGGTTTCCCTATCATCTTATAAAGTGCAGGAAGGTAGGATGGGATGTTAAGGTCTCTAATGCACTTGGGAAATCATATTTTTGTAAATGCTAATGCATGGTGAGCTCGGTATGCTGTGCTGCCTTTTGCTAGAAGGATGCATTCACTTGCTATTAGGCTGGAAGAAGCCGTCTTTATTTCATATTTATATCGCTCCTCCATTTACCACTTCGTAAAAGCATCCAGTTCATATTTAGTAATGCCCTTCGGATCAGTGCATTTACCCTGAAGAAAGGCGAAACAGGTTCTTCAGAATACCTAGCTCAGTGATGGGATCCTATTCTCTTCCAACAGTTCACTCATGGGACCAGGGTATTTACTTCCCACTTCAGGCCATGGAGCAAATGCAGCCAGTGTTATATGGATGCCTTCTGGCTGGCCAAAGCAGAAGTGATCTGATGTTGCAGTTAATTCTTTTAGTTTGCAATCAGAGCAGGAGAGCTGCTAAGCCATCTTTTGTTCTATTGCTAATAACTCTATTCAGTGTACATCTGTCTGCAAGTCCCTCTTCGCAGTCTTCTATCCTGGGCGAGAATGCTGTATATTTAAGAGGAGAATCTGCTCCTTTCTTTTGTCCTCTCAGTCTAGTATCTTATTTTAAGCTCTCCAGTGCTAGTGTATATCAGTTGTACTGGTATAAGCGCACTTATACCGGTATAACTGCATCCACGTGTAAAGATGATGTACTGGTCTGATTGTATTGGTTAGGAATCACGCCCCTAGCCAACATAGCTCTAGTAATATAAAAGCCATGCAGAGCAAGCCTGAGCAGTGGGTTCTTCCTCTTTGTATTCTTGCTCTTTTCTAAGGGTAAAGGCTCTTCATTCAGTGGGGGACAGTAGTGCTCTTCTATGTCCACACTAGTTTACCTATACTGGCAAAATGCTCCCAATATAGATGTGGCCTCAGCTGGAACATTGAGTAACTTCCCTCCTGTTTCAGGAGGGTTAAATTAACTGCAAAGACTTCAGCTCTAGCGCAGGCAGAGACTTATCATAGAATATCGGGGTTGGAAGGGACCTCAGGAGGTCATTTGGTCCAACCCCCTGCTCAAAGCCCGACCAATCCCCAACTAAATCATCCCAGCCAGGGCTTTGTCAAGCCTGACCTTAAAAACCTCTAAGGAAGGAGATTCCACCACCTCCCTAGATAACCCATTCCAGTGCTTCACCACACTCCTAGTGAAAAAGTTTTTCTTAATATCCAACCTAAACCTCCCCCACTGCAACTTGAGACCATTGCTCCTTGTTCTGTCATCAGCTACCACTGAGAACAGTCTAGAGCCATCCTCTTTGGAACCCCCTTTCAGGTAGTTGAAAGCAGCTATCAAATCCCCCCCTCCTTCTTCTCTTCCGCAGACTAAACAATCCCAATTCCCTCAGCCTCTCCCCATAAGTCACGTGTTCCAGTCCCCTAATCATTCTTGTTGCCCTCTGCTGGACGTTTTCCAATTTTTTCACATCCTTCTTGTAGAGTGGGGCCCAAAACTGGACACAGTACTCCAGATGAGGCCTCACCAATGTCGAGTAGAGGGGAATGATCACGTCCCTCGATCTGCTGGCAATGCCCCTACTTATACATCCCAAAATGCCATTGGCCTTCTTGGCAACAAGGGCACACTCTTGACTCATATCCAGCTTCTCGTCCACTGTAACCCCTAGGTCCTTTTCTGCAGAACTGCTGCCGAGCCTTTCGGTCCCTAGTCTGCAGTGGTGCATGGGATTCTTCCCTCCGAAGTGCAGGACTCTGCACTTGTCCTTGTTGAAGCTCACCAGATTTCTTTTGGCACAATCCTCCAACTTGTCTAGGTCCCTCTGTATCCTATCCCTACCCTCCAGCCTATCTACTTTTCCTCCCAGTTTAGTGTCATCTGCAAACTTGCTGAGGGTGCAATCCACGCCATCCTCCAGATCATTAATGAAGATACTGAACAAAACCAGCCCCAGGACTGACCCCTGAGGCACTCTTCTTGATACCAGCTGCCAACTAGACATGGAGCCATTGATCACTACCCACTGAGCCCGACAATCTAACCAGCTTTCTATCCACCTTATAGTCCGTTCATCCAGCCCATACTTCTTTAACTTGCTGGCAAGAATACTGTGGGAGATCGTGTCAAAAGCTTTGCTAAAGTCAAGGAATAACACACCCACTGCTTTCCCCTCATCCACAGAGCCAGTTATCTCATCATAGAAGGCAATTAGTTTAGTCAGGCATGACTTGCCCTTGGTGAATCCATGCTGACTGTTCCTGATCACTTTCCTCTTGTAAGCAGAATCGGGATGAGCTCCACCCTGACATCTGGTGGTGAGGTGTGGCAAGTTGTGGAAAAGAACTTCAGGGGCCCATCTCATTTGCATAGGCACACCCAGCCCGCCTAGAATGAGGCCATAGCTGCCCAAATGGTCACTTTGGCTGCTGTGGGATCCCCATTGTCTCTGTTATTGGGGCAGGAAGAATAAATTGTTATTATCCTGATTATGGGAATCAAGGACAATGGAACTGTACTTGGCTTTTTGTTACGATGGAGGGACTCGCCATCAACTAAGTAGCACTCGCTAGGCAAGGGACATGGGTTCCAAAACTCTGTGAAGGGAGAGAGGCTGGGGACAGGTATTAATACTTGGTGGTATAGCAGTCCCCACCCCCCCCCCCCCCTCTGTTTCATGAGGGCCTTACATGCTAATTGCACTTCTTCCTCTTTCCACTACAATTTTGATTCCATTAGGAGTCTAGTTACAGGCTGCTGAGCTGAGCTCACTTTGGGCTAATGGTGCACCCACACTGAGGCTCCCCTACTACAAGCTGAAATCATGAAAGAGCTAAACTTACTAAGAGCTGAAATCACTGAGTGTTGTGTTAAGTAGTGGGGGAGCCTGAAGATCTATGGTAGAGCAGTTCGCGGGATGGCGAGCGGAGCGGAGCAGAGCGGCTGGGGGAGCAGAGCAGTTTGTTGGATGCCTAGAGCAACTCATGGGGCGGCTGGCAAAGCAGAGCCCCATGGAGAGGTGGGGCCATCAGCTTTGGACCATGTAAGGTGCCCCTTAACCCCAATCTCCACCCAGGTTGGGAGGTAAAACTCTGCAGATAAACTTTTGAACTCTGGGGCTGCCCTGACCAGGGACAGAGACTTTTGGGTCGTTGGACTTTTGGGACTTTGGGTGATTTTGGGTTGCTGGACTCAAGAACCAAAGGGAAAGGACATGCCCCAATTTGCTTGGGCTGGGTTTTTTGCCCATGGGTTGTATTATGAATCCTGTTGGTGGTGTTTCCCCAACATAATGCCACATTGTTTCTCTCTGTTACTGAAAGGTTTTTTGCTACACTCAGACTCTGTGCTTGCGAGAGGGGAAGTATTGCCTCGTGGAGGCGCCCAGCGGGGGTGGTATATATTTGTCCCAGGTCACTGGGTGGGGGCTCGAGCTGGTTTTCCATTGTGTTATTGGAATGGATCCCCTAGATACTGAACCCGGCCCTTGTTGCTGCCAACTCTGACAGGCAGAAAGGTTACACTTATGTTCTTAAGATACAAAGGCTGACTTTAGAGAACTGGCCTGGAGAGCAGGCCCCCGCTGCCCCAGTGGCAGAGCCCTTGCCCCACCCGCAGAGTTCATTCTCCACATCACAGCGTAAAGACCCACCTTGTGGGACTCAAACAGCTGCACCGATTTGGCTCAAACATTAGAAGAAAACCACTCGCCACCTTCAGGCGAACGCCAGGCGGCAAAGCTCCAGGCCCAAGGTGACAGCATGAAGCAGAGTTCAAATCAGAGTCCTGGTGTTACCGTAACACCGGCATGGCAGTCGGTGGCAGGCTGCCAAAGCTCAGGCTCCAGGCCCAGCCCTGCCCTCACCCTGTAGCCCCCTTATCGGCCAGGGAGAGGCTACAGATAACGAGGGTGAGGGATCAATGAACAGCAGCCGCCCTCTATCCCACACAGGCTCACAGACGAGCCCGTGATGCTGTTAACAGCCACCCAAGGGACAAAGGGTGTTGGATCAATGGGACCCAGCTTCCTGCCAGGGCAGCCATCTCCTCTCACCCCAAAGCTCTGGCACAGAAGGAAAGGCTGCCTGGGAGAACCCCTTGGCAGGGAGCTTTGCTCAGGACGCAAGGGTCCCTCTGCCGGCTCTCATGCAGGGTGCCCACTGAGGCATGGGGCAGAAGCAGTCAGGTTAATCCAGTTCTTGATTGCCTTTGCACTGCAGCAGCAGCCTCTGAAGACTGATCAGCAAGCGAGGCCACGCCCTGATAAGAGGGCTGGACAGACAGATGCTGTGTGGAAAGGCCAAGCAAAGTGCCCGTGGCCTTCCCCACCCCACCAGCCCAGCCTTCCCTGCCCGCATCTGCCAATCCCAGCCTAGCCTTTGCCCCTTCTAGCCCACTGCCCATGCCCCCCATGTCCCAGCCCCCCAATTTTTCCCACCCAGCACCTGCTTCCCCCAACCCAGCCTCCTGCAACCAACACCCCCTCAACTTCCCACCCAGTGTCTGCCAGCACCTGCTGCTGCCACCGCCCCACCCCCTTCCCCACAAGCCTTCCCTGCCACCCTCAGCCAGCCTTCCCTCCCCCGGCCCAGTCAGTCTTCCCCACTTGCCATCTCACTCTCTCCAGCCTGCCCTGCCCCACCCAGCATCCCACCCCACAACCCACCCTTTCCCACCCAGTGGCTCAGCTAAGCCTTGCAGCTCCCCTCATTAACAGTGGCAGCTACTTCAGAGGACATCTCTGTGCTGGTTGTTGCTAGCGTACTTTGGAGCTAATAGGCACACAGAGCCCACCATCTATGCAGCGTCACCAGCTTCAGAGCTCAGAAGTGAGGCCCCCAAAATCATGGGATTACAAAACTGATCAGTTTGGGTTCTTTATTCATCCCTCCTTGGAGCTGCTGGACTGTGCTCCCCAGCCATGAGCGCTAGACACTGACTTCATTGGCTAGGCAAAACCTGGAATTCTCACAAATTCACATGACTCCAGGAGCTGGGACTTTAAGAAAGCCACCAGTTCTCCTGAGAGTCATTGACCTTGGCTGTGCTCAGGGGAGGCTCAGCTCTGTTCCCAGGTGCCCAGCTGTGCCCTGCTTGGGAGCACTCTGTCACAAGTGTGATATTGGGGAGAAAGGAGCACACAAGGGGCATGGCCCATGCCTGAGAGACAGTTGGACACATTTCCATGTGCAGCATCAGGTTTAAAACCTACCAGAGTATAATAAAGTGGGAATTTTCTGTAATATTTTTAATTAATTCTATGCATGCCTCAGTTTCCCTCTGCACTTCACACTGTTACCCAATGGGTCTGGAGGGTTAAAATGCCCATGGGGCAAAGCAGGAGACATGAGGTTCCTGGACTTTCAGAAAGCCTTTGACAAAGAGCCTTTGGTGCGGGTCCTAAGCAAAGTAAGCAGTCACGGGATAAGAGGGAAAGTCCTCTCATGGATCAGTAACTTAAAAGACAGGAAGCAAAGGATAGGAATAAATGGTCAATATTCAGCATGGAGAGAGGTAAACAGTGGTGTCCCCCAGGGATCTGTACGGGGACTAGTGATGTTCAACATATTCATAAATGATCTGGAAAAGGGGGTAAATGGTGATGTGGCAAAAAGTGCAAATGATAGAAACTTACTCAAGACACATAAGTCCAAAGCAGACCGTGAAGAATTACAAAGGAACCCCAGACAACTGGGTGACTGGGCAACAAAATGGCAGATGAATTTCCATGTTGGTAAGTGCAAAGTAATGCTCACTGGAAAACATAATCCCAACAATACATAGAAAATGAGGGGGGTTTATCATATCACTGATGAGCTGTTACCACTCAAGAAAGATCCTGGGGTCACTGTGGATAGTTCTCTGAAAGCATCTGCTCAGTGTGCAGCAGCAGTCAAAAAAGCGAACAGAATGTTAGCAACCATTAGGAAAGGGATAGATAATGAGACAGAAGATGCCATAGTGTTTCTATATAAATCCATCGTTTGCCCACAAGTTGTATACTATGCACAGATGATTGACCCATCTCAAAAAAGGTATCTTAGAGTTGGAAAGGGTACCGAGAAGGGCAAGAAAAATGATGAAGGGGGTAGAACAGCTTCCAGTAGGAGGGGAAATTAAAAAGACTGGGACTTTTCACAAGCTTGGAAAAATCGACAACGACGGGAGGTCTATAAAATCACGAGTGGTGTGAAAAAAATGAAGAAGGAAATGTTCGTTCTCTCTTCACATGTCAGAAGAACCAGGGGGTCACCCAATGAAATTTATTGGCAGCAGGTTAAAACTACCATAAGGAAGTACTTCTTCACACAGTGCACAGACAAGCTGTTGAACTCATTGGCAGGGGATGTTGTAAAGGCCAGAAATACAGCTGGGTTCAAAAAGAATGAGAGAAGTTCCTGGAGGACAGGTCCATCCATGACTATTAGCCAAGATGGTCAGGGATGCAACCCCATGCTCTGGGTGTCCCTAAACCACTGAACGCCAGAACCTGGGGCTGGATGATGGGGACGGATCACTCGAAATTGCCTTCTTCTGGTCATTCTCTCTGAAGCGTCTGGCACTGGCCACTGTTGTAGGGGCACTGGCACCATTTTTATAGTGGAGGTGCTCAAAGCCACTGAACAAAACTAAATGCACTATATGAGGGAAACCACTTCAAGCAAGAGGGTTCTGCCACACCCCCAGCACTCCTAGTTCCAGCACCTTGGAACTGCTGGAAGACAGGATACGGGCTGGATGGACCTTTGGTCCGACCCTGTATGGCCATTCTTAAGAGGTGTTGGGTCACGCTGTCTGAAGTTGAATGAATGGGTCATTAAGGACTGGTTGAAACTGACCCAGGTCAGTGGAGGATCTGAAAAGACAAGGGGAGCCCCAAAAACCAGGGCAGTCACACATAGCAACCGAGGAGGAGATTTCCCCCACCTCTCTGCAGGGCCCCCAGCCAGCAGTTTTATAACCCCTCAGCCCAAGTCAGCTGACCCAGGCCAGCTGTGGGTTTCACTGCAGTGTAGACATAGCCCCCTCCTCACCCACCCAACCACCCACTCTCCCTGCCCGCTCCCAGAGCTCAGTGCAGAGTCTAACAAGTGCAGCACACCCACCCTCCTGACCCTGCTGCTGTCTAGGGCCACAGGAACTGCCAGGTGGAATCAAAGCCAGGGTCCCTCTTGCCCAGCAGCTGGTGCGAGCCCCACACTGATGGCATCTCTTCAATCATGGCCTGGCCTGGAGCTGCAGGGTCCAGGTCTTTGTTCACATTAGGGGCTGTGTCCACACACAACACATTAGCTGAGAAGGGCAATGCGAAAAAGAGACTCCAAGTGGGGAGCAGCGACCTGTGAGGAGAACTGCTCAGGGAGTGACCTCACCCCTGCACAGGATGGCAGTGCCCGGTGGGAGGCAGTGAGGTGTCAACTTGCTCCTGTGCACAAGGTTTGTGCCTTCGGCTGCAAGCTAGATGCAAAGGAGGATGCTCCAGAAGGCCAACAACCTTAGTGAGAGCTGGTGCCGGGCAAAGGAGGGAACTCAACACCCCAATGAAGCAGCCCCCACGCTGGGCAGATCAGCCACAAGACAACTGTGAGATGGACGCTGACTGCACCCCCAGAGGGGCTGACAGCATTGCATGCCGCTGTTCAGACAGAAGGGGGAGTTGGCCACAGACAGGCTTCTGAAGGCAGGAGATCTGCCACCCTCCTTAGCTGGAGTTGGGGGCCCAGGCTGGCATTCCCAGAAGCACTGGTATCCGGCTTGGCATTCATTCTGCCATTTTCTCTTTTCAATTCGTTGCCAAGTACACTTTGCCCTGGTGACTGGCCCCAGCAGGACAGGCACTGCCAGATGCTCCCCATCAGGAACCAGCATCTGCCCTTACAGCAGCAGCAGGAGCAGGAAATGCAGCTGCAGCAGGGTCTAAAGGCAGGGCTCCTGCTGAGAGCTGCCGCAGGGCATCTGGCTTGGGAAGTGCCAGGCATGTCTCTCGCATAGCAAAGGAGGCAGCGTGTCCACACCAGCTGTGAGCAGCAGCCCGAATACCCAGGCTATGCTCTCACCTGGCTGTCAGTGCATCCGCATTGCTGCACATGCACTAGGACACAGGGGGCCTGGCACAGCCAAGCTGGGCTCCTCACACACAGCCGCCCCTAGGTTAGCTCCGCGGGCTGCACGAGTGCCCGTTCCCTAGCACGTTTCCTGGCCCTGGACCCACAGCAGAGCTAGGCAGCAGCACTCTTGTGATGCTGGCACTCAGGCAGCTGGCCAGTATGGTGGGCACCCGTTATTAATACTTGGCCTTTCATCAGAGACGCCACGCCCACCACAAACCAGCTACTCAGCCCCAGTGCCCCTCCTGGGGGGATGACTGGCCCCATGTGACAGAGGGGAGCAACTCAGCTGAGGTGGCCCGGGAGTCAGTTGGTGCTGCAGAGCCTGTCTCCTGGGCACTGTCAGCTTAGATGAGGGTTTTCATCGCATCACACACCCGTCACTCGCCCAGCCCTTGCAGAGTGCAGAACTGGCTGCAACTCTGCCAGACCTGGCCCAAAGCAACATGCTCAAGGGGGAGAGTTAGCAGTGGACACAGGGGAGCAGCCTCTCGACTCTCACCTCTCAGGCTCTGGCCTTCAATCCCCTTCTGCCCCACCATTACTCAGGGTAACAGATTCCTCCCAGGCTCAGGGAATCCTGGCCATTCATGCACGTTGCCCGTACAAAGGCAGATGAACAGCCCGGCCTTCACTGGAACCATGTAGGTCAAACCAGATAAGACACCGGGGGTTGTGGAGCACCATCTCCCCTGGTGGGCAGGGGACCAGGACTCCAGCTTTTCATGCTCAGCTCTGCCACCAACTCCCTCTGTGACTTTGGGAGAGTCATTTGACCTCTCTGCGCCTCAGTTTCACAGTCTACAAAACACGCCTAATAAAATCCGGGGAAGCGTGCTTTATGGGTCAGGTCCCAGGCAGGAGAGGGGAGAGCCGCATTGAGAAGGCCAGAGGTTGTCGTTCTCTGCAGCAGAATCACGGGGCACAGCAGGGGCTTAGCGCTCTCCTCGGTCTACAGGACTCAGACCGGGGGTCATGCTGGCGTGTCTGAGAGCGGACGATGATCAGGAGCCACATGGCTCAGAGAAGCACAGAGATCTCATGGACCAGTTTCCAACTGGCCAGGCTGCGCCTTCACTCTCAGAGCCATGAGCCAGGCCCACTGTGTCACTAAGGCAGGGGTGGGCAAACTTTTTGGCCCGAGGGCCACATGGGGTTGTAAAACGGTATGGAGGGCCGGGTAGGGAAGACTGGGCCTCCCCAAATAGCATGGCCCCCACCCCTATCCACCCCCTCCCACTTCCCCCCCCCCCCGACTGCCCCCCTCAGAATCCCCGACCCATCCAACCCCCTGCTCCCTGTCCCCTGACCGCCCCCTCCGGAGACCCCCCCACCCTAACTGCCCCTGGGACCCCAACCCCTACCCAACCCCCCCTGCTCCCTGTCCCCTGACCGCCCCCTCCGGAGACCTCCGCACCCTAACTGCCCCTGGGACCCCAACCCCCCCCACTCCCTGTCCCCTATCCACACCCCGGGGGAGGGGAGGCAGCGGGGGAGGGGCCGGGGATTGGACAGGACGGTCCTGCGGGCCGGACGTCGTTTGCCCACGTCCTGTCCGGCCGCCTGAGCTCCCGGCCGGGGAGCGAACCCCGGCCCCTCCCCCGCAGCCGCTCGCCCTCTGCCCGCTGCTCCTGCCGCGGAGCGTTGCAGCGGCGGGACCGGCTCCGGCGAGCGGGGGGCGGGATTGGATGAGGGGCAGGGGTTTGCGGAGAGAGTCAGGGAGCCGGGGGCGTTGGATGGGGCGGAGATGGGGGGAGGGCGGTCGGGGGAGGGGCCGGGGCTCGCCTCCTTGGCCGGGAGCTCAGGCGGGCCTGACAGGCCGGTCCCGCGGGCCCTAGTTTGCCCGTGTTGGTCGCAGGCCGGGACTCAGAAGTGAGGGTTCCGGGTGCAGGGGGAATGGGACTGTGCAGGGGGTCCAGATGAAGGTGGTTGGGGGTCAGCAGGGGAGTCTGGGTGCTGAGGACTCAGCATGGGGGTCCAGGTGCTGGGGGGTTCAGTGGGATGGGGGGCTCATTTGGGATAGTCCAGGTGCAGGGGGCTAGTCAGGGCATGGGTCTGGATGAAGGGAGGAGGAGCTCAGCACAGATCCAGACGCAGGGGGGGCTCTGTGGGGGTAGGTCTGGATGCAGGGGGTCGCCATCCCTGCTGAAGGCAGCACAGAAGTGAGGGTGTCAATCCTGCAATGCCCCTAGAGCAGCCTTGCAACACTCCCCCATCCCCTTTTGGGTTGGGGCCCCCACTATTACAACAGCCTGAAATTTCAGGGGTAAATTTCCAAAAATGTGAAATTGTCTTATTTTCAAATCCTATGGCTGTGAAATTGACCAGAATGGACTGTGAATTTGGTAGGGCCCTAGTAATAACAGAAAGTTTATCACTGCTGTATTCAGTCTCATAGTGTGCTCCATCGCAAACGTGACAAAACCCAATACAAGAATACACCACCAATTATGGGTTTTGCTCACAAGAGTGAAACAAGCCTAATCGAGGAAAGCATACACTCATGCCCACCCAGCAGTCTCAAATAGATAGATTACTCTGCGCTTCACCCCACGTGTAGTGAAGGTTGACGGACATGTTCCATCCAAGGGCTGGCTGCAATTCAGCAAAGGATAAAATAATACCATGTGTAAAGCACTGAAATCCTTCTGGATAAAAGTCACCAGATGATCATAAAGTGTTATCAATAGTCACAACCACACATCTAATAACCAGAGGACTAAACCTACTAACCAGAGTTTGCTTCAAATAATTCCTTTCCTACTCAGTGGAGTCCAAGGGCTGTGTTATGGTGGGAATGCCAAATCCCATCCCCTTTACTTCACTACTGGTGGAGGAGAAGGGCTTCCTGCTCAGGTGTGGTCCCTGAATGTTATTTGAGACTCACACATTTTTCTGTTAGACTTGGCTACAAAGTGCCTCTTTAATTTGATGGTTTCCCAGTCTGCTGAGAAGAATGGAAACCGTCTTCTCTCCAAGACACAAACCCATCCCTGTGTCTAGTTAGAGGGAACCAATACCATTCTCTCCATCCATCCATCCCCATTCTCTCCCATCCCTATCAGCTGCTTCTTCCCTTCTCTCTGAGTTTTCTTTTTCAGGCTATAGATACATTACAGCTCAGTGCAGATGGGCAGAGTCCCTGCGTGTTTCTGGAGAGGCTCAGCCCTGGCACTGTGTCAGGGTCGGGTGCAGCCTCACCTCTGAGTCCATGTCTCAGGGGAGGCGGGGGGCTTCAGGGTGATCTCCCACCTCCATACAGCCAGTGCGCGACTCTTGCCCCTGTTGCTGCACCCGCCCTGCAAAGGTGTGGGGATGACACAAGCAGCTGTGGGGAAGCCGTGGGAGCCTTGGCCAGGGCTGCCATTTAGGGAGGGTGGAGGGGCACCCCCATCTTGAGTTCCGTACCAGAGGTCTGTTCGTGGCACATAGTCGGAGCTCTTACCTGCTGCGCCATGCAGGTGCCCTCCTCCAGCTCCTGCGGTCTATTTCCTCCACTGCACTAGGGTGTCTGGGGGTGGGCAGGCAAGGAAGAGGTCAGTCGAGGGGTGGGGGTGGGGAAGCACAGGGGCCCTGGGGATGGGGGAGGGAGAGAAGCAGAGAGTCCCCAGTGGTGGGACAGCTTCAGAAAAATCTAGAGAAATTCTGCTCCTAGGTTTGATATTGTTTTATCATCTATTTAGTATGAGCATTTAATTGCATGTCATGGCTTGGGCTTTTTGGCAAGCAGCATATGGAATGCTTAAACCTTGATTATGTATCTTAGATTGTCGTTACAATTGGATGTTTCTGAAGACCTTAGATTGAACTGCTACTGTACATAATAGAGCCATGATAAGTGCATATTTTGCTCCACTTTCCACATTTTAAAATGTGTCTAGATTAGGAAAAAGTGTCAGGGTTAGGTAAACCTCCTGTAGATGCAAGGGTGTAGTTTGTGGGGTGGGAGGGTTGCCCCTCCTCCCCAAACTGCAGGCCTCGACAGTTGTGGAATTTGCGCACCCCTCCCCATGCAGAGTCCTGTTGGCCTGACTGAAGCTGGCCCCCCAAATGTAGAAGTCAAACTATGCCTATGTGTAGACCTTTTACCTCCAGTGAGCTGGTTGACGTTGATTGCCGGGTACTCCTAGAATTAACCCACGAAAAATTCTACCAACGTTACCAGCAAATGAAAAGGATATCATTTCAATCCCATGGTATTCTTATATTCTAGCATTGATTAAAAATCCTTTTGTTTCAGATCAGCCCAAATGAAATTGAAAGATTTTCAGATTTCCCATTGTCAAACAAAACATTGAAAGGTAAGTACACCAACAGTTCTTCGGAAAGTATTTGAATAAAAGACCAATTTTCATCAGTCTTCTTCATTGGCTGTTTCAGGAGGTTTTGTTTTTAAATATCAGAGTTCCAAGATAATGTTGCCACCTGCAGGGTTTTTCCTTATGGGAAAATGTATCATTATCCAAGGCAAAAAGTAAGAATCTTTTTTTTTTTCTCTCCCAAATACTAGGTTTGCAAGAAGCACAGTATCGCATGGTTACTGAGATACAGAGGCAGACCATAGGCTTGTCGTTGCAAGGTAAAGATGTACTGGGAGCTGCAAAGACTGGATCAGGCAAAACCTTGGCATTTATTATCCCAGTAAGTAATTGACCTTCTCATTGGAAGCTTGAGCTTATGTAAAGTGAAGGTATTGGACAGTAAACAGCATATTTTGGTTCACCTGGGCCAGGAGGAGACGTATAATTTGACTGTAATATTTGTTCACGTAAAGCTATGAGAGACTGATGTATGTTTTGCTGTCTGAGGTTTTGTAAGATGGCCTGGGTATATTTTTGTCTCTAGAAATGTTTTGACACTTTGATATCTTGTTCTGACATTTTTATTAAGACTGATTTTTTTTTTAAAAAAAAGTTTTTTCTTGATAGTCCTTTACCCATATAGTTGCCTGCTAAAATTATTTAAAACTGAATGTCTGTATGGAATAAGTGTAAAATTGATCAAGGAACCTCTTTACAATTAATCTTCACTAAATATGTAATACATTGTTCATTGTAGGTTAGGCTAGAGTTCATGAAAATGGTTTGCAAAATAGACTGAAAATTGGCTCACAACCAATATTCCTTATAGGATAAAAGTTCCTAGTGGTTCAGCTGGAAAGTTAGGCTTTGCATTTCTTTTCTTTCGTATTCTAGAAAGGGATTTTTCAAGTTGGCATCTAAATTGTTTCCTCAATCAATGGTGATCAGGTTGGGAGGGCTTAATTTGGTTTTAAATTATGAGATTAGTGATGAGCATTCAATGTAGATTATTAGTTTAGGGCCCAATCCACTTCCATTAAAGTCAATGACAAAAGAGTGGGAACAGAAATGGGTATTTAGGCAAGTTCTCAGCAACCGGAATGTGCTTTATGCTAGATCTCATTCATGCTGATTCGGAAATAAATGTCTAAGTTTTGGAAGGGGGTGGGGGGAAACAATCTTCTGCATACTGTAGAAAGGAAAATGAGGTTGCTTAATTTATATCAGTAATTGAGAACTAGAGCTCTTGAAACAATTGTATGCATTTTGAGGTCCACGCATTTAAAGGGATTTGTAGAGAAGGGGCCTAGTGATAACTGGGACTTAGTGTCATCTAGAAGGAGGCGAGAAAACAAGTTTTGTTCTTCTGTGTGGCTGTGGAAATCACCATGAGTAAGGGTATCACGTCAGCTCTGGTGAAATCCTTTTGTTGTACAGCTGACCACAACAATTTGACAGCATGTGAATCTGTAATAGCAGAAGTGGACCTGCATCATGGCTGCAGTACCTTTAGTTGGAGTGCTCTGTTTCAGCCATGGTACTGCCTTCTAGGTGTGAGCCGAGTACTGCTAAGGGCATTCTACACCCAAAAATGAAAAATTCTGTGCACAATATTTTAAAATTCTGCAAATTTTATTTGTTAATTAAATGTGGAGGCTCCAGCATGGCATTGGAGAGCACAAGCCACTGGCTGCACAGAGGTGGGAGATCATTGTGCAGCCGCCCCTCCCCACCCCCCCCGCCCCCAGGGGACAGGGACTCACCGGTGAGGCTGCACCCAACCCTGACACAATGCAAGGATTGGGTCTGCCCCAGAAACACCCCAGAGTCCTGCCCCACCATGCCAGGTGCACCAGGTGTGGACAGAGAGGCTCACAAGGTGGGATCCGAGTGTGGAACGAATCCAGCTGTGGGGTGAGGGAGTTCTGTGTGGGGCAATCTGGGAGCTGGCGGCTCAGTGGGTGATCTGGATGCCCAGGAGCTTGTTGGGGGTTCTGGCTGCAAAGGTAATGGGATTCTGCATTGGGAGTCCAGGTGAAGGTAGTTGGGGCTCAGTGGGGGGAGGGGGTTGAGTTGCGGGGAGATTGAGCTCAGCAGTGGGGTCTGACTGTGAGGGGATGTCCAGATGCTGGAGGAGTGGGGATCAGTGAGTTAGATACGATTGTTGTTATTGGGTCTCTGCATGAGAACAAAATATATGCATAGACTGTAACCCAGTTCTTCCTCTCCTTGAACTTGAGCCTGCTATGGTGTCATTATCCTGGGTTTGTGGCATCACACGATTGTCATGGAAAAGCAAATGGAGTAAATTCAGCATTATTGTGTAACGGCAGCTTCTAGCAGGACTCCTGAGAGTTTTCTCAGTATTAAGTGACTTGCCTGAAATGTGTCAGGCTGTGTGTGCCCGCTTTTTTCCCCACGAGTACGACGGGATGATTTGTCTCACACAGGTGCTGTTGGGAATGCTTCTAAAGCACTCTGGAGACTAAAGCAGCCGTACTAGTGTTCTTAAAAAGGGTAAAGGAAATGGGATTTAATTCGAATCCTGCTGAGATCACTTTCCAGTGTACAAAGGGGGCCTTTTCAGAGAGCCTCTTTTAAATGAGACGTTTTCTGTGGTCGGGTAGTGGTAGAGGTACCGTGAATAGAGCTTAGCTGAATATTGGGGACAGAAGGCCTGTTTCTTGGTTGAGAAGCTGCACCCTCTGCTATACGGACTGACTACCCCTTGACTTCACCACACCTTTGTCGGGATCTCCTTTCAGAGGAATTCTGCCAGGGCCTGTATTTAAGGCTTTGCTGAAGTTTCAAGGGAAGGCTGATAAGAACCAGCCTTCAGCTATTTTTGCTGGCAGAGTGGTGATTTGAAGAGAGCACTTTCCTTCTGTAGGAAAAGCTTTACAGGCAGTGGCGTAGCTAGGACAGGGAAACTGGGTGGGCAATGACGGGGCGGTTGGGGATAGGGAGACCGGCCTCCCCCACCATCTCCAGCCGTCCTTTACTGCTCAGCAGGCACCTGACCATGAGGCTGCCTGGGGGAGGCGGGGGTGTACCTCGTAGGGGCAGGGCTGGAGACCAGGGCAGCAGCATGTGGCGCTGGCAGGAGCGGGACACGGATGGACACCGACCCGGTGTTGGGAGTCCCAGCCTGTGGATTCGGGGGGCTCCAGCCCCGATCTGGGTGGGCCTGGATGCTAAGTGGGTGGGCCGCAGCCCACTCAGGCCCACTCATGGCTACAGCCCTGTCAGGTGCTTGCTGACTCCTAATCTAATGCACAGATTAACGGTAAAGCTGCCCTGCATTAGGGTTTCATTGTGGGGGAATCTGCCAAGTTCTTCGAGTGCTTGCTCATGTCGATTCCAAGTAGGTGTGCGTATGCCGCGTGCACAGTCGTCGGAAGGTTTTTCCCCAAGCAGTACCCGTCGGGTCAGCTGTGAAGCCCCCGGAGCTGCGCCTTCATGGCGGTGTATATAGGTCCCTGCCGACCCGCCACCTCTTCAATTCGTTCTTACTGCCTCTGACGGTCGTTGGAGCTGTGTGTCTCTCTTGCCTCCGCAAGCAGTTTCCCCAGTGATTGGACTTTCTGTTAACCTGTAAATAGTGAATTAGTTAGTGTTAGTTTTCAGTAATTAGTTTGATAGAAGAGGGGGGTTCCCCCAAGCCCAATTCCCTCCCCTCTTGGGGTTCGGCACATGCCTCCATCCCAAGAGTTTAAGCCGTACGGGACCTGCTACAAGCTCATGTCAATGGGCAACCCCCATGACTCCTGCCTAAAGTGTCTGGGGGAGGCACATCAAACAGATCGCTTCAAGATCTGCAAAGTTCTCCGCCCGAGAACAAAGAAAGAAAGGGATTTCAGGCTCAAAGAACTCCTTATGGAGGCAGCACTCCGTCCCCTGCCGGCTCTGGGCGAGCAGGACTTGGCATTAAGCACCTCTGTGCGCAGCGCTCTGGCCTCTCTTAGCGAAACTACGGCTCGCAATCACCGGTGCCACCTAAGCAGCACAAGAAGACGAATAGAGGGCGCTCACCCATGGTCAGAGCACTGAGTCTGACAGCATAAGCGGTATGCATCCTACGCAGGGATCAGCACTGTCGACTTGGGGCCTGCAGAGGGATCCGTCAAGTCTGGTGCCACTGGATCCTCCTGCTAGAGAGTGCCAGGTGGAGGAGCAGGAGCTCCCTTCCATCCTGGACACGTTTGAGGTGGCCAGGGACTTGATTGCCATGATGGCATCGCAGTTTCCCACCAGGCAAGATAGACCTCCGGCACCACAAGGCACGGCGCCGTCCAGAAGCAAGCCCACGATGATGAAGCTCTGCTCGCCTTCCCCACGGCACCATCCTCCGACACTGTCCTGCTTGGACCACCCTGCCAGATTGGCTGAAGAAGTTAGCTGTCTGGTTCTTCAACTCAGCAGCAGCAGTCGCTCGCTGGGTGCTCAGTGATTCTCTGCCTCCCTGTGCTCAGCTCTTGCCAAGCCCTGCTTTTGCTCTGCTCCTCCATAGCTTCAGCCCAGATCCTGTCCTACACCCAGCCTTGCTCCTGCCTCAGAACCAGCCCTGCTCCCTTCTTCCCTGCCCCCGGTGATCTGGTTCTCACCCTTGGCTCTGATTCCTGACTCCGACTCTCTCTTGATTCTAGAGTGACCAGATATCCCGATTTCATAGGAACAGTCCTGATCTGGGGGTCTTTTTCTTATATAGGTTCCTATTTCCCCCCACCCCCATCCCGATTTTTCACATTTGCTGTCTGGTCACCCTACTTGATTCTTGGCTCTGGCATTTGGATTCTGACTCTAGTTCTAATCTTTGGACCTGCTTCTTGGTTTTGGCCCTGTCTCAATCCCTGCTTTTGGCATTTGGACACTCACCACTAGGCATGACTCCCACTCTGACCACTATTCCTGACCGCCTACAACCCGGTCTCCTGACATGTGCTCAGTCTGGTTTGTGGTTTAACCATCTGGTGAGTTCCATGTAACCTTGTGCATGCCTTTGTGAGGAAACCAAGCATCACCAATAATCAGTGCATGTTACTGCACAGCGATTCTCAAACTGGGTCAGGATCCCTTTTTAATAGGGTCGCCAGGGCTGGAGTTAGACTTGCCTGGGCCCAGGGCTGAAGCCCAAGCCTGAGCCCTGGGCAGCAGGGCTGAGACTTGGGCTTCAGCCCTGGGATCAGGTTACAGCTCCCCCCACCCCCTGCCTGGGCCTGAAGCCCTTGGGTTTTGACTTTGGCCCCTTCTGGCCCGGGGGAGCTAGGGCTTGGGCGGGCTCAGGTTTGGTTCTCCCTCCTGGGGTTGCGTAGTAATTTTTGTTGTCAGAAGGGGGTCGTGGTGCAATGAAGTTTGAGAATCCCTGTTATAGCAAGTTCTTATCTTTCTCTATTATCGTTTGCTATCCTAATGCCATGTGGGAAGTAGTTTTGTTTTGCTCTATAGGGGTGGCTTGCTGCATCAGGGCCTCTAGTGGTGGAGCACGTACGGGCTCTGGCTGGGAGTTCAGATGTGGGAGTTGAGTGGGGACACTGGGGCATGGCCACTAGGTAACTCGAGGGGATGGAAGACCACGAGTGTCGATGAAGCCCCCTCGCACTAGGCCCAGGTGTCCTTGGCGCCCCCCCCCCCCCCGCCAGCCTAGAGGCACTCGCAGCAGCTCTGTGTACTAGGCCCAAGTGTCCTTGCCCCCCCCGCCTGGAGGCACTCGCAGCAGTTATGCTGAGGATCTGCAACAATATGTTGCAGAGTCAGACTGCCTGAAACTAAACAAGGCCAAACAGGGCAGATATGGAAGAACAATGCTGAATAAAGCAGCTTTATGTATGGTTTAACAAATGATACAGAGAACAAGGGAACTAGCCGGGAACTGGATTGGCTGGCTATATGGATACTTAGGGCAGCTTGCTATTGGATAGGTATGCTGGGAAAAAGGATGTATAAAAGCCTGTGTAACTTCCTGCTCTGGGTGCAGGATTGGAGATTTTATTCTCCCTGTACCTTTTTGCAGCTGCAAATAAACTTTTCTGCTTCTCCACCCCGTTGTGATTATTGGGTGTAGCACACCGGGTAGCGAACCAACCTCAGCTGTTGTTTAGCCTCTCGGCACCGGGTGCCGGCAACAATAACAATTATCAAAAAGTGTCATGTTTTCTCTAGTGACGTGCTAACATATTTTGCCACCAGGATAAATATGGAATAATTCTAATGAATTACCACAGATTTACATTGGTGTAACTGAAATTATGCATTCAATATCCTGTTTCAGGTTAGTAAAAATAAAAGAATGCTGTGGGTTTTGCGGACGTGTACAAGATACAGATTTATAAAAACAACATGAAAACAGGTAGTTATGCTGGGGAAAGGGGAAGCCTTATTGAAGCTGGTGGGCATACCAGTTGTCCTTTATTCAGGATCAATGTAAAAACAATCAAGCTCTTTTGTGGAATAGATGGCTGACTTAATAGAAGTCACCATCAAGTAAAGCTGGAATAGGAGTTGAGCCATACAGTGGAATGGGCTTTCACTGGGGTCTGAATGCAAATGCAGGGGGATGGGGTTCGGGGCAGGGGGGGGGGAGGAAGAGAGGGAGTGTGACACCGCAGAAGCACAAAGGAGCCCCAGAGAAGTATTTGTAGTGTGATCTCAGAAAAAGTTGAGAGAGAGAGAGACAGAGAGAGAGAGAGCGTGCGCGCTTTAGGGTAGACTGCTGGATAGAAAGAGGCTTGGAATTGTGAGCCAAGAAACTATTCCTGCTGTCGTTAGGGAAACAGAACTTTGTGTACATTCTTTGTAAATAAGCAGGATTGTGTCAAAAAAATACCTGACTCCATCATCCATTTCTCCCCCTAATGGAAACAACTCACAAGACCCAAAATAGTCACTAATTGCTCAGGTCAAAAGGGATAACAATATTGTGAATTCTTTTGTTTTCCTGTTCTTAGATAAAGAATAGACCTGCTTCAGTAAAGAACCATAAACACTGAAAATACTGTTTTGTTCTCTCAGAGCTAGCTCTCAGTAGATCTAGAAAATAAGAGTGTTTGTTGTTACACAATCCTTAGAATTCAATTATTTGCACAAATCATTTTAATTTTTCTCTGATTAGGATTTAAAAATAAGCCATTCGATATTCTGTATAGTGTTTGGGAAATTTGTAGGATTAAAATCAGCATGTATTCTCTATACATGGCTTTACCATATATGCAACCTCACATCTACACTTGTAAGAGGACCACATTTCCTGAAGCAGTTTCAAACCACTTCAAGCTAGGACAGTTTTAAGCTACTTTATGTTTCAAATGTGAATGGTGTCCGCTGTGTCAATTAATTTTTTTAAATTATGACCATGATCTAAGATCCACATTTTCAGAATTTTCTTACATCATTCATATGCTTGGATGAATAAGGCTGCTTTCCTGAACTGCGGTCCATATTTGGAACTGTCTTTATAGTTTAGACTCAACCACCCTCCTTATACAGTTTGGAAGTTGTTCGATACTCCCTCGGGACCAGATTTACTCTTCTTTACCCAGATTTGGGCCCTAGTCGGGGAGCGACGTACTCATGTAACCGAGGAGCAGAATTTGGCCCTCATATGGGTTCAGTCTCTCAGTTAGGCCTGTCTTTTTATCTTATCTATTGATATGGCATCCATCCCGAGAGTAGAAGAGCAGCTGTCCCATTTCAGACAAGATACATCAATACCTATATTGATTATTCACAATGTTTTTATCTTTGTTGTACTGTTCCTTTTGAGAAATAAGAAAATAGAGTAAAAGTAAAATGTACTTTTTCTCCCAAATCTATGTGCCATTCCTGATCTTGATTGAACAGGGGAGAGCGTCTTTCCTCTGGATTAAGAATCCAGCTGAGACAACTACCCCAGCCCCACACATTCTACAAGGGAATCCAAAGTCAGAGCAGTGGCATTCAGTGAAGGGTAGCTGCTCTCTTTGAACATCTTGATAGATGAAATAAAGGACTGGGGGTCATCATTAAAAGTACCTTAAATGGGAGCTCAATCCCCAGAGCTATGATTGCCGAATCAGGAAAAAACAAGAAAGTACGTCCTCTCAGGGATTGGCATATTCAAGTTTACAAGAGAGACGATAAAGACTGGCCATGACGTAGAAAAATCAAATTCAAGTTCGCCAGTAAGAAAAGAGCCTGAGTAATAGTCAGCTAAAGAATGGAAGGGACCAGTTTACCCAGGAAATTACAAGAGCCTTTATTAAAATGGAGAGCTACTTTTGTCCTTCTGTCTGCTTGCTTCTGGCAAAGGTTGGCTCAGGAATAGAGGGGGAATCTCTTGGGGTCCAGCAACTCTGCTGGCTTGGGAAAGTGTGCACTGCATCACCCACTCCTCCCTGTGTGAGACAATCTCTGTGCCTCTGTTTCGACAGTTCAAAACCCTTAAAAATACCTTTCTTTACAGCTCAATACAGAAATTGCCAGAACCTAGTCCTGTACTTTTTTCTTTAAAAACAAACAATGAAATGGGGATGTTTGCACGACAATGATATGAATCGATGTCTGTATTTTTATATCTTTAGACGCCCAACAAATATATAAAAATCTGCATTAAAATAACAATTAGTAAGTTGGCAAAACTGAGCAATGGAAAGTTCGGAAATGCCAGGATTCAGGGAGTCTGAGTACTGCGCACGTGCATTTTGACACAGTCTTTAATTGCACAATTATACTATTTTTTCCCACAGGCCCCTCATTCTGTGACCATTGAAGTGTTGTTTGTTGTTTGCCTTCAGACGCTGTGTACATACTTCTGCAACGTGAACACATCAAGTCAGGTTCCAGGTCGCAGTCCTTCTCTTCCAGGGGCTCAGTGGCCAGGGCCCAGTATATCTAAAATATCAGGTAAATCCCTGGGATTAGGGTTGTGGCTGACAGGGCCTATTTCTCAGGCACCATGAAGTTTTCTACTATAAGGATGAGGCTTGTCTGTGCAGTAGATAGAGCTTTCTCAGGGGACAGTCTGTGACAGGAGAACAAACTCCCATGTCATTCCAAGGCTAGTAGAGAGACAAGGTGGGTGAGGGATAGGGTGACCAGATAGTGAGTATGAAAAATCGTGATGGGGGTGGGGTGGGATTGATAGGCGCCTAAACCCCGAATATCTGGACTGTCCCTATAAACTTAGGACATCTGGTCACCCTAGCTGAGGTAATATCTTCTCTTGGACCAACTTCTGTTGGTGAAAGAAATAACCTTTCAAGGACCTGAAGGAGAACTCTGTGCAGTCCTTTCACCAACAGAAGTTAGTCCAATAAAAGATATTACCATGACAGATGTGAGTCATATTATTAATGTACTAGAGGAAGCTGCTCAGGTACTTCATTGATGAGAACAGTAGAAAAACCTATATAGAATAAAGTGAAGGAGAAAGAGAGAGCCTCTTTCTGAGATTATCCTTTTCCTTCTCCCTAATGATCCTATTTGCTAACAAATACATACATTCTTAGTGCTGTTGTGGCTTTGTGCAGAAGTGTGAATTGTCTCAGTAGATTCTGATGTATTGTATCTTTTAGGCAAAGATATCGAAAACAGGGAATACAAACAACACATGTTATGCAAACCCGCACCACTAGGTGGAAGCAGATATTTTGAGTTGTCATTAATTGAGAAACCATTTCAAAAAGCGAAGTAATGTTCTTGGAATTCTGCTTTAAGCCACAAGGCACACAGCTAAGCAGAGTCATCTTTTGAGAGCTGGATCTTTAATTTTTTTTCCATACGAGAACCTGCTTAAAATCCCATTAATAAACTGTGTTCTCTTCACTCTCCTATTTGTCTGTGCTGTGACGGAAAAATAGAATTGTCTGTCAATAATGGCTTTTATTTGAAGCAGAGAGTTAGAAAACATGTGTGTAAAATGCTTTGAAGAAGAAAATCTCTCTAGAAATGCAAATTATTCTTATTATTGTTGTTATTGGGTCAAATTCTACAGTAGGGATTTAGGCTCCTAGCTTCCACTGATTTCAGTGGAAGTTAGGAGTCGAAAGACCTTTGAGGAGCTGGGCCTCATACCCTACTCAGACAAAACTTTGACTGACTTTAATTCAGCCTAGCCCTGCGTTGGGTTAAGCCCAATATCTTACTGTACATTGTACAGAAGCTTCTTGCTAGCAGGAGTCAGTCTGCAGCTGTTTTTTCAGTAATGCTGTCAAGGTTCCTTCCCCACTCTGAACTCTAGGGTACAGATGTGGGGACCTGCATGAAAACCTTCTAAGCTTACTTTTACCAGCTTAGGTTAAAACTTCTCCAAGATACAAATTAATTTTACCCTTTGCCCTTGGAATTTCCACTGCCACCACCAAACTTTAACTGGGTTTACTGGGAAATGTAGTTTGGACACGTCTTTCCCCCCAAAATCCTCCCAACTCTTGCACCCCACTTCCTGGGGAAGGTTTGGTAAAAATCCTCACCAATTTGCATAGGTGACCACAGACCCACACCCTTGGATCTTAGAACAATGAAAAAGCATTCAGTTTTCTTACAAGAAGACTTTTAATAGAAGTCAAGGAATACCTCTGTAAAATCAGGATGGTAGATACCTTACAGGGTAATTAGATTCAAAACATAGAGAATCCCTCTAGGCAAAACCTTAAGTTACAAAAAAGACACACAGACAAGAATAGTCATTCTATTCAGCACAACTCTTCTCAGCCATTTAAAGAAATCATAATCTAACACATACCTAGCTAGATTACTTACTAAAAGTTCTAAGACTCCATTCCTGTTCTGTCCCTGGCACAAGCAGCAGCAGCAGCAGCAGCAGCAGCAGCAGCAGCAGGCAGGCAGACAGAAACAGACCCTTTGTTTTTTCTCCCTCCTCTCAGCTTTTGAAAGGATCTTGTCTCCTCATTGGTCATTTTGATCAGGTGCCAACGAGGTTACCTTGAGCTTCTTAACCCTTTACGGGTGAGAGGATTTTTCCTCTGGCCAGGAGGGATTTTAAAGGGGTTTACCCTTCCCTTTATATTTATGACAAATGCATCTTCTGTATTTACCAGCTTTGTTTTCTTGCATCCTCAGTCATTTTGGGCCTTGTACATAATGTGTATAAATGGAATATTTATCATCCTCTCTGACTGTAATGTGTTTTAAGTGATGGTATATTGTCAAGCTGCATTCAGTATGGGTTGATCTGTTGATCCTCATTAGTGAGAGAAGTGTATGAATTATGAGCCCAAGCAGGATCCCGCTGCTCATTGCTGCAGCTCAGCTTGCCCTGCTGCAGAACACTATTTGTGTGTGTGCACAAGGCTTGTGTTGTGAAAACCTTGCCCCCTGTAAATACACTCAAAGTCAACCTCTGATCCAGCTCTTGTCAAATGCAGCCAGTTAACATCACAGTGACCACGGCTGTAAAGCTGTGGCCTCCTCCTTTTGAGGGTCTACTGTTGCCCAAGCTCTAAGTCAAGCTGAGGCAGTGTTGGGGTGATGAGGTGCTAATTTATGAGCTCCTTGAGGCCTGCACAGTGTTTGTCATGGCTTTGCCACACATACTCTTGTTCTGTTCTTGATCTTAATTTGTTCTGTGGCATTACATAGTTCATGGTGTTACTTGTCACATGCATGAACACTCTTCCCATCACTGGTCCATCCGTAGTGGACTTATATGTGGATGCCTTGCCCGGATGGTAACAGCTGCAATGAGCAAGCATTCTTACAATTACCTGTGCTCCTACCTGATGCTGCATTTTGGAAAGGCCCGACTTTATGGAGCCAGGTGTAGACAGCGAGGGCTGCAGAACACCAGCCCAGAGACAGGCAAACTCTCTGTGCTGACCAGGCCCTTAGCTTCTTGCAGAGTGGCCTGCTGTTTATGTACTAAAAATGGAGTAGGCCTCAACGGTGTGCCACTGGATACTTTCCATCTTGTGCAAATGTACGAGTCCCCAGTTTACACAATGGCATGGAACAGGGGCTGAGTCACATCAGACCCTGAATCAGGAAGAAAGTTCCTGAAATAGGTAGCACTATATTAGTTATCTGCTGGTACCTGGTCAAAGGGGGCTTTTTTGCTTGCTTTATTATCCTCTTGTCTGTTTGTTGTGCTGTTAAGATGTGTTAATTAATTAATGACAGTTAAGGACCATCTTGTTCTCTGTTTGTACAGGTCCTAGCACAATGGGATCCTGCTCTGTGACTGGGACTGTGAGGCAGTACTGCAATACAAATAATCACATGCTGATCTCCAGAAATATTTTTATACCGTGGCCATCCCCACTAGCTTAAGAGATTAGTCACGGAAAATGGAAGTTTGTGAACCTGACATCTGCAGTTTAACTCAGTCCCCTTGTCTCCTGCACTGAGTGTTCTTTCTCCTCAATACACACTCAATGGTAGGCATGCCCACAGAATAGGGTTATGAAGATGGGTCTCTGGGAGGCTTTGACTTCCTCTACCATGGGATGCTATTGCAGGAAGGAGGTTTGCTGGGAAGAGATGGGGTCCGTCTGACCAAGAAGGAGAAGAACATCTTCATGCACTGACTCACCAACCTTAGAAGAGCTTAAAACTAAGTTCAGAGGGGGCAGGTGAAAAAAGCCACCAGGTAAAAAAAGGTGGCCTTAATAGAGGACTAGCTGTGTGGGGAGAAGTAGATGTGGAAAATTGCAGTAGAATTATAGGAGAAAGAAGAGGGAAATCCATGGGGGCATCTGCTTAACATCTTAGATGTCTGTACACACAAGCAAGGAGGAATAATAATGGGGAATAAACAGTAAGAACTGGGAGTTTTAGTACATAAATCTTCACTGAGCTTAACTGCATCACAGATACTTGATGGGGTAAATCTCATGACTGGACTATTGGTATAGAGGACTATAGCTTGTTGAGGAAGGACAGGCAGGAAAAAAAAGAGAGGACATATTGCATTGTAAACCTGTTTTGAGGTCCAGAAGGAGGTGAGAAGCAGACCAGTTGAAAGTCTCTGAGTAAAGATAAAAGAGGGAATAAACAGGGGTGAGGACCTGGTAGGGGTCTATTACAGACCACCAAATCAGGAAGAGGAGGGAGATGAGGCATTTCTAGAACAAACAACAGAAATATGCAAAACACAAATCCTGATCGTAATGGGGGACTTTACCTACCCAGACATCTGCTGAAAAAGGAATATGGTAAAACCCAAAATTCCCCAATAAGTTCCTGGAATGTACTGGGGACAATGCTTTGTTTCAGAAAATGGAGGAAGTGACCGGGGGGACAGCCATTTTAGACTTGATTCTGACCAGCAGGGAGGAGCTGGTGGTGAATGTGAAGGTGGAAGGTGATTTGGGTGAAAGGGGTCATGAATGATAGATTTCATGATTCTAAGGAAAGGAAGGAGTGAGAATGACAGGAGAAGGACTGCCAAAAGCAGACTTTAACATCCTGAGAGAATTGGTAGGTAGTGACCCATGGGGCAAAAGTCTAAGGCATAAAGGAGTTCAGGAAAGCTGGCAGTTTCTCCAGGAGACAATATTAAAGGCACAACTGCCAATGCAAAGGAAAGAGAGGAAGAATAGTAAGAGGCCAATGGCTCCATCAGAAGTTTTGTAATGACCTGAAAATAAAAAAGAAATCCTACAAAATGGGGAAACTTGGATGAATTACTAAGGAGGAGTACAAAAGAATAGTGTGTCCGTGTAAGGGCAAAATCAGAAAGGGTAAGGCACAAAATCAGTTATACATAGCAAAGGACACATGTAACTGGAATTCTTTTTCCATGTGGTTTACTACAAAGAGTGTCATCACTCTGAATGCTTTAAAGGCAACATCATCTCCAAAATCAAGTGTGGGCTCTACATATGGCCATACATATGACACCACACTGTATTAAACGCAACAAAAAATAATTTAGTTGATTTGTTTGGCAGGACATGGAAATGAAGAATAAATTTCAATTCATTGTAAAACAATATAAAAATCAATATTTGTAATACAGTCCAATAAGATTTCATCAAGCTTTTTAATCAACCGAATTAAAAAGCAAAGGAAACCAACCACCCACACTCAAGTGTCACTGTGCATTCCAACCAACCAACCACACTCAAGTGTCACTGTGCATTCTCCAAGGCAGTTTCTTCTCTTTCTTTGTTCGGTGCTTTTATTTTCTATCCATTCAACCAGGAGGAGATTTTCCAATAAAACCAATATTGGAAAGTGTGGCAAACTGAGAGAGGGACGGAACCAAAATTCAAAATGATTTAGAGCGAATGAGAAATTCTACACTGGAGCAAATGTAGCCACCTATTGGACTGCGTACATGGATGGGCCCAGATATTGAAATGTATTTAGGTTCCTCACATCTATTGATTTCAGTGCGAGTTAGGAGCCTAAATACCTTTGAGGCTCTTGTCCATGTCATCACAGCACCTACCTGGTCAGCGGCAGTTTATGTGCTATGTCACAGTCACAGCGATGTCATAATAGTGCTTGCATATTCTGAACTGGCTATCCTGGACAGGACAGCCTGAGAGGCCAGCTGCCTATCAGTACTGGAGCTCTTTGGAGAAAGGACTGGAGGAAGTGTTGAGGAAAGATTAAAACATGAATAAATTTGTGAGTGAGCAGGAGGTAACCGACAGAGGTAAGGGTCAGCATTGTATTCGCTATATCCAGTCTATATTCACACACACATTTAGAAAGCATAGGCATACAGATTAGCTGTAATGTTCTCCATTTGTATGAGCAGAACCTCAGCTGCTGTAAACCAGTGTCCCTCTGTTGACTTCCTTGTAGCTGTGTTGATTTACACCAGTTGAGGAGTTGGCCTACAGCCTCTGGACCTGGAAACTTTCCTGAGAATCTGAGTTTCTAGGGAATGTTATGGGGGAGGTCTTCCTTCTTTTCTCCCAGTTGTTTTATGTTTGTTCTGGGTCCTCATTTTGTGTCTTCTGCATCCATGGAGCCAACTCCATCAGAGATAGGGGAAATTAGAACAAAAAAGGCAGAAGGACTTCTCCTCTAGCTGTCTAAATGAAGCTCTGCTAATATCTTAAATGCAAGAGAACAAAGCATGGGCTCACATTTCTTAGCAACACTAGTGCTTCTCATCCCACACAGATGGGCAGAGTAGGTTACAGTTATGATTCCGTTTGCATCTGGGTGTTACAACTGAAGGATGCAATTTGCATAACGGATGGGCAATCACCTAACCTCAAGCAGTCTTTCCTGGGAAGGGGAAATCTTGTTAGTTCCTCCTTCATGCTTGGAATGCTGTTACAATGGAGACAGATAAATACGGCCTTTCAGATTTCTTGTGAAATATTAAGTCTCCTGGAGAATTTCTGCCCAGAGCGAAGAGATACATGGGAGATCAAATCCTGATTTTTTTCATACACCCGCTATTTCATTGTTTCCTCGAGTTTAAGGCCAGAAGGGACCATTAGATCCTCTAGTCTGACTTCCTGTATTTCACAGGCCACTACATTTCACCTAGCAACCCTACACTGAACCCCAAAACTTGTCTTGGACGAAACCATTTCAGTCTTTAGGAGACAAAACTGTTGTGTGCCATCGGCAGAGGACAGGAGAGACTGAGGTTCCACCAATGCCTGAGGCCCTTGCAATGGTCGAGAATTGATTAGGTCAGATATACTCAGATTATCCTAGCAGGTGATCAGTGCCCCATCCTGCCATTCAAAGGTCCCTGCCAATCTGACCAGGGGGAAATTCCTTCCCACCCACAACTCTGGAGATCAGTTGGACCCTGAGCATGTGAGCAGGACAGCTAAGGAAACAGATTCTCTGAACCATCTTAGAGCACTGGTCCACCCTAGCAGGTGTCCCATCTCCTGCTATGGTCAATCCCTGATGCTTCAGATGAAGGTTGGAGGGACCCACCCCACCCCACCCCACTCACAGCGTACACCTCACCAATTGTGCATGGGGGTGGGGGGGGCGGGGGCAGGGGAATTCCTTTATGACCTCTACAGGCAACTGTACAGGGGGGAGGGATAGCTCAGTGGTTTGAGCATTGGCCTGCTAAACCCAGGGTTGTGGGTTCAATCCTTGAGGGGGCCATTTAGGGATCTGGGGCAAAAGTTGGGGATTGATCCTGCTTTGAGCAGGGGGTCGGACTAGATGACCTCCTGAGGTCCCTTCCAACCCTGATATTCAATGAACTGGATGAACTCCGTTCCATGAGTCTTCTCTGCAAGTATTTCAACTACCATAAAAGAAGATTAAAGGCTTTCTTCAAAACAAGGGGCCTAAAGTTAAGCTTCTAAATTCATACTGAGGTCTCCAACAGTGGCCTGATTTTCAAGAGATACCGAGCCCCAAAAGTTCCCAGCATAGCCAATAGGTACATCTGGGTGCGCAGGATTTTTGAAAATGAGGCCCTGACTAAGCAAAACTCTTAAGCATGTGCTTAACTTTAGCTCTATTTCTTGGCTTAGAGTTAAATTATTATTCTGTATGCTATCAAAACTCATCAATTGACAATAAAGAGGGAAAGGAAGATTATTTTACGTGGGGACCTACTTGAAAGGAGCAAATTTGCTTCATTATGATTTCCCCGCAAGCACGCTGGGTAGTTCAGCAAACAAACCTGGTCATGAGGAGGAAGGAAGAGGATTTCCAGGATTCCCAGGTCTACTTCTCACAGTGTTTGGGCTCCTGCAGAATCTTTACTGGATAGTGAATTAAAGAGGCCAGCACCAATTTCTGCTATCAGTGGTAACCAGCCGAATCCTTTTATTTAATTTCAGGTGTTTATAATGAGGTTGTTTCCCTCCTGGCACATATGGGTGACCAAGATAAGGGCAAAATTGCCCTCAGGATTGCCTTTATAGCCGAGACCAAGTTGGCTATCGTTCTGACAGTTCTGCTCGAGAAACTGCAAAAGGATGAGGTAGGGCAGTTTCATGAAATTACATCCGCTTTCCAGGTGTCCACACCAAAGTCTGCCTGACTTCATGGGGGTACAGGGGACTGCACGGGGGTAATTCAGTGTAGAACTTGGCCTGGCGCACCATCAGGAGAATCAGTATTCGCCCTTCTGTCCTCAGGCGTAAACTCATCATGCAAAATGCTGTTCTTACAGATCAGGATGATATAATGCTCTCTAAAGAGAGCATTGTCCTTTTACACACAGTGGAGTACATGGGCTGTAGACAGTAAAAGTACACGATCGGACTAGCAGTAATCTCTTCTAATAATACTTTGCCCTTCTTTAGCATCTTCGTCCAAAAATCTCAAAGCACTTCCCTAATACTAATGAATTAAGACTCACAGCACCCTGGTGAGAATGGGAAGCATTATCCCCATTTACGGATGACTTGTGTCACAGGGAATTAAGTAACTTGCTCAACACCACTTAGCAAGTTAGTCAAAGAATGTGAATAAAACCCAAGTGAACTGACTCCCTGCTCTAAATCCTAGCCAACACTCCTTTGTTATGATGACATATTATTGAGATTATAGCATCGAAGGGACCCTTATCTATATATTTTCTACTGGGGGAATTCTGCAAGAAAAAAATAAAAATGATGCGTACAATATTTGAGAAGTTCTGCAAAATTCTGCATATTTTGTTTGTCAAAATAAGACAATATGATTACACCCGTTAAAATTATTTTTGGTTATTTATTTCAAAATACCTGTCAGCAAGTATGTCTGTATGAATACAGACAACAAAAAGGATTCAGGAAATGTTTTTTGACAAACCAATTCCTTACTATGCATGTTAATAGAGAACTCTGAGTAATAATTCATTTAAACTCAATACAGAACCATATTTCTTGCACCCCTTAGGCGCAGTGCAAAGGCTTGATAGAGTCAGGGGTAATGGAGGGAAGTAAATTGCTGGGAAGGAGCCTGGGTGTGAACTTGGAGCGTTGCTGGGTATGGGTGGGAAAAGTATGGAACAGTTTTTTTGGGAGGGGCGGGGAGGAATTGTTAGGCAGCTCCCCCCATACAGACCCTGTCTGACCCCTAACCTCTCCCATTCAGTAAGGCACATCTGCCCCTGTCTCCATGTGTTCCTGCACCCCCATGGGTCCTTGCACCCCCGTCCATGTGTCCCTCCACTCCCACTCAGAAACCCACTCCCCCCCATCCCCATGTGTGTTAGGGGGCTTATTCCTTCACCCACTTACTTCCCTGGTCCTTCTCGCATGAACAGACAGCAACAATACCCGAAGTCCAAAGGTGCAAACAATTCGATGTTTATTGGGTGAACTTCCAGCAAGAATGATTTCAGTTTCCTTCCTTAGTGTCCCCCTTCCCAGCTCTGACACCACAGAGCCTTACAGCTGTGTCCCTGTTCCCATTCCTGCCCTTAGCCAAACATGATTCCAATTTCCCCAGCCCCATTCCCTGTTCCCATTTCCCCCTTTAGCAAAACATGATTCCAATTTCCACACCCCCATTCCCTGTTCCCATTTCCCCCACCCACACACCCACCCCCTCACTTCCTGATTGACTGCAGACTATCTAGTAAAACTTGACTTCTGCTTAGCTATACCTTAACCAATCCTTTTCCTGAAATTTAACTAACCAATCCTAACATATTGTAACATGATTATGTAACCAATTATATCCCACCACCTTAATTAGTTTACACCCAGCAAAATTAATTATACAGCAGAGAGAAACAATCACAGAACCAGACAGAGATTATACAGACAAACAATGGGGAAATGGGGACTACAGTGATAGAACAAACACAGAAATGAGGATTTCACATCCCAGCTAGTGATAAGTGAGTTCTTGCCAGACAGGATGCTATCAAACTAAGTTTCCTTTTACATCTTCTTGGCCCTTCCCTTTCTCTGGAGTCAATAGGCATTATCAGAACAGGATTGTGTTCCTAACAGCCCAATAGCACCTTATTTCAATGTGACTAGTTGGGAATGTGAAGAGGTGACCGGTCGCTTCCCAGCTTATGGCTGCCTCTGCTGCTTAGCCAAAGGCCTTAGCCTAAGAACAGGGCCTCAGACTGTCACAGTAAGAGAAGGACCTTACCCTGGCAGACAGTGATTTTGATTCTTTCTTTTATACCTCTATAACTAGCCAAGTGATAAGAATACACCTAAATTCTTAGATGATAGGCCTTTACAGACAGGTCTGAACATCTGTATCCTAACAATGTGTCCCTGTACCCCCTCCCCCTGTCCCCATGTGTCTCTGTGCCCCCAGCCAACCACCCCCTGCCCTTATGTAGCTCTGCACCTCCTCCCCCATCATTATGGGGCCCTGAACCTCCCTCCTCCTCTAACTCTGTGCCTCCACTCCCATTCAGCCCCTGCCCCAGTCTGTCCTCCCCCACTAGCCCTTATGAGCCCCTGACTGACCCCACCCCAGCATCCCACACTGTCTGTCTCCCCATAGCCCCTGTCTCCTGACCTGGCCTGCTGTGAAGAAGACAGGCTCTCTCTCTTCCTGCGCTGATAGGGAGTTGCTCCTTTGTTCTATTGCCACAGCACCCTTTGGTGGGCAAGAGATGGAACGGCAGCAGCATTTCAGCAGAAGCTTTTTACTGTGCAAACAAATAAAAATATGCGGGGCTCATTAATTATGCACCTGTGCAGTAGTGCAGAATTGCCCCAGGAGGAATATTCAGACCCCTTTTTTCCATTGATTAATACTTGCATCCGACAAAGTCCATTTCTCTATTAAGGGCCAACACAGAAGGCATTTTAGTTTCCATTAAAGTACTAGGAGGCCAACTGAACTGCTTGTCTTGGCCTCCGACTCCTTTAATTATTTGAATTACTTGATTAATTATAAAAAGAAAAGGAGGATTTGTGGCACCTTAGAAACTAACCAATTTATTTGAGCATAAGCTTTCATGAGCTACAGCTCACTTCATCAGATGCATTCAGTGGAAAATACAGTGAGGAGATTGATATACACACAGAACATGAAAAAATGGGTGTTATCATACTCACTGTAAGAAGAGTGATTAATTATGTTAATTCACGTGATTAATTACTTGAATTACTTGAATTATATAGTGCTTATGTATTGATAAGTTGTCAGTGACAATTTTCAATGAAAAAAATCCTCCTTACATTTAAAAATGAATGGAAGGGGCTTCTCCCCAGTGGAGCTGTCTGTTATGATTGCAGTTTGCAGAAGCATGCCTTTTAAAGCAGAACCACTGGAACGTATAGCCAATCAAGAGATCTGATGCAGACCCTGTCTGACCCCTAACCTCTCCCAGTCAGAGATCTGATTGGCTTTGAACATTCCAAAGTGGGTTATGACCTTGGCATGCAGGTCACACAGATGTCTAGACTCACAGGAGACAGAGATGGAAAAGACCTATTGGATCATCCAGTCCATTTCCCTGCTAATGCAGGAGCATTCCCAGCAGCCATTTTCCACTGTTTTGGCCAATCTAATCTGAAAAGCCCCTAAGGACTGAACTTCCGCCTCTTTCCTAGGAAGACTATGTCATAACCTAATAGCCCTGTCTTACAGTTGGGGCATTTTTCCTGTTATCAAAGTCTAAATTGAATGTCCTTTTTTAGCTTAATCCCATTACTCCTACTTTTACCGAAATGTATTATCCTAAAAAATTCCTCTCCCTCCTTGGTGTTCACACCCTCCAGGTAGTTGTATGGTATTATCCTCTCTCCCTCAGAGTCATCCCTTGGCCGCATCGGACACAGACAGCTCTTTCCGTCTGTCTGCAGAAGTAGGGGTCTGCTCGGGCCCAATTTTTAAGCCCAACCTGAACTGGCCCCCGGCCCACTCACCTCACCCTGAGAGGGCTGAATCATTTTCCATCCTGGTCCCAACCCTTCCCCCCCAACCGGATCCTGCCACTGCATCCTGCTCATGGGGCTGGTGCAGCGGCCACTGTGTGCAGCGATGGCTCCATCCTCTGACACGGCCCCTGCTGCGCTGGGTCTGCGCTGCAGAGAGAGAGGGAGACGCTGTGACTCCTCGGCATCCTCGCTCCACAGCGCGTGCAGCGCAGGAAGGAGGTGGTGGCTGGCAGGAACACGCAGTCACGGTTGTGCCGATCCCAGGGGCTAAAGGAGGAGAGCCGACCTGACCCGAGCCCAAGAGGGTCCAGTTGTTTTCTCATCCAACCTGACTGGACGCCTGTGGTCAGGTCCCCTAGGATTTGGGTCAGGTTGCAGGGCTCTATCCAGAAGTCACTTCTGCCAGCCCCCTGCATTCTTTTTTGCTCTCCCAGGAATGACTTCCCATTTGTTGATCTCTCTGGGAATGTGGTGCTAGAAAAGGCACTCATCCAGATGCAGTCACAGCTCAGCTGAACAGAGAGGAACTGTTGTCTTCCTGCTTTGTGCCATGATCCCTGTGTGTAAAAGACCCAACCACATGGCTCTTTGTGGTAGCCATCACACCTTGCATATACCTGTTGACTTTGTTTTCCACTGTCACCCCCCAGGGCACTTGTTGCTTCCCACTTGTCTCCCTCCCATTCTGTCAGTTACTTCTACCTCCTTTCCAGAGGTGCTAGTTTGCAGTTTTCTGAAATGAATCTTGTTCTCTCCTCAGGCTTTTAATTGCTCTGTGTCCCACTTTATTTTTTCTCGGTCCCAACTGATCCTACAACTCCTCCATAGTTAGTCTCATCTGTGAAGTTCTACACTGATGGGCCGCATAAAAGACACCTTCGAGCGTGCTACTGTCAGTGTAGATCTAACGGCTGAGCTCATTGCCCCTGGGAGCGGTTGAGGACTTACTGCAGGAGTTGGGTATTTTATATTCCACATTTACAAATTCTGCCTGGAGTGGCTAGAGCAAGGGCAAGGGGCTCATTTTTATTGTTTGTTCTGAATAAATGAAACTAGAGAAGGGGGCAGTGAAGGGCGCTTCTTCTGGCTCTTTTCTCTCCAGGAAGATTAAACGATGTCAGTTGCTCGGCTGCTTCTGAAGCGCTGCTAAATGCGGTGCTTGTGGAGGGCAGGGCATGTTTTACACCAATTAAGCCACCAATTAGGGCAGGGGCTTATTAGCCAAATTACTGTCTGGTCGTCAAGAAAAACTTTTCCCAATTCTTCTCTTTTATGTTTTGTCCCCAGCAAAACAGAGTAAACATTTACTGTGTCCTGGAGAAAGTCTTACAGCAGGACACCCAGGGCCTAGAGAGACGGCTTCTGGAGAAACTAATAACACTAGCCTCAAACCACATGACAGAGACTCAGGTAAGTTAGTTCTCCCGAGATACCAATCAAAGGATCCAAAGCTTTAACTCATTCAAACTCTCTTTTTGGGGGATAAACTATACACTGAAATGAAAATGTATTCTTCTGTTAGAGGCCCACACCTTCCTCCAGACCAAAGCCCAGGTCCTAGACAGCGCTTGTGCACATGCATAAGATGGGACAACTCACACGCTGAAAGTTACACATGTGCTTAAGTGCTTTGCAGGATCAGGACCTGAGACACATGAACTGAGACCCAGAGACAGGCCTATGGTGTCTTAAGGAGCAAGTCTTTCCCGAAGTCTACTCGGGATTTCATTATTGATACTGATTTTATGTGGAAGGCGCTCTGATACCGTAGCGATAAGTGGCAGTATAAAGCCCCAAGACAGACAGAATCTGAGCTATCTCCAAAAGAAGCAGCATTGGATTTAGAATATAGTTTGCCAGCAGGAAAACCCATGGAAAAATCCCCCTCTTGTTCCAAAGGAAGTCAGCCTCCTTTTGGGGGACAGTTTATTCCAGGAAAGCTCTCGGAATATCGTGAAGCTGCCCAGTCTGTGTCTCACTTACCGCCTCAGGGAAGGGCAGGGAAAATATCATGTGACTATGGTGACCAGTCACCCACCACAAGTAGCTAACAGCGAATAGGCTAACGAAGCAGCTTGCAAGCAACTCAAAGGCTGAAAACTGTTTCGCCAAGTGACTCAAGGAATATTTATGACGAATGACTCTACCCTCAGAAAGTTGGGTTGGTTCATTCACAACTTGTGCACAGAAAGAAGGACTTGACTCATGTAAACAACTCTGGCTAGTGCAACCGGCTTCAGTCACCTCAGTCTCTCTCTTTTGGTTTTTGTTTTTAGGAAGCAAGAAATGAACTAAAAGTGGCAGCTAGCAACACCTTAGTGACTCTGGAACGCTGCTATTTCAATGATGTCATGTATGAGCTGATGTATCGTCTGGAGCTGCCTGAAGAGTTTGTTTTCATTACGTTGGGCAACCTGTCATCCGCCTATGGTATGGTCACTTCCCTCTTTTCTTTCAAAGTGATTCTTTTTCATTTAAGGACAGGGGATTATCTCTCTACCTAAAAATGTTACCGCTAAACAGAGCTCTGTTTGAGTGTGTGTGTGTAGAAACACAAGATTAACTGCTGTTGCTAGTTCTGGCCTCCAGATCATGAGCAATCCAGCTGGAGGTGCAAGCTCTAACTTATGCCCCTGAGTGAAGTACCTTAAGGATGGGAATGAGTGGAAGATCAGGTCTAGTGGAGCTCTTCTCCACCCCACTTCCCATCCCGCCCCAGTGCCCTCTCCCTTTACTCTGGGAGTGAGTTGGGCATTGGGCACAGCTGTACACTTGTGGAGGATTCCCCTCTTCAGGGTGAATCCCCCACTGGCTTTCAATGGCTGCTTTAAAGCCATTCTGCTCTGCTTACGCAGCGCCAATGGCCTCGGAACCCATAGCATCCTGCCCCACAGTGTTTCTAAGTGTGTTGTCAGAAGGCAGAGAGCAGCTGATTGTCTGTCTTCCTTCTCTTCTGGCCTTTCTCTGCAGCACTTAAGTGTATCCCTTTTGTGGGAGTGATCCTGAACGACATGATCTCCATGTTGGAGTTAGTCAAGGACAGCAGGATGAGACAAGCATTTTGTGGTGGTAAGTGCCAGCACTTCCTGTAGGTGCCCCAAATGGATATTTAGGGGGTCTTGGTACAGATTTAAGTGACTGACCAAGTTTGCAAACAGGCCCTGAATTGTGCTCCCTTCCCTGGATTGCACCAGGTGCTGCGTTCCTTGGCTCCCGTGGCACTCAGTGAAGTTGAGAGTGCTCCTTACTTTGCAGGAGGTGCTGAGCATTTGTAAGTTCAGGCCCTTTGTGACTCACGCATATCGTTTAAAATAAACAGACACAAAGGCTGAAGCTGCTCCTCTGCCAGGAGGCTCCTGGGGGAGGAGGTGAAGGGAGCAGATTTCATTACTGTACATTTAAAAATCCCCTGTTTCCCACTCCTCCACCCATTCTCTCTCCTTAGTTTCTTCCTCATCATCATCTCCTTTCACCCTCTTTCTCTGTCTTCTCTTCTTCTCCACTTCTCTCTTCCTTTGCTTTTCAGGTGATGCTCAGTAAGGGGTTAATCCTGTGCCCTTGAGGGAAATGGGAATTTTGCCATCCACTTCATAGAGAACAGGATTGGGCCCTAATTCGTCTTAGCAAGGACACTAGATACACCTACTTTTAGGGCAAAGTGCTCCCCACTACCTTCAAATCCCAGGAAAGCCAATGGCAGTTAGGGGCACTGAACATCTTTCAGACAAACTGTAACTCAAGATGAAATCATACAGTGTTCGGGTTGAACAAACAACAACTGCAGAGGACTCGAGTCTTCAGATGATGGTCATTGAAAAAAGATGGAGAGATGTACAAAGAAAAAAGCCTTTTAAGAAACAAGAAATGGAATGGGGGAAAGAGAAATAGCTCCAGATTGATATGGGATTTCAGCATCTAGTCCTGATAAGAGTTGCCATGGAATTGGAGTAAACGATAGGCCTGGGTGTCTTCTCTGAGAAAGCAACTTCTCATTATTACTATGTCCTTTTCACATTGCCTGTCTTCTCTCCTTCCGTGCAGTTCTGGAAAAATGGTCAAGGGCAGTGAATGGATATTTTACGAACTGGGAAAAGTGCTCATTCCCCAGAATGGGTGAATCACAATTCTGCCGTCAAATTCTTCCCTTATATTGTCATGTGACCAGCAACTGGCTGACTTGTGAGGAGCTGGAGGTGAGAATTGCTGGCTTTCTAAACCTTTAGCGGAAATTGTGATGTTACATTCTGTGTGTCTGGCACTCTTTGTGATGATGGCATTTAATGGTAGGTCCTTTTGGATGGAACAGATTGTCATGGAAAACATCGAAAACCCATACGTTTATAATGTCACCACATCATGGAAATTCTGTCTGTACCCAGTGTACATGGAGTCTAGTTTTGTGCACCTAATGTGCAGATGAACCCGGGATAGTGGGCTAAATTAATTCCTGGTCTAAGTCCATTCAGCCCCAGTGGAGTTACAGCAGGGATGAGTTGGCCTAGAACGCATACTAATCTGGGGAAATATTTTACCTTGTCTGGTTGTGAGGTGCATTAGAATATAATCCTGACACCAACCCTACGAGTCCTGGTTCTTTACCAGGAAATATTGGGATAGGACCGTTCCGACAGTGGAACAAGGGAAATTGCACTCATTAGAAGTAGAAAAAGTGTGCCTATTGGAAGATATTGAATGAATTCGTAGGAACATAAATTCTGTCTCTCATCTATGCAGCTCAAGCAGGCCATCATCAAAGCCCTTGGTCCCATGATGGGCATCCTGCTACACAAAAAGGAGCCACAAAATCCCATATTTAAAGAGATCTCATGGCTCCTTGAGCAATATAAGGAGGAAATTGATGTTTTTCACGTCACCAAGGTGAGGTACCACTCATTAAGGTAACTGTCTCTGTGTGTGCATGTGTGAACTGCAGGAGGAATTTGCTGCCAGTGGGGTTTCCTGGTCTAGATAGTGACTTGTTAGATAATAAATATGCACACAAGTTCTGGGTTTATACACATGGTGACCCAGGCAACAAGATTTGTAGGTAACTGCCTCTGATGAAAAGCATCCTCTGTTTCCTGGGGAGGAGGAGGAGGAGGAGGAGCTAAAAAACAAAACACCTGCACAACAAGATACTCCCTCCTTGTGATTTCCCAAAACATCCTGTCAACTCTGTGTCTCTCTTTTAGATCATAAGCTCCTCAGAGCAGGGGCTACCATATGTTGTCTCTGGTCGGTACCCAGCCAACTGTCAAGGGTTGAAAATTAATAATAAGGAGGCTTGAGGGTCATTGCTTTGCACTGCATAACTCGATAGATATAAAATCATTGCCCGTCTGTTTCATCTACCGTTCTTTGCAGTGTTGTTGTAGCCATGTTGGTCCAAGATATGGGAGCGACAAGGTGGGTGTGATAATCTAATTGAAGATATTGTCTCACTCACCTTGTCTCTCTATTTCATCCCCCCTCAGTACCACATGAGCGAGAAGTAAGGGGCCATATTCTGTCTTCAGTGGGGCTACACAGTTGTAAATGAAGTCATGAGACAGCTCTAACTTCTTGGTAGTGATATTTACTCACCGTCTATGTTGGTTGAAGCTTTCTAGTACAGAGTATGTGGTCACTTTGGGGGTTGAAATACCCATGATTTGGAGGGAACCAATGCATCATGGACTTGTTTGATAGCATCAGGGCACTACTCAACTGTGTAAACATAGTAAAATATGTAGATGGCATCCGAGACATTCGGGAAGCTTCAAGCAGCAAAGGAGAAAAGTGTGTTAGATGCAGGAAGGAATTCGATTTTCACCTTTTTTTTAATCAATAACCTGGCAGAGGACATAAAATCATCCCTGATAAAGTTGGCAGATGAGATAAAAATGGGGGAGTGGTAAATAATGGAGAGGACAGCTCACGGATTCAGAGTGATCTAGATCACTTAGCAAACGGGGCGCAAAGAAACAATATGCCTTTAAATACGGCTGAATGTAAATGTATGCGTCTAGGCACAAGGGATTTAGGCCAGACATACATGATGGGGGATGCTGTCCTGGGAAGCAGTGACTCTGAAAAAGATTTTGGGGGTCATGGGGCATAATCAGCTGAACATGAACTCATGCTGTGGCCAAAAAAGCGAAAGCTGGGATGCATAAAAAGGGGAATCTCAAGGAGGAGCACAGTGGTTATTTTACCTCTAAGTCTGGCACTTGTCTGACGACTGTTGGAATCCTGTGTCCAGTTCTAGTGCCCACAATTCAAAAAGGGTGTTGATAAATTGACAGAAGAGCCACAGTGATGAAAGGATTAGAAACTATGCCTTACAGAGGGAGAATCAAGGAAGTCAATCTATTTAGTTTAATACACAGAAAGTAAAAGGGTGTGTGATGGGGTTTACCTACCCCGCATTGGTTCAGCAGGGGTTAATCATGCTTTGTGGGCCGAGGAGGCCATGCCCCCTCATCTCTGCTGGGCATGCTTCAGCTGGACCCAGGATACAAAAGAGAGCCGCTCAGCTCAGGCTGGGATGGCTGCCGAAGGGAGCGGAGGAGCATTGCAGGCTCCTGCAGAGAGACTGCCAGTGCTCCAGGATTCAGAGGCCAGCCGGACTGTGGCTGCAGCTGACCCCCAGCCACCCAATGCCAGAGATGGAGGAGAGACCCCAGAATCCCTGAGACTCCCAGCTGCGGAAGAACGGGTGGGAAGCAGCCTAGGTGGACGAAGCATTGATCCAGTTGAGGTAGCAGGCTTGACTCAGCATGCTTTGGAAGGATCCCCGCTGAGTTGGTGGCAGATACCCCTGCGCCCTGGGCTGGGGCCCTGTGGAATAGGTAGGACCCAGTGGAGAAGGGCTCACCACTAGGCAACACTTCCCTGCCGCAAAAGGTGGTTCTATCGACTCTGGCCACTAGGCCGCATTGCCCTGCAGCCAAGGGTGGGTCTAGTGACTTTGGCCACTAGGCCGCACTGCCATCCCTAGGAGGGCAGCCCAAGTGACTCAGGCTGTTGGGCCGCGGACCCTCACCCAAGGGCTGCTGCACTGATCCCGACCATTAGGCGATGCTGCCCTAGGAGCCCGGACTGCTGTGGTGGCTAGGGAGACTAGGCCAGTTGGGCCGCTCCAGATCTACTTCAATTCCTCCTCAACCTGATACCACCCTGATGGGGTGGACCTATCCTGTGACAGGGTGACTTAATTACAGTCTATAATATCTTACATGAGGGACTCCTATTATCTAATGGGCTCTTCCGTCTAGCAGAGAAAGGTGTCACTTGATCCAATGGCTAGAAACTGAAGCTAGACACTTGCAGACTGGAAATACGGTGTACATTTTTAATGGTGAGATAATTAACCATTAGAGCCATTTATCAAGGGCCGAGGCGGATTCTGACGATTTTTCAATCAGGATTGGTATGTTTTTCTAAAAGCTCTGCTCTGCGAATTGTTCTGGGCAAGGTCTATGGCCTGTGTCATACCGACCGGAGGTCAGACTAGATGATGGCAAGAATCCGGTCCGGCTTTGGAATCTAGGAATCCCCTGAATCTGCTTCAGTCACTACATATGGCTCCTTTGTGTGCCCACCATCTGACTTTCGCCCTCTGTTGCAGAGTCTGAGCCAGCTCTTGGAGGTCTCTGGTGAATATAAGATCCCTCTACCTAAAGGGAAGTTTCAAGCCATCTGCAGTGCTCTGCACAACCAGGTGAGGGGTGGTTTTGCTTGGATCCCTTGAGCTTAGGCACAGCAGATCTGAAGCATATTAACACTGAAAAATCGATGGAATGATCGTGCAGAGCCTGGGGACCTCCTCATGCCTTACTGATTTCTGCAGGCTCAAGAGTAAGCAGGGAGCACTCTCATTTTCTTAGCTACTATCCAGCTCAGTTTGTAAAGCAATTTCACCATAAGCCGATTACCAGGGGGAGTCAGAGTTGTAAAGTGAAAACTGTGGCTGTGTCTTGATTAGGTCAGCTCTGCTGCTGAAAACACTTTAGCTTCTCTTATCTAATGGATTGGTCATTGTCTTTGAGTCTTGCTGTGCGTGCAGGACCATCTCCCTGCGGTTCAGACCTCTAGTTGGACAAGCAGGAAGTGGAAGCTTAGAAACTAATTGAACATTTTTCTTTTTCATTGCTTCTGATTAGTTTTTCTTTGACCATTTCCCTTCTTCCCACAGATCTGTTCTCCAGCTAAGCAGCTCAGCATAGAAAACCACAAAGAGCTCTTCCATTGTGTACTTCTGCTAGGTAAGGGGAAGAGACTCTGAGTTACACAGTGGTTTCTTTGTAACTTCCTTACCTTTGTGAGGTACGGTAAGAAGAAGAGTTCTGCAGACAGTGAGGATGTGATTTCTTCCCTTGCAGCCCGTTCTTCTCCTGATGACCTGCTAGCATTCCTACACGAGCAGCTGGAGATTGAGCATGAGGCCGTTCGTGTGGCGTCTTTAGAGCTCCTGAGAGCTATTGTTGGGGCTGACTGTAAGTAACACAGGAGCAACTGTGCCAGCTGCCCTCTTGGCCGACATGCTGAGGGTTGAGTTGAGGACATCCAGAGCTAAGCTTGAGCTACTAGAGATTGAGCTAAAGAACCAAGGCTCTGTAGGCACGGCAGGGCTGCAACAGACTCATCACCTCTGCACCTGGGGCACAGAGGCTCTAGAACACACAGTCACCAGTGGTTTGGAGATCCACTAAGGGACTAAATGCTGCCCTAAGTTATCCCCATATGGCCCCATATGGAAATCAACAGGTTCAACTAAGTGCTGAATGTAGCCCAAGATATTTGTCAAGGTCTTTTTCAACTTCCAATATAGAAGTTAACTTGGGGCTAATGCATGATAACAATAATCAGATAAAAATAGAATAATACTCCTGACTCGAGAATCCTAAGTATTATACACTCTAGACTAGATTCTGAGTCCTGTTATGCTGGTGTAAACACAGATTAACTTCAGTCTGCTCAGTCTATCAAACTCCTTTATTATATTTCCATCATGGTAGTAGGATGGCACTATTTAGAGAAATGGAATTACTTTAGATTTACACTGGTGCAACTGAGACGAGAATCTGGTCCTACGTTTTCCCCACTGATTCTGTAGAGGAGAGGAGCTTGGTACTGTTCTTAACTAGGGCCCTTTGAAATCCAGGATTAATTCCAGTGTGGAAAGTGAGTGTGTGTGGAACAAAGAAGTACTGTACACCTCTCCCTATCTTTCAGTGCCTGAGACAAGAGTTAAAAAGCTTCTGATTGTGAAGGCAGTGAAATCCACTCTCAGTGATCAGAATGCTACGGTAAGATTGTGTGTGGAACAGTGAATATTTCAATTTTTTCAGTGTTATGGGATGAATGGATATCTGGGTGGAGCTTTCATTCCGATCCAGATGAGAGACTGCAGAATAGAGAAGGCATGTCATTCTCCTGCCAGCGTTAAATGTATCCATGTTTCTAATCCAAGGAGACAAAATCAAAAGCATAAGGACTCTCATATCATATCCTAGCTCCTATTTCAGGCAGAAGGGCTAACAAGAAGTGCTGTGTGTAATCTCTACCCTTGCAGGTGAGGAAGGCAGCTCTTCATTTCATCAGGACGCTGCTCAGTTCAGGAAGTGTGGAGAATTGTGCAGCATGGGATCTGGTAGCATATGTTTTCAGCGAGTTCAGTGTGTCCACCAGCAAACTGGTAAGGAGAGTTCTTATCACTCAGGACTCGGTCCTACCATTCTTGCATGCTGATTGCTCCCCTTGACTTCAGTGGGAGTTTTGACTCCAGGACAGCTGGACTGAATGAATAGAGCCAGAATCGGATCCGTGATATTGGTGTAAAGTCAAGGTAACTCCACTGACTTTAGTGGTGTTACTCTGGATTTATGCTAGTGTAACAGAGACCAGAATCTCACACTGGGTATTTCCATCTAACAGAGTTATCTGTGCTGCTCCAACCTCTGATGAGTCATTGAACAGTCAGAAAACACCATTCTTCAGTGCAGTGTTCTTGTACAAGGAAGCACATCTTTTTGTTTCAAATAGACTCTCCAAAAAACAGAACGATGCCCCGTTCTGTGGCTGTCAAAGCAGACCTAAACTATCAGCAAAACACTCAGTTATGCAGGCTGCATCACAGACTGTCTCAGGAGCCTGGACAAGCTTGCTGCATCTTTCACTCACTACATGCTCGACTCTACATGTACTAGTTTAAAAATATCTTCAATCCGTATTTCTATCCATGGACACAGCCCCGGGCTCCAGACACTTTGTGCTCCATGACTGAATCCATGATATGTATGAACATAAAGAGTTCAACTTGACAGTAAGTTGTTGAAGATCTTAGCTCTGCCTGGCCCCTTTTCTACAAAGCTGGAGCTTGTGGCAACACACACACACACACACACACACACACACACACACACACACACACACACACACACACACACACACACACACACACACACACACACACACATATCTTAAAGAAGGCTGCTTTTTCTCATCAGGCCAGTTTTGGTCTCCTTTAAACTGAAATCAGTAGAGAATTAGGCCCACTGATAGAATCACACTCACTACACACAAAATGACCAAGCTGGATGGGGCATCAGAAGAAAGAGATTGGATCCCCCTGGTTCTGCATATTTGTTTCCCCTGGGCAGAATTGGAATGTTTTTCCTCAGAGATCAAAAGATGAAACAGTTTTTCAAATTTTAAAAATTGAACACTGTTGGGGGAACTCTTTTGTGTTCAGTGAATCATTCCCTTCATTTTAGGGTTTTCCTAAGCCTGGGATCTGACCCACCAGTTGGGAGTTTCTATTATTCTCTTCCCTTCAGACGTTTGTGCACTTCCAGTGCCGTAGAAAAGCAGGCACAGGTCAATGCTCAAGATGGCTTTGTAAGAGAAGGACACTGGTTCTATTGCCAGTGTCTTACTACTAGCGAATAAGTTCTATGTAGCTATCTCACAGCAGGGAACAACACTTCTCGCCCAGGGTGTTGAGGAAGAAAGCAGGATCCAAACCCTGTGCATTGACATCCTGCAATCTCTGGACACCTCAGTCAATGGAATGACCCAAGTAAGTGACCTCTTGCTACTGCTTCTTGAAATAGGGACCTTCTTCCTTACGTTCCTTGTACCCCTCCACAAGGAAGCTTTCTGAAAGTCAGCATAATGGAGGATCAGCATGTCAAATTCATGCCAGGGATGATGTGACCCCTTCATCATGGAGTAAGCGGTTCACATTAGAGAAAAGCTATAAAGCAACATAACTGGAAGGAATCATGTTGCAGAGATCGTCTCTTAATTCTTTCCACTGTCTGAGTGTGACTTCCCCTTAGATCCCCCATGAATACTTCTGAAATGTAGAGTTGGTGATCCTGGATTTGAAGAGATATTGGGGCTGGGACTGTGCCTTATATAGGTCTGTCAAGTTCTGGGTAAGCTTATGGTACTATCGAAATATCTCCATAATGCTCTAATGCTGGGAAAGAGGATTCATCTCTGGGTGAGAGCCCAATTGCTCACCAAACAAGATAGTGTCTTTAAAAGACAGAGTGAGGGGGCAGCGGACAGGTAGAGTGAGCAATGGGGAGAGAGAGATGAGGTGATAGGTTAGGGAAGGGTCCGTGATGAATCAAAGGAGAAGCTACATGACAGGGAGGGATTCAGACAGCAGGATACTGGAGGTGGGGGAACGGAAATAGCTCCGTACTGAACAGTCTCGCTCTTCTCTGCAGGTGTTATGGCCCAGGCTGCTGGAGTATGTGGTGCCAGCTCAGTACACGGGTACTTTGAAGCCTCTCTGCAGATGCCTGAGGGAACTGGCTGAGAAAAAGCAGCAGGAAGGAGAAGCAGCTGCTTGCCTCGACTACAGTGGACGAGGTTTATAACAGAAACTCTTTCATTTCTTCTCTCCAGGCACTATGAAATGAACAGGTTCAGTCTTCTCCAGTTCTTTCATCTGTGATCAGGAGGCTCAAATGAATGAGGGATGGTCTTGTGATTACAACACGGCCATGGGAGGGAGCTAGGAAATGTGGGTTCTGTTCCCAGCTCGCCACCAAAATTCTGATGTGACCTTGGGGAAATCACTTGATCTTTCTCTCTCAGCTTCCCCACTTGTGAAATGAAGGAGTAATTCATGCCAAGCTCACAGAGGTGCTGTGAGGTGGAATTCATACATGTTTGTAGAGCATTTTGAGATGCTCAGACTGAAAGCGCTATGGAAATGCAAATTATTATCAGCTGTATGCAACATTGGTGGGCATGTTGGAAATGGATAGGTGAAGAACATCAGCAGGACTCTCTGCAAAGCCTGGCATAATTAACGCTATTCTGTTTCTTTCCCTAGTGCAACTCCCTACACCCCAGGGGCTGCTGGCGCGACTCCTGGTGAGTAGACCATGAGAATAGGTTTTCTGTGGAATGGGACAGTTAACTATACAAATTGGTTTTGTAGCTAGATGCTTGACTTAGGCTGAGGAATGTGTATGGTTGGGTCTCTCTCTCTCCGGCCTCTCCTGAGACACACTGTTCTGCATCCTCCTACTAGCTAGAATGCTTTCTTCTTCAGGAAGGCACTGCAGTAGAAGCAACAACTCCATTGGATTGTCTCCACAATGAGAGTCTCTGAACTATTCCCTCCCTCAGGAACAAACGGGTATTGTGCCGACAAAACTTAGCCTGTTTTTTCTCTTTCATTGACAGGTAGTAGCCTCATCCCCTTATGAAAGAGAAGGACACGGATGTGCTGCCTTGCAGTTACTAAAGGCCCTGCACCAAACTATCCATGCAGCAGTGGGTGAGATGTGGGGAGTAAAGATCCCATCTCTGCTGCAGTACCTTGAAGGTAAAGTGCTAGTTAGGAGGAGAGTGGTCCATGGAGAATAGAAGGGAAGCCAGAAAAAGCAGCTTCGTATTGACGTGTGTTGTGCCATTCCTGTTGCAGTACGTGGGAACAGTGGGGAATTGAAATGGGGCTTTTAGGCCCACACTTTTCCTTCCTCTGGATAACTGTGGACCACTGAGGCCAATTCAAACAGGGCAGAATCAGGCCAGGAAGGTTTCAGCTGAATGGAAATTTCACAGCAGTTTCCCCCACACCTTTGCTAGGTTATTTTTTGGGAAGGTCAATACGCATGAAGCTGGAGGTTAGTGAAAGATTTTGGGGTTACATATAGAGTCTGATTTTGCAAACGGACTTTTTCTGAAAATTAAACCCCATGTTTACTTTCAAGGGGGATTCAATTAAAAAACCCAGAGTTTGTCTTTCTGTAAGGAAACCTAAGCCATAAAAGCTAGGTTGGCCAAGTGGGTGCCCTAGGGAGAATCTAGGTATTGTGGGCCTAATAATGTCTTTCCCCAATTTTATAGTGGTATGAATCTATTGACGTCCATGGAAAAAACCCTTCAGTCAGTGTAGGCTGCGTCTACACGATGGCGTTATGCCAGCAGAGCTCCAGTGACGTAGCAGCGCCTGTCTAGTCTCTGTGGAGCAGGACAGACCCTAAGTGCAGCACAAGCCCGATATGTTTCTCATGAACGTCGAACCCCCCAATGGACAAGTGGGTTTGATATTCCAAAAAAGATTTTAAAAAATGAGCTGTATCTTCCCTCCTTGCTGTGGCTGTACAGAGTCCCCAGCGCTACATTGTGCTGACATTAAAGAAGGCTAGGTTAGAGCTGGACACTCAGAAACAGGGCCAGATTCTCAGCTGATGTAAATCAGTATAATTCCATTGACTTCAGTGAAGCTACACCGATTTACATCCAGTTCGGATCAAGTCCAGAATCTCTGATTCTGCAGGAAAAGTTTGTATTCCTATTAAACCCAGGCTTCTGATGTGCTGAACAGTTTTGTGAGGTGCTCAGCACCCTCAGCTCCCATTCAAGTCAAGAGGAATTGGGAGTGCTCAGCATCTCACTCCTGGTGGGTTGACGGACCCTGAATAAAAATGCCAGCAGGGTATGTAACATCTGACGAAGTGAGCTGTAGCTCACGAAAGCTTACGCTCAAATAAATTTCTTAGTCTCTAAGGTGCCACAAGTCCTCCTTTTCTTTTTGCGGATACAGGCTGACACGGCTGCTACTCTGAAACAGGACATTTTCTGTTGGTCCAACAAAGAACGTTGGCGCAGGTCCCTGTGACGGCGCAACGACTCACCCCTGCAGCGCCTCCTGCTGGCCATCTGGGAATTAGCTCTTTCCAGCACAGAGCACCCTCTGCAGGCCCATGTCCCTCTCAGACCCCGGTGCCCTTTTTACCCAGGGTGCTGCCCCCTGGCAGTACCCCCTCAGTCTCTATGGGTCTCCCTTCTCTGGGGAACGCCCAACCCTCTAATCCCCACCTTGCCTCAGTCTGGGCTACTGCGCATCATCATTATCAAGCCCCTGCACCTTGGGGCAGATTGCAGTGTAAGAGCCAGTCACCACAGGCAAGGGGGTTTGGGTCTGCTGCCTTTCCCTGCAACCCAGTACCCCTATGGGCCTTGGACCAGGCCCGATAGCCTGGGGAGTTGCCAGCCTAGAGCTTCCCTGCTCCTCTGGCCTTTCCCCAGCCCGCCCTCATTCCCAGTACCCTTTCTGCAGGCAGGCCCTGCTCCCTTCAAAACTAGAGAGAAAGACCTTCTCCTACTGGCCCACGGCCCTCTTATAAGGGCCAGCTGGGCCCTGATTACCCTGGCTACAGCTCTGGCTGCTTTCCCCGTCAGCCCAGCTGTTGTTAATCCCTTTCATAGATTCATAGATAGCAAGGTCAGAAGGGACCATTATGATCATCTAGTCCGACCTCCTGCACAACGCAGGCCACAGAATCTCACCCACCCACTCCTGCAAAAAACCTCTCACCTCTTTCCCTCCTACAGCCCTCGCCCAGGGCTGTTTTAAGCCCCTCAGGACAGGAGCGGGGTGACTCTCCCAGAACCCAATAGGTACAGTCCCATTTCGCCTTGAAAGCCCAGGTATGTTACAGCTTGGCAGACCAGGAGTTTTAGAAGGACTCATTGCAAAGGAGATACCTGGGATGACTCTTCTTGCTAATCTAGGTGACATTATTGTTTTGCCTCCTGCTTTATAGGAAACACAGAGAATTCCCTGGACCATGCACGGTGGGAGCACATGCTGCTTCAGGTAGAGGATGGCTTTCAGATGTATTGTCACAGTCCTCCCTTCCCCCTCCAAATGTATCAGCTGGGGAAAAAATAATGATAAGTTATTCATTATAAGCAGAGCTGGTCAAACCATTTCATTTGCAACTTTTGTTCAATTAAAAATGGCCTTTTTATTTTCATGGGACATTTTCAAATTTTTCAGGGTTCTTTTTTTTTTTTTTTAAACACACACACAAAAAACCCAAAACAAAATAAGCCCAACCCAAATAGAAAATGTTTAGTTTTTTGAAACTGAAGCTGATTTTTTTTCCAGTTGCTTTGCTGTTTGTCTCCTTCCCCATTCCCTCCCCCCCCCCACCTTTTCAATCACAAGTGGAAGAGGGGGGAAAAAGCACGGGGACGAGGGATAAAGGGAAGGAAATGGGGAAAACAAAGAATGGAATAATGGTCATTTTTGATTTTGAAAAGCAAAATATTTTTGTGTTTTCACTTTTCATTTGTATGTTGAAAAATCAAGAAAACAAAAAAATCCCACTTGTTTTGTGAAATGGACTTACTATTGTTCAACCAGCTCTAGTTATAAATCCCTCTGTATTACCCCTGGGAACAACACAAAACTTAACCAGAAACCCAGCATGCTAATGGTGCTAATGCATCACTGGGGGACGTCTAAAGGATTTTTTTTTTCTATTTGCCACTCAAAAGAAAACTTGCTCTGAGAAACCCAAAAAGGAAAAGAGACAAGACAAGGTTTGGTGTCTGTATCTCATGGAGAAGCCTTTGTGGTCAGAAAGAGCTCTTTACAGCCTCATGTAAATCCAGAGAAGGAAGATTTTTATGGCGAGGGCTGAAAATGAAAGGAAAGGACCTAGTGACAAAGAAGCCCCAGAAGGTTTGGAGTTCCATTTGGGGTTGGATTACACTCTAGAATTTCCCAGTCCAGATCCAGCCTCATTTGAAATTCTTTGGGCTCAAAAATCAACTAAGATTAGGTTCTCTTGTGAGGTTTCTGATATTTCCTGGCTGCTGTTCAAAAGTCGGGCCTGAAACAGCAAAGTGCTGAGAGTTACTAACCTCTGGCTGACTTCAATGGGAGTTGAGGGTGTGAGCCCGGGTCCTTTGGGTACCCACTGGCAGAGGCCACAGGAGTGCATAGGGTTCCCAGGATTCCCTGGATCTGATCTCTATATCATCAAAGGGTGTCATGTAAAGCCTTTCCTGGATGCCTGTGCCACACGGCATAATCCTCATAATCATTGCACAGTGACTGGATGGATAATATCTAAGGCGTTGTGGTTGTCGACTGAAATTGATGCTTTGAAGGTCTGTGCGTTGGGGCTGGTCACCAGAAGGCGATAAAGAAGTTTCTTTCAGGCAGAAGATGCTTACCTGCTTGAATGGCTGTATGTAGACTGAGTAATTATTCCCAGTGGATGCTAATCAATAGAGCAAAATTCTAATCAAGTGATTGCAAAGTCTCCAGAGGAGATTCGAGACAAGAAAAACAAACAAACAATAGGGGGTACCCTGTTTACAAGCGGACAATGGATGCTTGGAACTATATCTGGAGGTCCAGAGGTATCCTGCACCAGGTATCCTTCACCTATTGGACAAATTGCCAAGTGGCTTATGAATGGAGGATCACATTTGGTCTGGGTGTTTCCTGCTGGGAGAGAGATTTGGGGGAGCTATCCCTTGTGAGACAGGGGACTGTTTGGTTCTTTAAGTTGAAGCTCTAGAAGTGTGTTAGGATTTTATTTTTATGTAACCATTTGTTTCCATTAATTTTTCTTGCTGCTTCTCAAATCTCTGATCTTGGTGAATTAAGCTCTACTTGTTTTCACTGTCAATGTATCGAAGTGTGTGAAATGGAGCGGTGATGCTGAGGTGAAACTGGTAAGGTGGTGTGTAGCAAACCTCTGAATTCTGTGAGTGTCCAGTGGAACAGGGGCTGGACATTCTGGGGATGCCCAGAGGGCTAGGCGGGTGGAGTGTACCGATTGCTTATCTGTAGAAGGACAGTGGAGCCTGGATGGGGTGAGAAGGGTGTGCTTGTGTTTCCTGTGACTGGCAGAGTCAGGAGCTGACACTTGGCAGGTACAGAGAAGGCTTCCTCGTGCTAAGGGCAGGTGGTAGTGAGGTCCCTCACAACCCTGGGTACCCTCGGGAGGTGTCATAAAGGGTCCATAGCACTTCAGAGAAGGTGCCTGGTCCTTCGTAGTCCAGGGCCCTTTGTTCAAGTTGACTAGACCCATCGTCCATCCACTCGAAAATCACTCCTCCATGGTCAGATGTCTTGGCTCCATCTCATTCTCCAATTCACTGTCCATCTGGGTTTGGGGACTGAGAGGAATCCTCAGGCAAAGGTTCAAGAACAAGAGGCAGAGGAAGTCTGGGTTGTCAATGTTTATAGTTCTCATAGGGAAATAATCTTCCCATGACACCTGAATATTGGAAAGTTTACAACAGAACAAGGAAGCAAAAACCAACCAAACAAACAAAACCCCAAAACAACCCCCACATTCTTGCAATTAACCATCTGCTTTAACTCTGGTTTTACACTCAGTTCCTAAGAACATCTCTGGAGATGATAGACGACAGTGCCTGGAGCAGCCAGATATCCCTTGAGTTGAGCTGGCAGATGGGCGGCTATGCCAGCCCCTCCAAAGAGAAGGTTTGTTCTCTGTTAAGGTTTAGTTTCTAGTTACTTTCCCCTGAAATTCTGATTGGAGGGCTGCATAAGGCTTCTCTCAAGGTTTCATTATTTGATATTTTATTCTGCGTATAAAATGTGTTTGTACTTCTTCCCTGCTCTCTTGCCCCCCTGCCCTTCCAATATTTGCTTGGACAGGCTGCTTCTCTGTACTGCATTGTTGGTTCTCTGGCTGGGCTAGACGATGGGATGTTTCTGCAGCATGGGTGCTTGGACTTGGCTGTCTTGTTCCTTCCTGAGTGTTGCTGAGCTGGGTCTGTACTGACAGGCACGTTGTGTTCCTGATATCCCAGGGCTGGTCTCTTTCTTTCAGAGTTTCCTGTATAAGGCGCTAGGAACGTCCTTAGCAGCTTGTCGGGACCTGGTCCATGTTAAATCACAGATTCATACACTTCTGACGACAGCAGATTATATGGAAGCCCCTGAGAGACAGGTGAGGCCTCGGTCCCTCTCCCCATTTTACCAAGTAATCCCTGAATGCTCCCTGTGGGGCTCAGCTCTGAGTTGGCCTGGGACAGATGCCATTTTGCTTCCTATCCTCTTGATTGCTATTTCACTCAGCGCCCGCTCCCCATGTGTCTCAGGCCTGATTGGCACTTTACACCACTTTGGGTGAAAGGAATGGACTTGTGGGCTCGATCAGACACCTGGTTCGATCCTAACCTGTATTTCTCTTGGGTGACAGGGAGTCATTTCCATCCTCGCAGTCTGTGCTGCGAGCCACTTGGACCTCACCTTGAAGGCACTTCAGGAGTTTGGGGCTGCAATGAGCCAGGTTAAGATTTCTGGGTTCGTCAGCCGCCTGAAGGTAAAGGAGCCAGGGGGTTCTCTCAAACTTCCTCTCCCTCTAAAGCAGGGGCAGCAGCCCCGCGGTAGTGTCTGCTCCGGTCAGCTAGCATTGTCCCCCAATGTATGCGTTCTACGTGATGCCTGCCGTTAAGCAGACAGGAGCACAATGTGGAGCTGGGGTTCTCTCAAATGATTTTTATGGTCTGATGTCTCATGGCTTGAGCGCCCCTCCCATGCACAATGTGTGGGAACTACATCAGTTGCTTGCATGGAAAAGCATTGAAGGTATTTTTAGCTGTTTTTTATTCCAGGTTAGTAGCTGGAAATGAGGAGGTGTTGCAAGCAGCATGTGGCTTATCAACCCGCTTTAGGTAGACCACCAGTGGTCTACGGATGACAATTAGGGAACCTCTGATTTAGAGCAGTGGTTCTCAACCTTTCCAGATTAGTGTCCCCCTTTCAGGAGCCTGATTTGTCTTGTGTACCCCAAATTTCACCTCACTTAAAAACTACTTGCTTACAAAATCAGGCATAAAATTATAAAAGTGTCCTAGCACATTATTCCTGAAAAAAAGACTGCCTATTTTCCCATTTTTGCCCTAGAATTAGAAAATAAATCAACTGGAATCTAAATATTGTACCTGCATTTCAGTGGGCAGTATATAGAGTAGTCTAAAGAAGCCATTGTATGAAATTTGAGTTAGTAACTTTGCAAGTGCTTTCTTTGTCGTCTGCTGTAAAACTAGGCAAATATCTAGATGAGTTGATATACCCCCCTGGAAGACCCCTGCAGACCCTCAGGAGTACAGAAGTCCCCCTGGTTGAACACCACTGATCTAGAGGATAGAGCAGGAGACTAGGCCTCTGGGCTCCCATTGCTGGCTCTGCCATTTACTCACTGTGCAGCCTTAGGCAAGACATTTAGCGCCTGATCTTGTACCCACCAGTGTCAATGACTAAGCTCCCGTGTACTCCACTGCTGTCGGTTCAGCCTTTTCGGCTCTCTGGGTCAGAGTTACCCAGTGGGAATGATGGCGACGGGGCGGCGAGTTCTATGGGCTCATGGTGCCCGGGCTCCAGCAGTATTCAAGGCTCGGGGGCCCGGCTCCACCAATGTTTGATTCATTCCAAGGCCAAATGAATCAGAAGAACTTGTCTCTAGTGATGTTTCCTATTGTCTAGGATTACCAGCATGGGACAAGAGGCAAGACTCGCCGCACCCTGATGCTGACATACAGCAACGTGGCTGTCCATGCTCCAAAAGAGCAGCTTCTCTCCCGAGTAGAGGCAGACATCACAAGGAACGTCCTTCACCATTACAGAACCAGTTGTCAGGTAAGAGCTTTTGCGTGACAACTGTGAGGGGCATTACCCTGAAGTTACAGCATTGCCTCTCAGTTTATAGAGAGAGGGCTTGTATTTTCTAAAACTCTCCTTTGAGCAATAATTTGTCACATAACTGAAATTTAAAACTGTAATGGGTGGAGTGTGAGCTGTCACATGTTGTATCACTTTTGTTGCTCTTCTTTGTGTTTTCTCTAGTTTTTCTATATTCTTCTGAAATTCTGTCGAGCACAGCTACACAGTAATTCAGACGCAGTCACGCTCAGGCTATTCAGAATAACACTCTAACTCCCCTAATATGTATGTATACCTAGCTCTATCTTTTGCTAACCAAGAGAGAATGGTGCTAACTTGTATTTAGTTTCTTTGCTGTCACTCTGTTTCTTGGACTCACTACTTCCCTTACCTCTTCTCTGTCGTCTTGTTTGTCTGTGCGCTCGTTATTTCTGTTCCCTAGGTGTCTGACTGCTGGTACTGACTCTCCTCTCAGTGCAACCTCGCCACGTCACTTTGCCATTCAATTCTGTCCTGTCTAAGTGAGAATCTCATTTAGCCTTTGTCAAAAAAGTTGATCACAGTTGAACCAAACGGATATCTTCCAGAAGTTCACAAATGCAAATATTCCGTAGGATGGCCCCTGATCTTGACCTCTGCAAAACACCCCCTCTGGATACATTTCCTGCCTTTTGGAAGATTTAACAATCATGATTTCTCTCTGCTCCATATTCACCAGCCAGGCCATTTTGAGGATGTGTGTTATGTGGGACTATAGACATTGCTAAAAGCTGTTTTGCATTTTGTTTTTCAGGTGCTGGGCATCGCTCTTACAAACAAGGTAAATTCTAAATAATCTGCCCTCAGCTCTTGCCTTTTCTATCCACAAGTTGCTTGTTTAAATTGCATAGAGCTTGATTTCCTTGCTACATCAAGCAGGAGTCCTGGCTGCTCTGGTGTAAGTGGCCCTGGATTTCTTTCATGAACCTGGGTTTTCTCTTCTTCTGAGGTGGGTGCAGAGCCAGGGTCCTCTGCCTTCTGGAGTCTGTGGACACCTCTCTCCTCTCCTGAGGCTAGATTTAATTCCTGATCTTTATCTTCTGGACTCTGGTTCTTCTCTCCGTTTCTCATCCACATCCTCTTGTTTCTCCTTCTGGATTATGTAGGACATGCACCTAAAATTAACCCTCATCCAGAATGTCACGGAGATTAGCTGTGCCATTTTGGAGACCAGAGACTCCCAGAAGTTCAACTTCTCTTACAAACTGGAGCTCCTTGGCTACATGCTGGTGAGTGATTAGGAGCTTTGAGGACTGAAGTACAAAGGAGTTCGTTGTAATGTCATAAGACTGGTTTTCCAGGTAGATGTTGTTTTATCCATTGGCTGTGACTGTACCACTGCAGTCTCATAAGCTACCTGCATGGCACCCAGAATGCTGCTGGGTCCACTCTGAGCTTGGCAGGGATGCCGACCTATTGTGGGCTGTTAGTGGCAGGAATGGCTTGCGTCTGGCGAGTTATCTTTCTGTCCTCTGTATAGCCTGCAGATGGCCCTACGGTCCATTTCTGAGGCAGAGAGCCTGCCGAGCACGGTGTCTGTTTATTACAGGTCTGGCATATGGCCCTGTTTCAGGGTGTGAGAGGAAAGCCTCTCTGCCTTTCAAACCCATTTCCCATTTTTTTCATTTCCCTATTCATGCATTTCAGGAGTTCATTAAAAAGGAACCACTGGATTCCCTGGCATCTCCAGTTCGCTACAAGGCAATTCTTGCCATTAGACATCTGAGGTAGGCTATTTTCTGCCATATTTCCTGGCACTGTGACGTCGTCTTTGTTAGTTCATGAGTGCCAGGTTGGGAGCAGTTTGATGCCTGCCGAGTTTGGCTCACATGCTGCTCACCAGCAGAACTTTAGTTCTTGAGGGTTTGAATGTGTCCATTTGGAGGTTTGTGCTTGAAAGACACAAACTTGGAGGTTGTGGGGCATGCAGTACAATGCAGGAGAGTTCAGATGGGGAGGGAGGTGTCTGGCTTGCTGGCAGGGGGAAGGAAGCTTGTGGGTTTCTCTAAAAAGGGGACTTGAAGCTTTAGCTTTACTTCTCGATGAGCCAATACTTAATAGAGGTGCAAAGAGGTGCTCAGCTGCAAAGTGAAGGGTTGTTTGCATTTGGGGTTTTAGATTGAGACAATCTCCAGTCATTGGACCCATTTCGTTTACTTGGAGGTGGTACTGAGTCTAATGCATGACTTTTCTCTCTCTCTCTTTCTTCTGCCAGCAAACTCAAACCGTCTTTGACCTTGAAGGAAAACCGTGAGCTCCTTCATCAGTGTTTCAAAAGTTTGTTTCCCCTCCCTCCCTTGGAGAAGATGATGAAAGAGGAAGGTGAGACAGCAAAGGATGCTCTGCCTATACAGGTACGTGACAACAATTCTCCTCAGGCACCATCCACTGTATTTCTGCCCAGCAGGCACTGGGTGATGGCAGTCACACATGGCCTCCCTGGCAAGGTTATGGTTAGCTTTCCCCAGCCCCCAGTCCCGTCCCCCCCCCCACACACACACAAATTATCTGTGCTGAGTCTCACTCCTTCTCTTCTGGTTTCAGTCACTGTACGTAGAGTCCTTGGAAGCCCTTGGCAAGCTAATGAAGACTTTGCTGGAGGAAGAACCAACCGCACACTGGTTCCAGGAAATGTTTCAAGTGAGTAGACCATTGAACCATGGTGGAGATTGTTTGTTTGTTTGTTTGTTTGTTTGTTTGTTTGTTGTGTTACTGCAGGGAAGAGTCAGAGATTTAGGGGGTCAAGCTTCAGTTGTGGAGGAATTTTCCACAATGGAGTGAATTGTCGGGGGAAAAAGCACCAAATTCTTCCTGGGATAAGCAGGCATGTGCCCCGCTGAAATCCACAGAAGCTATGCCATTTTATGCCAGGGCTGGATTGGGACCAACTTCTTACAATGTAGTTGACACTACTTGGACCGGCAAGAAAATCACCACTGCAGTAGCCAAATCCAAGAGAACCAGTTGAAACTGATCACTTCTTCAAAGAGGAATTCATTCATATTGAGTTAAGCCCTGTGTATGGAAATTCATCCAGAGGAGACTTCCTGTTCCTCAGACATGAACAGAATATCCTGAAGAGCTGAGGGGTGGGGAGTTTGATGCACCTTCAGTATAAAAATGAAGTTCTAAAAGGAGCTGGGCAGGGGGGGACTTCTCTGCTCTTCTTCAAATTAATAAAAAGAAATGCTCCTCTCTGTCATTTGGCCACTCCACGTGGGAGAAGTTGCCCAGGAAACAGAACACAGCAGCAGACATCAAACAGCATGCAATGTGGTAGACAGCTCCCGTCAGACAGTCTACAGGAGACATCACGTACACAGGCCCAGATTCATCTCTCATGTAACTCCTTTGGCTTCAATCACTCAGAGGTGAATCTGGTCCCTGGGACTTCCATTAGACATGTAATTCCTTCGCTCCATGGAGGTCGGATGCTTTGGAGAGGGATTTTAGTGACAATTAAACCTGTTTAAGAGGAACTTTTGGGAGGGATTTTCTGGTACTAACTCTGTCCATTCCCCTGCTCTACCAACAGCTATTAGAGACATGGCTCCGTTCAGAGAAGGAGTGGGAGAGAGAAAGGGCCTTGCAGGCCACCATCCAGCTGCTGACTGCCTATCAAGAGACAGTTCATAGCACAGTGAGTATAGCCTTCCTCTTCCTTGAGCTGACTTCCCTGCTTATATCCGATCTGACACTCAACGCAAATGCATGAAAAACACTTCCAGGGCAGCAGCTGGGATCTCAAAGTGACTAAGATCCCTCTGCTTCCATAAGAGAGAGGTTTACACAACAATGCTGTGACCACACTCCGGGCAGACTGCAAGAAGTAAAGGGCAGACAATCCCCCAAACTGATGGCTTATTCTAGAATTACATTCACCAAGTCAACAGCAAAAGACCTTCCACCCTAGTTAACAAAATGCCAAACACGGTCCCCTTTTGGCATTCCAGACCTAGGCTCCCATCTAAACAGCCCAGTCTAATATAGTGAGGGGTTACTGAAAACCTGATTCACCATATGTGAGGTTCACCCATCATAAAAGACCAGATGCTTATCCCCAGGTCAATGTGAATCTCAGGTCTTTCCCAAATAGCATGCTGCCAGCCAATCCTTAATAACTAAATTGAAGATTTCTTCTTAAAAGAAAGAAGAGAGTTACAAATGGTTAAAAGATCAATATCCATATAAGTGACTGTCAATGTTCCTAGTTCAGGATCACAACAGTGATGGAATAAACTGCTGGCTTGTACAAGTCTCTCTGGAATCATCCCAACAGATCAGAATCCAAAGGCAGCTTAGATGTAAAGTCTGTTAGTTTTTCCATGCATTTTCCAGGTTCTTTCAAATGATGATTTGGAAGCTCTCTGTCTTATGGCTTACACTTTCCCTGTTCAAAGTTTCAGCAGACTAGAGATGACAGGATGAGGTCCAAGCCTTCTCTTTTCTAGCTATTCTAGCAGGCTGACAAGCCTACCTCACAAAAATGGTTACAGCAGGACCTTCCCCCGAGAAAGACTAGGCAATGCAGATCGCCTCCTGTACTTGGCTTTGAAGCTAATCTTCTATTGCGTGTGCATACACAGTAAACTAGTTACTCATTCGCATAAGGTGATTAGCCGTTCTTCCATTATAACACAGAGAGTTAAGCTGAAGACAATGTAGAAATTATTAGTTTCCTGCAGTATCTTACATCTTTCATTTTAAGGTTAACTGAACACCTTGCATACATAATGAAGACCTGAAAGGGAATGAGCATCTACAAGCTAATTTGGTTACATAGTGAAACTTCTAACCGCGTATAGATCAACACAGACAAATAGGCTTAGCATCTATTGTTCATTTTTGAATGAGTTGATGTTTGCTAGTCTAATCCCTCTCTTTGAAATTCACATGCAAGTGAACTGTCTTGATACAGTGGAAGTGCCTCTTGTTAAGTAATTATGGGTCATACACAGGTTGCCTGGTCTGCCAGTGTCACAAATGCATTCTTGGTTCTTATGCTCCCAGGTTGGTAAAGGAAAATTTCTATTTAACCAGCTAAGAACATAAAACATAAGAATGGCTAACCTGCCTCCCGCAAAAGAATGGTTCATCTGGCCCAGTATCCTGTCTTCTGACTGCATTGTGTGAAGATATGCTTCCTTTGGTTTGTTTTAAACCTGCTGCCTTTTAATTTCATTGGGGGACCCCTTGGTCTTGTGTTAGGTGAAGGGCTAAATAACACTTCCTTATTGACTTTCTCTACACCAGTCATGATTTTATAGACCTCTAGCATATTCCCTCTTAGTCGTCTCTTTTCCAAGCTGAAACGTCGCTCTTTTTTTAATCTCCCTTGGGTGAGAAGTTATCCCATAGGCCTAATTTGTGTTGCTCTTCTCCGTATTTCTTCCCATTCTAACACATCTTTTTTGAGATGAGATGACCAAAACTGCACGCAGTACTCAAGGTGTGGGGGTCCTGTAGATTCATATCGTGGCATAATGATATTTGCTGTCTTCTTATCGATCCCTTTCCTAAGGGTTCCTAACATGTTGAGTGTGGTTCTCTGTTCCTCATTCTTCATGCTAATTCCTATCCCATCTTTCATGCAGATAAGGCTAGGGGAGTTGTCTCTGTTCTTCATTCTGTATGCAAATAGAGATGTCTTAATCTTGTCACCCTTCTCAGGAGGGGTCTAGGTGTGTCTCCCAACACCCTTCATTGTTCTCTGCAAGCCTTTTCTCTGATGGGTTTTGGATCAAACAGAGACTGGTGGGGGCGGGGGGTGTCTTTCATGAGTCAGACAGGCTAGATACTGTGCCCTGGTTCCCCAAAAACACAGAGCTGACTGGTCTGAACAATAAGGATGGCAAGTGAAGTCTAGTCCAACTGGAGACCATTCATTCTTCGTTTTTCGTTCTTTTTTCATTAGACTCAGGGAACTTTTGATGGGTTTGGATCTCTGATTGGACTCATAGCACCATACAGCTGTGATTCGCTGGCCACGTCCCGTCAGTGGGTGGTTGACTGTATCAGCTGCCTTCTCTGTATACAAGGTGAGGAGACCATTAGCAGGTATAAGGAATTCTTCACCTTCTTTCACTGTTGTAATGTCCATTTGTCTGCCTATCTAGTTCTTTCTGTCCTGTCTGTTGTCGCTTAGATAACAGAATGGTGGGCATCTTGTAAATACCTCATTAGAAGAGAAGATTCTGATGTGTAAAGAGCCTAGCACACTTTGGGGAACTGTACAACTAATCAATGGTCTGCATACAGGTAGATAAGCGCTAAATTCCTTCGGGCTTGTCTACACAGGGACACTAAGGAAAGTTAATCCAAATGAACTAAAGGTGTCCATTTAAAGTGCATGAGGTAAATGGCATTAAACACATGTGTGGATGCTCGGATTCTGAATTAAAATGGGCCTTATTAATTGTAGTGAATTCCATGAATGAAACTAACCTGAATGAAGGCCACTTTAATTCTAAATAAGTGTGTCCCCATAGGTGTTGAATGAAGTTTAACTAATGCATTTTGAAAATGAATGTGGATTAGCTTTCTTGAATATCTCCATGGAGACAAGCCCTTGGTACTAAACATTTTCATTCTCTTTCCCCTGCCACTGGCTGGATTGGAGGGGTTTCCTGGAATAATTCTGTAAACAAAAAGTTCTTCCAGCAGCCCTCTGTCATGAGCATTCAGAGCTATTGGAGTAAGTAGAGGCCATTTTTCCCCTCTGTGAAAGAGTAGGATATTCTCTTCACCTAATGGTTAGATGTTAAGGGATAGAGCTTGGTTATCGTTTAAGGCCATTTCCAATGAGGGTGACCAGAGAGCAAATGTGAAACCTCGGGACAGGGGGTGGGGGGGAAGAGGAGTCTATATAAGAAAAAGACCCCAAAATGGGGACTGTCCCTATAAAATCGGGACCCCTGGTCACCCTATTTCCAATTATTCTTAATCAGTCCTAAAAACAGTGTTGGTGATTCAGAAACAGAATAAAGGACTCCAACCTTTGAATGTACGACATAGTAATCCCAGCATTGTTTAGAAGTGACTGATGAGCCTGGGTTTCTTGCCGAAGTTTTTTGTCTATCCCCGTCTCTTTTACAAGGAGAGTTTGGGGGAGGGATTCACCTCTGAACTGGAACCTCTGATCTACCTGCATGAGTTGTACTTGAATAGGAGCTGAGATGTAAATAGTGAGAGCAGAGAGACTACTGAAACCAGACACCCACAGAAAGCTGCTCCAAGCTGAACACAGAGCTTGTTCAATCCTGGATCATTCACAATAACATACCACGACTGGTAACGTTCAGACATTTCAGGGTGTAATCCCGACTCCATTCCAGTCACCAGGAGTTTTGCCATTGACTTCAGTGGGGCCAAGATTTTACACTATGCTGATGACAACATAGCACATGGATCCTCCCGTATGAAGAACCATGCAGTAGGGGTTCAGTTTCCTTAATCGTTACAGTACTTTTTCTCCTTTTCTCCACTCCAGGCCAGTCCATAAACCTGGGCTCAGCAGAGGAGGAGTTGAGATGTCTCCGTGAAGCAGTAACAGCTCCAGACCCCGAGGCTCTGTTTCAGGCATCTTCCAAAATGGCCAGGGTAACTGACTCAAAAAGCTTGTGCGGATGTGCGAGTGACCGGGCACCGTTCATTTGACATTTGCTCTTTCATGATGCCTTTCCGTACTCGGAGCGAGCTGTGGGAGCGGGGCGTTGGTTGCTAGTAACCAGCAAGATGCTTTTCATAGATGTGTGCTCTGAATGCCGCGTAAAAACCAGATTCCACAGAACGTTGCACACCCATGAAAATGCGTACGCGGATGCACACACATGTAACTATCCAGCAGGGCCGGCTCTTGCTTTTTCACTGATCCGGAGCGGTGAAGCACAAAAAAATAATGAAATAAAAGAGCCCCCATGCCGCCCTAAGATTGTCCGGAACACCGCCCCTTGCAATCTGCCGCCCCAAGCACGAGCTTCCTCGGCGGGTGCCTGGAGCCGGCCCTGCCATCCAGCCATCCAGGAGAAAAACTGTGTTAGTGGAACATCAAGCTGAGAAACCACCCAGGATTCATTCTGTCACCTTGTGGGTTTGCCTTCGCCGATATTTGTGTGCACGCCTCTCTTGACTGACTTCTATGTGCTGTAAAAAGATGCAGTGTATGTAAGAGACTACAAAGGGGAAACTTACCTCCTGCATATCCAGTACAATGTTGTGCTGACTGTGCAACAGAGTCTTTGCCTCTAACCTGATATCATTAGTGTAGAAGACAAAAATGTAGTCTATAGACTAGAGAGAGAATTATAATCCCAAATGGCGAGCTAGACAGGAGGCTAATTCGCCATTTGCTGATGCAGGTATATATATTTTTCCATTTTTAAAAGTGCTGGAGCCAAACATCATTGCGGTCTCTCCTGTTTTTGATTTGTTCCCAGGTTGTTAGTGAGTACTTTCCCTCCGAACAGGCCACTGACTTTACTGAGGCCACATTGGGTGGTCTGCTGTCTGCTAGCCCCACCTGTGCCACGGCAGCTGGACTGTGGATGAAGATCATCCTGAAGGAGTGTGGAGATGCCATGCTGGACAAGGTAAAACTGGGAACTGGAGAGCTTTTCTGCCTAAACTCTAGGCTTTTTGATCTTTGCCCTCATGTGTAAGGAAGAAAAATCTTGCTGTTTCTCCCCCTCGGACATAGAGTCGATTCCATCTCTGTTCCTACCCTAAGATAGGCAATGGCCGAATCAACAGCAGTAGACCGAGATAATCCAAGGGAAAAGGAAGATGGTTGGTTATTTATTGGTCTAGCTTGTTGCCACAGTATTCAGCCAAGAAAGGCTTGAGAAAACAGACTCTGGGGAAAATACAAGAAGACAGAATGACTGGCACTTGGAGGCCTCCAGGTATTAGGAGGCCTATGGCTAAGGGCTACGTGGATTAAAAAGAGCACTGGGCTATTGCCACCCTCTTGCCAGGTTTCGGAGCCTGGGCTCCAGCCCGAGCAGGAACAGCTCCACTTTTAGCCCCATCATGCAAGCCCCACAGGCCCAGGTTGACCTGAGCTCTGAAACTCAGTGCTGTGGTATTTTTTTGCTGTGTAGACCTACCCTCCCTTTAAGAAGAGAAGGAGGGAGGGAGAAAACTCTAGTGTCTTTGGGATCCACTATTTATATGCCTTATTCTGGAGCCCAGTGCATTAGGGCTAGATGAAAGGAGCTCTCCACAAATCTTCTAAGAAGGCTGGTGAAAGGCCTCAGGACAGGGAACCCTCGCAGCAGAACTGCCATGTTTGCACAGTGTTTTGAAGATGTGAAGGGCTAGGAATGAATATGAGAGGTAGTCCCCTGTTCACAGTCCCAGGCATTTACACACTGTCTTGAAAGCACTTGCATATTTTGTGCTTGTGGTTGTTGATGAGCTCTGCATTCTTCGAGGCAAATGGTCAGATTTGGCTGCTTAAATCACACCTGCAAAATCTGGGCAAGCAAAGCCACCTTTTGTGCATGTGAACTGGTTTATGTAATGCATAACTGGGCACCACCACATTCAATTACCTGGTATGTCTATGTGTGTGTCAGTGTTAATTTTTACAGCCGTGTGTGGGCAATTTGTGTGGGTTCAAGTTACGCAGACGTATTCGAACATTTGCTTCTTGAAGTGAGGCATTTTTAAAAAAGCAGCAAATGGCTAAAGAAAGGTTTTGATTCTGTAGACTGAATGGAGAGAAAGAAAAAGGGACATTTCTTTCTGGTTTTGTTCCTTCCAGGTGCCCGATATCCTGGCTATACTATATCGCCACATGCCTACTATCCAGGAGGGCGGCTTGAGGCAGTTCCTGGTGGAGGCAGTGTCCATTTTAGCTCACCATCACCAAGAGGCAGTGATCTCCAGCCTCCTCAGCAAAGGTCTGCCGATGGACAGGTATATACCGCTACCTATTGCATTCATCTTGGTAAAACATGGATCCCACAGCTTTACTAGGAGATGTAGGGCTTCATTTAAGCAGCAGACAGTTTGGGATCATTCCTAAGGGTTAATAGCCTGGCTCTTTCTGCAGGAAGGTCCAAGAACATGTTAAGGTGGGGTGCGGAGAGAAATTAAGTGTCATCCTGTTTCCATTCATTAATAGCTGCTTTGACATCCTAAAGACCTATTTTTACTGGTATAACTGGAGTGTATTGTTGGAAACATCTACCTCTCTAGACGCCTGAATTGAGCTCACTCTGGAAATGAGCAGTGGCTATTGGTTTCCTGGTAGCATGACAGCTTCAGGTGCAAATCCCTGGCTGATTGCAAAGACTAGGGCCAATATTATCATCAGACCTCTGCTTGGCATCAGTGAGGGTGTGGCCGCCAGAGCAGAATTGCCACCCTTGGTACTTAAAAGTGGACTGGAAGCAGATCCATCATTTCATTTAAAGATCCCTAACTGAGTTATCAGTGATCAGTGCTGGAATCTAAGATCATGAGAACGGCCATACTGGGTCAGACCAAAAGGCCATCTAGGCCAGTAGTCTGTCTTGCGACCGTGACCAGTGCCACATGCCCCAGAGGAAATGAACACAACAGGTCATTGTCAAGTGATCCATCCCCTGTTGCCCAGTCCCAGCTTCTGGCAAACAGAGGGTAGGGACACCATTTGTGAAGGGGACCTAGGATGGCCATGAATATTCGTTCTCATAGTTGTATGTCCATCTAGTAGGAATCTGGCTTTTCTTTCATCCACTTGCCTTCCAAACCCTAGCTCTTCGGGAGCCACATGCTCATGATTCCATATTGACTGGGAAGTGGAGCAAACAGGAAGTGAGGTTGGCGCTCTGTGTCCTGTTCTTCTGAAGTCTAGTATTAATGGTTAGGCTGCAGGAAGACTAGGTCACTTAACTTAGTTCTGTAACTGGAAACTCCATATTTAAACACGAGGAGCGTTAAAGGAGGACAGGACTCCTAACTCTCTCATCATAGGCAAGGAGAACATTTGGTCTTTACTAAAATATGACGCATTCAGTGTGAGCCACAAAAGTGTCCAGGGCTCACCTGTAACTTCTGTTAAACTGCAGTGACACCGCTGAGCTGTGGAGATCTCTGGGGGGAGACCCCTTGCTTGCCACTCAAGTCCTACAAGCCCTAATAGAGAAGATAAAGACTCCAACAAGAACAGAAGGCAGCATCACCTCACAGACAGAAATTGACAGGCATTTGGCAGCTGCTGAACCTCTCTCAGTAAGTTAGATGACAGACACATCTTTCAGGCTTTCCTGTTCCCTGTGACAATCCCGCTGATGGAAAGCGGGAAGTGTGGTATAATATTGGTGTGTGGGCACTATCTCCTCTGATGGACTGTTTCCCTGAGTCCGGCTCTGCTGTCTGTGGAACAAATACGGCAGTTTTAGATACGTTACTGATTTACTTAATACTCTCTGGCCATTAGAAAGTCTTTGGAGCAGGTTTCTCACAGTGCTTTGAAAATCTTCGTTTGGATTCACAGCATGCCTTGGGAGGTCATACACATTTGTACAGATGTGGGAAAGTAAGCCACGAGTTAAGCAAGTTGCTCGCTGTCATTCAAGTTACTGGCAGAAGGGAGAATTTAGTACAGCAGATATCAGAAGGGGAGACAGGGTGTGATGGCGTTGGGAAGAGATCTCCTTTTTTACCATGCTCTCCTTTCAGGCAACATGTGCCATCTTTGAGGTGGTGTCAGCCCTGCAGTCGAGCAAAGCTGTGCAGGAACTGCTCCCAGAGTTGTTTCCTGTTCTCCTGCAGCAGGTCAGCCAAACCCTCGGACAAAAGCTGCCTTTGCCAACGAGAAGCAGCCCGAGCCAATTGCGAAGAGGGCTACAACTTACTGAGGGGAACCCTTGCCGGTAATTAGAAGGAAGGGAGAGAAACAAAGAGAATTCCAGTAGAGTTGTGTGACGCTCCCCAGGAGCTCCCAGGGTTACGAGGCACCTTACCATCATATGCCCTTCGAGTGAGGAAGTCTTGTCTGTGCCTGCTGTGGGTCAGTTCCCTGAAACAAACGCTGGCAAAACAAACGCTGCCACCCAGGCCTCCTCAGACCTCAGTCTCTTTGTACAGGTTAATGATAGGCACACACCAACCCCCGAGTCTTCTGACCATTCCGTAGAGTGTCCAGACCTTTATCCACTGAACTCCCACAGAATGATCAGGCCTGCTGTTCCCAATGGAACAGGACACACCAGTTTATTACTTCTACTTTAGACTCTACACTAGATACTTATACTCTGTACTGCAAAACTCACAGCACCTAGATATATTTCTAGTGAAAACAAGAACCGAGATTCTCAAAGAACAGAGATTCCAGTGACCGTGAGTAAGAATGCAAGCAAAAAATGGTTACATTTCAAATGAAATCATAACCTGCTCCTAGAAACTAAACTTAACCAACAGGTTAACCTCCTGTCTAAAGATGTTTCTCACCCAAAGTTCTCAACCAAGCCTGATCGCGACCCCTCTTTCATGAAGCAAACTCGCGGTCCATCTACTTCCTAAGTGAAAGATGTCCCCCAAATAGACTAGAGCAAACCTTTGATGTGTACCCCAAAATTGGGTCCCCACCCCCTGTCTACTTCCTGCTACTTTTCTTTCTTTGAAGTTCTCACAGGCCTTCTCAACTGAATGTGAACCCTGCATGCTTAATGTACATGTAAACAAAGAGATGGATAAACATTTCTTGCCTGAAAGAAAACCATTTGTCACCTTTCCTGGTGACTAGTCCCGAGACACAGATCCTAAGAATGTAATTTTCAACGCATATCCATGACTCTTGACACAGCATCTGTACATGCATTTCACAATGATGTTGGTGACATGGGCTTTTATTTGAGACTCATGGGGCAATCTTTTAGTGAGCTAGAATGTACGTACCAGGCCCCTCGGCACCCACTCTGTGCCCCTCGCCAGTTAACACTAAGATTCCTGAGTCCTCAGTTGACTTCAGCTCTGGTAGCACATTCATGTACATTTCCCACCAATCTCACAACATTATTAGTTTCTCTTCTTGTTGTGTTTCTTTATTCACTGCCAACAAGGTGCTCAAATTACAGACTTCATGGTTTTATAATGTCTCTGAATTTTCCTAGGAAACCAGGATCTCAGCTCTGTTCACAGATGGGCAGCAGGTATCAAATAAACATAAGGAAGTACTACTTCACACAACACACGGTCAACCTGTGGAACTCATTGCCAAGGGGTGTTGTGAAGGCCAAAAGTATAACTGGGTTTAAAAAAAAAAAAAAGAATGAGATAAGTTCATGGAGAACAGGTCCATCAATGGCTATTAGGCAAGATGGTCAGGGATGCAACCCCAAGCTCTGGGTGTCCCTAGGCCTCTGACCGCCAGAAACTGAGACTGGAGAACAGGGATTGGATCATTTCATGATTGCCCTGTTCTGTTCATTCCTGCTGAAGAAGCTGGCATAGACCACTGTTGGAAGACAGTGTACTGGACTAGATGGACCATTGGACTGAGCCAGTAAGGCTGATCTTATGTAGTGGCCACAGTGGGTCAGGTTTTCAAGATGGGTGCCTCAGTTTTGTCCACAAAACTTGAATTTGTTCAGATGGATGGGTACCTAGCTATGTGATTGCTGGCGCTGCAGACACGAGTATATATTCTGCTCATGCTGTTGGCCCATGTGCAGGCCCATTTTAGGTACCTATATGTGACGGGGTGGTAGGCTGTGCCCCGGCCTCTTCCATGGACACAGACTGCTCTGAGTCCCTCCAAAGTGTTCTAGGGATGCCTGCTCCTGAGATCCTGGTGGTAAGGGCTCTGATGACTGTTTGACCCCAATGGATGATCTTAAGTCACCTTTACGCTTGACCTTTGTTTTCTTTCTCCTCCCTCTTGTCTATACTTTCGTGTCTAGGTTCCTCCAGCCCCTTTACCTATATTTCCTCTTTACCTGGCCCTTCAGGTTTTATTTCCGCCCTCCTGGGCCTCCATACCTGCCTTGGTGTCCCTGTTAGAAAGGGATTCCAGTCCATGCCCAGTAGAAGGCAGTGGGGCAATCCATCCACTACCCCTCCATGTTTCTGCCTAAACTTCCCCTTAATTTTCAGAGTCACCTCTGCCATTGGGCAGAATTTATTGTCCCCATGGACCTGGTATTCAGTTTTGATCCTACCTCTGGGAAGTATCCAGTGGGGTTTCACTAACTCCTGCCTGATTAGCAAACAGGATGAAGCTGTGTCCATTAGTCCCTTTGGTGGCTCCTCCCTACCCAGACCGATATGGTAGGTACTTTCTTTTTTCTTCCCTGCCTGGGAGTCTTGTCCCAACCACAAAACTGGGCAAACCCACAGTCCATTTTCGGACAGTCTCTTTTTAGATGTCCTTCAGGTCCATGTCGGAAGCACACCGTAGGCCAAGCTCCCACTACAGTTCCTTGAGGCTCCTCCCTCTTCTTCTTGCTGCCCTTCCCAGCTGTAGGCACTCTGGTCCTTCTCAAATCTAGTCCCTTAAACCACTGACTGACTCTGGGAATGTCCGCCTCTGCAAATTCCTCTCACTTGAACTGTGGGGTCCAGATGAACTGGCTGGCGCCACAGAACCCATACTCGGGTATGCTCAGGGAGACTCTGAAGAAACTTCCAGAACCATGCAGTCCATGATCTCCCCCACAGTCTGAGTATCTGGCCTTACCAATGAGTGGCCCAATCTTTTAATTTCTGTCCAAATGCACAGAGGCATAATCCCTCAATCCATCTTTCAACTCTACATTTCTGGCAGTACTTTTCCGTGGACAGGCCCCACCTCGTCCAGCATGGCTGCCTTAATCATGTCATAATCTCTTGCCTGCTCATCACTAAAAGCCCTATATGTGCTTCCCCGGCTAAATAGGGTGTCAGTTGAAGGGCCCACATTGTTCTGTCCCTAAGAGGTCTCACTGCTCCTCCTTGAAGAGTAACCAAAAACACATCGGGGTTGTTCGCAGGTCCCATTTTACAGTCTGATCTCCTGTGCCTGGTTTCCATTTCCTGTCACGGGACTCACCAAACTTTGGAGGAGTTGTTGCCAGACCTGGGCTTGCTCCCGTATAAATTCCTGCCGACTCTTTTGCTGTTAAACCTACCAGACAAGGAAAGGCTGTTTTTCTGTCTGCTGGGATTGTTGGAAGGTCTGTCGGGTCTTCTACACCAGTGGTCTCCAAACTAGGGTGTGTGGGATGATCCCGGGGGGTGCGTGGCAGCAGTAGCACCGCCGGACTGCACTCCGCCATTTTTTTCCTTCGGCAGCAGCTCTGCACGTCCACGGCTGGTGCTCCCCTCTGGCGGCCCGCCTGCGGCAGGTCTTCCATCGGTGGCGAGTCTGCGGCAGGTCACCCTGGGGGTGCGTGAGCCAAAACATTTGGAGACCACTGTTCTACACCAGCAGTTCTCAACCGGGCCGGTTTTAGGGGGTCTGCCAAGCAGGGTTGGCTTTAGACTAGCTGGGGCTCAGGGCAGAAAGCTGAAGCCTTGAGCCCAGCACCTGTACTAAAGCCCCAAGTCCCTGCACCCTGTGGGGTTAAAATCTGGAGCCAGGAGCCCCAAACTCTGATGCCTGGCGGGGCAGAGGCCTGGAACTGGGCCATGGAGTATTTTTAGCATGTTGAGGGTGGGGGGAGGCTCAGAAACGGAAAGGTTGAGAACCCCTGTTTTACTCTTCTCTTTGCTGCTTCATCACCCATTTCAGTGTTCCCTCCATCACCCGGACTGCCAGACCTCTACACCGGCTTCTCCAACAGGCTCTCCATTTGCATAGATAACAGGGAAATCCCTGATGAGCCCCCAGCTGTGACAGAGAGGGGTGTTGCACCCCCACATCTTCCACAAACACAGACTGCGTTGAGACTTTTTTGCTTGTAAACACCAACGTATAGTCTATTTAATCCCCCTACCAATACATAGCACCTTTATATTGTATCTCAACTTTCTAAACTCTTCTCCAAAAGTCAGGTGGGGGGTAAGGTGTTTCCACTCAGAGACCTCACTTTGTCAGGCTCTCCTAGCTTTTTGTCTTTCTGTTTCTCTTAGGGTGACCAGACAGCAAGTGTGAAAAATCAGGACGGGGGTGGGAGCGGGGGGCGGGGGAAGGAATAGGCACCTGTATAAGATAAAGCCCCAAATATCGGGACATCTGGTCACCCAAGTTTCTTTCTCTGTCTGTTCCCCTCAAAGGGCTCCTGCCCATATCCTTTTATACAGTTTCCCTGTTAATGGAATGATTGGTTTCTTGACTCACTAGCCCCAATCTGACCTCGTAATCGGGTACACCTCTATCCAATTAGGCCTTCTGTGAGGAACCGAATTAGTACAAATAGTGACCAGAGTGCTGACTCAAGTGCAAACCCTCAGCACTCTGTCACCTCATATCTGGAGATATGACCCCAAAATGTCCATTAGTGATCACCACACTCTATGCCCCCTGTTTCTGGGTCCTGATCATGTATCTTTTCCATATCACTGTACTCTGCTAGTGCCCATACTGCTTGCAGAAAGAGAAAAAGGACTGCAAAATTTTGTCCCTAGCAAAACTATGAGATGTATGAGACTGAAACTTACCTCCCAGCATCAAGTCCTTCCAGGGACACTGGTGTCCAGGACATTGCCAATGGATGAACTGCCGATTGAACAGCAGACCTGAGAAGTAACTGGAGCTTCCTGACTCTCTGTTCAAGCTGCACCTTCCTCCTGATTGCTGCAGTTCTGTGCCTCTCTTTCCCCAGGCTTTCTATCAAAGCATTAGAATCTGTGCTTTTCAAGGGTGGCAATGAGAGACTGGTGAGAGCGCTCAGGAAGCAGAGGACTTGGACTCTTGTGGAAAACCCCAAGACTCACCATGAGGGAGTGTGTCTGCTGGTGAGGTAAGAGATCTAGGAGGCATCATTTTATCCTTGGGAATGAGTAGCCAATAGAGTGGCTGAGAGGGAACCTCCCGTTTATAGTTTTGTGGGCAGGGGGCGCGGGGGTGTCCTGGGTGGAAACACACAGCTCCCACTCCTAGCTATCAGAGCTGTATGCTCAGAGCAGCTGAGTTTTTGAAGTGTGCAATCTAGCCCATGAGCGGTTTCTTTTGTCTTCCAGTCTTCTGCTAAGATCTGGACTCATAACACCTGAGATCATACAGAGCCTCCTCCCCTGGGTGAATTCCCCCTCAGAAAACCACCGAGTCACCAGCACAGCTTTCCTTGCCCAGGTAAGACACAGGGCTCTGAAGAGCAGTTTCACCATTAGACTCTTGTCTGCCTTTCTTTCGGGAGTTGTACAGTTCAGTTCATAGGAGTAATTGTCATTTTAGACAGTAGAATAGCTCCTCCTTTATATGGAAACCTCACCAGGAACTTCACGATACCTTTCTGAGTCCTTCTCTCTCTGTGGTTTTTATTGCCGTCATTGCCTATACTAGCTACACAACCACAGGTGCTGGCTGAGAGAGATACGGACAGAGTTTGGATGAGTGGACCTCTTCTGCCAAGTCCTAGTGCTGATCCTAACCAACAGCTCCTGATTTTGGTTTAGCTCAGCACATCTTCTGAATGAACCGAGCGTCCTAATACTACCAACCAAGCAACCTACAACTACATTAATGTCTATCTTAGGTTCTCATTACTCTAGTATCTGAGTAGCTCCAAACGCTTTCATGTCTGTATCCCCACCACACTCCTGCGAGGTAGGGAAGCACTATGTTTCCTATTTTACAGGCAGGGAACTGATGCACAGAAGGGCTAAGTGACTTGCCCAAGGTCACACAGGAAGTCTTTGAGGGAGCAGGAAATGGAACCTGGGTCTCCTAAGTCCTAGGCTAGTGTGGGGATACCTGCTGGAGCATCCTCCCTTTCCACAGTCTTCCTCCAACATCTGCATCATATTTCCCACTTATGCTAAGCAACTATCTTCGGAGCTTATCTGGTTCTAAGAAAAACAACCTCTCTGTGCCTATGACGGGCTGTACCTGGGCTTTAAGGCTCCTTACAAGAGGCCCCGTGGTCCTATTACACCCTGCCCCAGGAAAAGAAGCCCCCAATCTGGGTCTGTCTAGAGAGGCCTCATGAAAGCAGCCAATCCGAGCCCATCAGGCTCGGCTAAAAGGAGGTGAATGAGGAGAGGCTGAGGGAACTGGGAATGTTTAGTCTACGGAAGAGAAGAATGAGGGGGGATTTGATAGCTGCTTTCAACTACCTGAGAGGTGGTTCCAGAGAGGATGGTTCTAGACTATTCTCAGTGGTAGAAGAGGACAGGACAAGGAGTAATGGTCTCAAGTTGCAGTGGGGGAGGTTTAGGTTGGATATTAGGAAAAACTTTTTCACTAGGAGGGTGGTGAAACACTGGAATGCGTTACCTAGGGAGGTGGTAGAATCTCCTTCCTTGGAAGTTTTTAAGGTCAGGCTTGACAAAGCCTTGGCTGGGATGATTTGATTGGGGATTGGTCCTGCTTTGAGCAGGGGGTTGGACTAGATGACCTCCTGAGGTCCCTTCCAACCCTGATATTCTATGATTCTATGATTCTATGAAGGGCTTTAGCAGGTCAGTTTCTGGCAGGAACTGGAGGGGCAAGAAAGGGCGCTGCTCTCTGGCCACAGAAATTCAGGGGACAGCCAGAGTTTGATTCTGGCAGCCTTTACTTAAGCTGGGTTTTCAGGAAGAGAGTCCCGAAGAACTTTAACCCTGAGGTGAGGGTGAAGCTAAAAGTGGCGGGTAGGAAGAAGCGACAATGAACTGAAATCAAGCAGTGCCTAGCTCCTGTTTATAGGATCCATGGTTTGGAACCCAGAGTTAGGGGCAGGCCCAGGTTCCCCTACCACCAACAGTGGCATAAGCCCCATGGAGAGGACAATGCTAATGGAGAGCTTGAACAAAGGGCAGAATGTAAAGGACCCGGAGCTGGGGCTGGAGACCCTAGTGAGGGCAATGGGACTGTTCTGGACTACCCCAGAAGGGGTTCATTTGGACTTTGGGACTCAGCCAGAGGCCTGAGCCACAGAAGACTCACTGAGGTCGGCTGGCAGGGTGCACCAGGGGTGAGAAAAGGACTGTGATACCATACCCAGCCACTAAGAGGCTCTCAAGAGGTGAGTGGATCCCTATTTTAGTGCCCAAAAGGAAAGCTCCATGTTTTGTAGACCTTTCTCATTTGTGTGGAATACTAAAGTTACAGTGTATTATGTGCCAAGTATCAGAGGGGTAGCCATATTTGTCTGTATCCTCAAGACTGGGGCTGTAGGAGGACTCCTTGTTCTTTTTAGTGTATGACATGTCGGCTCAAATTCTATTCCCAATCTTAACGATCCTATTGGGGCTAATGGACAGGTTGATTTTCTTTCAGCTAATGAGTGATCCCATGCTCAGGGAGAAGAAGTTCCTTAAGCCAGTCTTACACATCTTGGAAGAAAAGTCCCATGATAGGAACAGCATTGTCCGGCAGATGGCTGTAAGAGGCCTGGGAAATTTAGTCTATGGGGCGCCTGAGAAGGTAAGAGAGAATACTGACTAGAATGCAGCATAACTAGAGAAACCAAGGGAAACAGTTGTTCGGAGTTTACAGAGGCTGCACACAATGCACTAGGCCAAATTCTGCTCTCCCACATACCCGAGTAACCTCTTTGCAGTCAATACAGAGCAAGCTAGATCCTTTGCTAAGCTGGGCATAAGCAAACAATCTGTGCACTTTAATATGACCATGTGTAAATGTCTCCATCTAGGAACAAAAAATGCAGGCCATACTTACAGGATGAGAGACTCTATCCCAAGAAGCAATGATGCTGAAAACCACTTGAGTCATGGCAGAGAATCAGTTGAACATAAGGTGTCCCAATGCGAAGTTGTGGCCAAAAGGGCTGAAATGATCCTTAGAGGCATAAAGAGAGGAATCTTGACTAAGAGTAAAGAAGTTCTTTTCCCTCTGAATATGACGCTCATGTGAGCACTGCTGGACTGCTGTGTCCAGATCAGGTGTCCACAATTCAAGCAGGATGCTGATAAATTAGAGAGGATTCAGAGAAGAGTCCCAAGAATTCTCAAAGGATTGGAAAAGATACCTCTAGTGATAGACTCAGGGAGCTCAATCTATTTAGCTTTACAAAGAGAAGGTTAAGGAGTGACTTGAGGACAGTCTAGAACTACTCACATGGGGAGCACATTTTGAGAATGGGTTCTTCCCATTAGCAAACAAAGGGATAAGAAGATTCAATGGGGAAAATGAAGCTAGACTAATTCAGACTGGTAATAAGGCATTGATTTTTAATGGTAATTTTAATTAACCATTGGAACAATTTACCAAGGGTTGTAGTGGATTCTCTGTCACTAGCAAATTTAAAATCAAGATTGAACGTTTTTCTAAAAGATACACTCTAGTTCCAACAGAGTCTATTTCGGGGAAGTTCAATGTTATGCAGGAGGTCAGACCGGATAATCACAAGGGTTCCTTTTGGCCTTGGAATCTAAGTAACTAGGAATCTAATAATAGGATGACACAGGTGTATTATGGCCCCGAGTTTGGCTCATTGTAGCTGGAACCTGGTCTGAAATATAGCTATAGGTCTCCCGGGGGGTGGGAGGGGGAGATGAAATTCCCACAGCTTCATAACTGCTAAAGAAAACGTATTAGAAGTGTGATCAGTGATAAGTGTTCTTTAATGTCGTATGTTTGTCCAGGTGAAAAAGCACAAGAAGTTTCTTATGGTCATACTGATCAGGGCCTTAAGTGACCCTTTCAGTTCTGAAGTCATTGGCGAGAGCATGAAAGCAGTGGCCAAAGTCCTGAAGGAGCTGAAAGAGAAGGACATAGGTTCTTCCTTCAGAGACCTCACCCAACAGATCCGGACCTACTTTGACAACGTATGTGACCAGAACTCTCCAGCCCCAGTTCAACCGATCTTGATTAGACTCCATTTACTCCCTGGGCATTGCTCATGTCAGAGTGAAGAGATGTTTCGGCCCCAGGGAAGAGAGGTGTTTTACGGAGGAGGAGAACATTAGGAGGATGGGGATGACATCCCTGCTTCCACAGTCTCCCCCTTCTGTTCTTCTTTCTTGCCACTGAGAACCTCAAAGAAAGTCTGAATACTAGATTAGGTAGCTAGATAACCATGAAAAGGGGGTTCCAAGGTACAATAGAGAGTGTTGGGCCTGCTCTATACCATTTTTACATGAGAGGGTTGGAATGATTCCATTTTGCAGAGAATTCTGAGATTTCAAATTTTGGTTTTGTTCCTATTTGTGGGAATCCCTCTCCCCAAACTTCAAAACTCTTTGTGAAACAGAATGACTATTCTCAGCCGAGCTCTATTGAAAGCCTTGGGTCCGGGCAGTCTGCTCTCAATCTATCCCGGTGCTGGGAACCCAGGAAACTGTGGGAGCTAGAAGTGCCAGGGAGTTGCCAATTTGAGAGCTGGGGTCCCAGACGCTGGGGGTTTGGAAGCCCACGATCCCAGTCAGCCTGCTAGATGGGCTTCCAAGGAGCTGAATGGGTGCACTGGCAAGACAGCAGGCAGGTTTCGAAGGACCCCTGCCTGGCTTCTGGAGGAATTTCATCCAAATGGAACTGTCGCTAAAATAGTTTGATGAATCAGCAAATTCGAATCAAAAATTAGTTCATGAAAGTGTTTCCGACTAGCTGTAGTTGGAATCCCTCGACTTTAGCGTAGAAGAGATGGCTGTGCGAAGTACATGATGTGATTGTCCCTTAGTTACTAACTTGTGGGGCTTTCTTGGCTGTAGGAGGACGATGCTCTTCGTTTATTGTCCTTTGTCCTGTTTGGCATCCTGGCCCGCCTGACCAAAAGAAAATGGAAGGGCTATTTCGCCGAGCAGGTTAGACAGAGCTGGGTCACACTTCTGCTGCACCTGCAAGACCCGAACCCCAGGGTTTCAGTGGTAAGACCGAGAGTGACTTATTTACTAAGCCAAAGGAATCTTCCTCCCAATGCCAGGGGAGCTCTGCTATTCCTTCCTGCTGTGGAGGCCCAAATTCTCCCCTCAGTTCATTGCCCTCCTGCTGAGTCAGTTCCCGCCAGGTTGCTCCATGGCTGCCTCACCAGAATCCAGGATAGGTCATGGGTCTGAGCTCGACAGCTCTCTATTCCTGTCTGTCTCTGCACCCCAGGCCCCTGCCTCCCCAGAACAGAAGAGAGACCTGGTGAAGCAGCTTTCATAAGTAGATCTGTTCCAAAAAGACATTGATGCTACCCCCAGGTTGCAGTGGAAGCTCTCCCCTCTATTAGTCATTCCTGCATCTTTTCTGCCAATTACATCCAGATGAATCCCTTTTTATCCTGGAATAGATGAGCAGTCAAGCAGATGAGTTCCCTTTGAATGACCAAAGCGCTCAGTAGGGAACAATTAAATGGTGTGACACGCTTTCTTTTTTTCAGGAATGCAGAGCTACGTTTCACCTCTGTGTCCCGTTTTTGGGACTGAAGAGGCTCCAAACTGCCGTGAATCAACACCTTGATGGCACAGCCAAGCTGAAGCCTGAAGAGCTCCAGGTGGACATTTGCAGACACCTTGTGAGTGAGCTGTTGAAGTGTCTGAGATTCTTGACTGGAGTGGCATGTGGTGGTATAGAGGTGTGGGGGGGATGTGTGATGGGTAATGGAAATAACGGTCAGAGTGGGATATATGACTGAGGGTGACGGGAAATGTAAATCTGCCACAGATCCCCATTTTTCCCACGTCCACCCAGTCACCTGTTCTTTCTCTGATTTACCTGTGGCTCGTAAAAGCATGTGCTGGCAGTCAAAGGGCACTTCTAGCCAGAGAGAGCTCATGTGTCCCTGATTTCCTCTAGGCCAAAGAGAATGCTGAGCTGCTGGAGAACTTGTACAAAAGCACCATCACGTACTTCTTTAGCAGCTGGGAAGAAATCCGGGCAGTTGCAGCCAAGTTAGCTGGTGAGAGATGATGCCCAGTGTCCCTTTTGGTATTCCCATTGAGGGAGAGAGAAAAAAATCCCACTGTGCAGCACTGAGCTGCCATTAATCTCTCTGTGCCTCAGCTTCCCATACATAAATGGGGAGGTTAATATCCCTACCTCTCCAGGGTGGTGGTCGGAGGAAATCATGACTTGCTATAAAGTGCTTTGGGATTGTTGCAGGGAAAGCACGGTGCAGTCATTTAGTAGTAGAGGCTGGGACACTGTCTCATAGGGCATGTTTACACTTGGAGCTGGGGGTCTAATTCCCAGCTTGATGAGACATACCCGCACTAGCCCTGAGTGCTAAAAATAGAGAGTAGCTGCGATGGCAGGAGCAGCAGGAGGTTTAACCACCCCAAGTATGATCCCATCCAAACCCCAAAGTCGATTCTCAAGGTGGCTAGCTCCTCCCACTGCTCGTGCTGCTTTAGCTACATTCTAATTTTAGCATGCGAGCGCTGTGCGAGCTAGTGTGGGCCTGTCCCATTGAACTGGGAGTGATCCCCCTCGCTCAAAGTGCAGACCCACCCACAGTGTTGCTCAGTGCTCTTCACTACTACTTCATCATTGGGAGGCATGCAGCCCACCTGCCCTCAGCGCCTGCTGTTCAGGTTCCTGGCCACACCACCTTGTCAAGGAGGCAAAAGGTTCCTCCGCTTTGGCCCTGTGCCCTCTTCTCCCAAGCATACCCAGGTGAGACAGGCAGGCATTGTGGCCTAAGTCTCACCTATCAGTCACCTTGTGGGATCCCTGCTTAGAACTCACTTATTCCTGGCCCCAGTCCTTTGCTCAGACCACTAGACCAAGACACTAGCTTAGTATGTCTCCAATAAGTGACAGCAGTGGCAAGAGGAACACAGACTCTTTAAAGCAAATGGGTTTTGTGTAAACATTCTTAAAAAAAAAAAAGTCTTTCTCATTCTCTTCAGTGTGGACTCTAAACTGCACTAGCATCCTCTTGCCCACAGCTCACCCTTAGGCCCACAGTAGGAGAGGCCAAAGACCTGTCTAGGGGCTGCTAATATCACTTTGCATTCAACAAGGGAAAGTTTTATTGTTGTTGTTTGTTTTCCATTGTGTATTTAGGCATCATCCTGGAACACACAGACAGGCAGCGTATGAAATGGCTGGACCTGGAACATCTGCTGATGTGCAAGTAATAAATACAGCTGAAGTTCTGCTCATCCGTGAGTTCTAAAGGAATTTAGCTGACAAGCAGCAGTAACCGATACCGCTGGTGCAAAGTGCATCAGCCACACATCAAGGGACAAATTCACTCTCGCCCAGTAGAAAGTCAGCTTTAATTTCCCCTGAAGGAGGCAGCTGCAGAGGGTGTGATGTGAGTCCGTGCATCTCCTGGTTGTCCTGGCAAGGCCCCCTCCGCAGCCAGTGCTATCCACTCTTTGGGCTTTATTGGCTCTCTGTGGACTCCCCAGATGAGGAGAAATTGTAGCCACTTTCTGCTACCCCAAATTTCCCACCAGCAATTTTTCTTCCAGTAGGTGCCCTGCATCCTGCACAAAGCAGCTTGGACTTGGCCTCTGTTCAATTCCAGGGTTATTGGAGCTCAGACCGTGGCTCCTCAATAGAGATGGAAAATAAACTGAAAAGTGGAAGCTATTGAAACAATGGACCTTCTTCCATTTACAGCAGAGTGGATGACTTTCTGGTCAAGTCAGGGTCTCCCCGCTTGTTGGGAGCACGGAAGGGAGCCAATGGAGGAACCTAAAGCTTTCTTTCTATTGGAGAGCTTGTGTAGCGTGGTATTCAGAGGTAGTAAGTCTCCAGCTATTTCAGGCACAGGTGACAATATGAAAAGTGAGGCATATTCATCTCTCATGTATTTTCCATCCCAATAGAAGGACTGAGCCCAGTTTCACATTTTACCATGTGATCATTCTGCTCTGGTACTTCAAGATTCTGTGATCACACTTAGCTGTGATTTGACAGTCTGTACACTAACATGTTGTCCTCTGTCATTTCAGCTCTCCAGGTCCTCAAGAAAGACCCAAGTCCCTCTGTCCAGCTGGTGGCAACTGAGGTCCTAAATGACATCTGTCCTGGCCGAGTGCTTGGGGAATGAAGCGGGAGACAAAGAGAACAAGGCGGTCCAGTAGTATAAGGCCCTACCGTCAATCAAACGTTAACCCCACCCTTGGCCCTCGTAAGCCTTGCCCACCGGTCACTGGAAGTCCCAAGCCATGAGGTATTACTTCCAGGGTCAAGGCAGACAAATGACCGGAAGCAACGTGTGTCATGTGACCCCTCTAAGAACTCCTCCCATTGTCCTCTACCAATCGGGATGGGTTTCACCCTGATAGGAACGCCCCAAGAGAAGATTTGACCAATCGGGGGAGTTCCGGGGCAGGATGACCTGTCTGGAAGTGGTTCGTGTGACCCCTCTAAGAATACCTCCCACCACCATCTACCAATCAGTAGGTGTTTGAGCCACTGGGGACCACCCCGAGAGGAGGTCTGACCAATCATGGGGAGTTGCGGGGTGGGGTGATCTGTCTGGAAGTGGTTTGTGTGACCCCTCTAAGAATACCTCCCACCACCATCTACCAATCAGTAGGGGTTTGAGCCACTGGGGACCACCCCGAGAGGAGGTCTGACCAATCATGGGGAGTTGCGGGACGGGGTGATCTGTCTGGAAGTGGTTTGTGTGACCCCTCTAAGAATTCCTCCCACCGCCCTCTACCAATCAGGAGGGTTTTGAGCCACTGGGGACCACCCCGAGAGGAGATTTGACCAACTGGGGGGAGTTCCGGGGTGGAGTGACCCGTCTGGAAGTGCTTCGTGTGACCCCTCTAAGAACTCCTCCCACCACCTTCTACCAATCGCGATGGGTTTCGGCTGCAGAGGACTGCCCCGAGAAGAGATTTGACCAATATGGGGCAGGTTCTCGGATTGGGTGAACCGTCCAGAAGAGGGTCATGTGAGACCTCTAAGAACTCCTCCCAACGCCCTCTGCCAATCAGAGTGCAGCACCATCACCCCATAAGTCCCAGCGCTGGGCAGAGGAAGCTATCTCTTACCAAGAAGACATGTTTTAGAAATTGTGGAAAGGCTGAAAGGAAACATGGACTCCTTTACCACCCCGTGAGACCTCCAGATTTTGTTTTAGCTCCGAGGACCTTTGGAGTTGTGTGGAGAAAGCGCTACGGCAGTGACGGTTCCGAGGAGGGCCCTTTGACTCAACCGTTGATGGATACGTCGGAACCCGACCCCAAAATCCAAACCTTTGTGAGGCACCCCGATGAGTGTGACAGCCTCTCATTGTCCATGCCCTAAAGTTGGAAGGTGATTGTGGCTTGGGGGAGTCACAAGGTGAACGGGAAAGATGGCGCTCAGGTAAATGAATGATTAAGAAGCGACGGTCGATCATGGGGGTGTAATGGGGTTAGGAATCAACCTGGCATTGCATAAATCTAAAAACAGGCAGTGGGGTGCTTACACTGTTTTTTGTCTGAAAATCTCTCAACAGCTCGACGATGCCTTTCTGGAGGCCTTTGAGAAGTTGCACATCGGTAGCCCTGTGGGAGTAAATCCATCGCGCATCAGCTGTTTTTGCTCCTGTCTGAGACCCAGATCTCAAGAGGAAAATCCAGAAAAGGACAAAAATGGAAGAATGAACCATCTCAGACTCCCTCATGGTAGGGATCATGGCGTCCTTTGTTTCAGGCGGCTGTAAAAGATTGTGTTAAACCAGGCGATTAATAAAACTTATTTAAATGTGTCAGAATGAACGTGTCCCCCTCCATACTTGTGTTCGTAAAAGACGGTCCCAGGAACAGTCATGTCTCCACAGACGGCTCTGTTAAAGAAAATCTGTTAAACCCCCAGGAAAGTTGGGGGCTTTGACGGGGTCAATCTTCTTTTTCAAGTGGCCAAAAAGCATCCTAAAACTTTAAATAGAAGACAGGTAAGAGCTTGGCTTTCACACCAGGATGCTTACACTTTACACAAACCAGCTCAAATACGTTTTAAAAGAACCAGGACCGTTGTTTCAGATGTGGACGCGCAATGGCAGGCAAATTTGGTCCGTATGCACCGCTTCTCCAAACACAACAGCGGTTTTAAGTACATCTTAACAGTGATAGACATTCTATCCAAATATGCCTGGGCCTTAGGCCTAAAAGACAAGATGAGCGGTGAGGAATCCAAGGCCTTTAAAGCTATTTCTTGCCAAGGTCGCGTGCCTCAAAAATGACAAACTAATCGGTGGAAAGAATTTTGAAACAAACCTTTTAGCAGATTGTTGAAACGGCACAGCATTAACGCTTTTTGTTACTGATAATGAAGTCAAAGCAGGGGTTGTGGAGTGATTTTAACAGAACTTGAAAAAGATGTGGAGGATGTGGTGATATTTTACAGTCCATAACGCCTTTCGCCACATTGACCTGTTACCTGACTTTATGAAGAGTTACAACCAGAGCTTTTACAGAACTCTACGTACCAGACCCGCTGATGTTAACCCTTCCAATTCTCTGAAGATATGGAAACTGGTTGATAGAGACGGTTTTAAAATAAAACCGGTTGTTGCCCCTTTTAGAAAAGGCGACCACGTGAGACTATCTAAAACCAAAGGAGCTTTTGAAAAAGGTTGTGAACAGATGTTTACCAATGAGATATTTATAGTGGATGAAGCCTTAACCAGGAGCCCGAGACCTGTATACCGATTAAAAGATTACGAGGGTGAGACAGTTACTGGATCTTTTTACCCTGAAGATTTACAAAAAGTAAACCCCAAACAAGACAAGATTTGCAGGATCAAAAAAGTTCTAGCGGAGAAAGGAAAAGGGAGAAAAAAGCAGCTACTGGTGAAATGGTTTGTGGGTGGGGGGGGGCGATAAGTTTACCAGCTGGGTGGAAGCTTCTCAATTCTGACGTTTAGACACAAACAAACAAAAAGATTCCTCCTGCAAAGACTGAGGGAGTGAAAAATGAGCGACAGCGGGTTTTACATGACTTTGCCCAGCAATGCCAGCTCTGCAGTTTTTCCTCAAAACACCAGCTCGAACTTTACAATACAGCTAATTAAGCCCTTAGATCTCCCGGGTGCCTGGGAGGTGGGGTTAGTGGAAATACAACACCCGCACAGCTGGAACGCTATCAACGAGGACACCCCTTTTGAAATCACCTTTGAAGATATGGCATAGAGTTTTATCCTATGACGAGGTTATTACTCGTCCATACCCGAATGATTGGATCATATGAACAGTACCATGGCTCGTCATCCCCCACCGCCTGAGGTGGTCATGAACGATGACCCTGTGGGTAGAAAAGTTACCCTTAAATCCGCTGATTTTACTTTTATGTTTTCTACCAGCAGGGAGCTAGCTAACATTCTAGGTTTGGGCCCCAAGCGCAGCGTCCAAAAATTCCCCTTCTGGGCAGACATCACAGGGGGAGTTAATTCCCTGTATCTGCACACAGATATTGTAGAACACCAGTTTGTGAGGGACTTTTCTGTTCCCCTGTTACGCTGTGTCCCTGTCTGAGGAAGGAACAATGAGTTTGTCACCATCACCTACGATAAACCTCATCACGTTCCTGTCAGAAAACACCACATCGATACCATTACCATTGAAATAAAGACAGATCAGAACAGATACGTCTCATTTGTTGAACGGAGTGGATGTGAAAATTTAAATTGACGCGCAGATAAGACGCTTTCTGTTTAATGGGCAGTGCAGCTGAAGGCTTTAAATTGCGCATTGTATCAGCATCCCTTTTTGTGAAGAAAGTACGGGTGGCCCTGAGCGTTCGTCTGGGGCACGCGGCGTCCCTGCTTACCACAAATGCTAAATATCCCGTGGACCGTGTGGGAATGAAAGTGTTTAGCATCCCCGTGGGCAGCAGGGTCAATAACCAGGAGAACCTGTTTTTTGGGACAGTTACCCAAAATGCTTGTCCTAGGGTTTGTCTTATGCCTTGAGTGGAAGTTACACTAAAAATCCCTTTCATTTTAAACATTATGATATTAATTTTGTGGCCTTGTATGTGGATGGTGAACAGATACCAACCAAGCCTCTGCAACCAGACTTCGAGGCAGGATGCTGCGTGAGAGAATACATGAATCTGGTACAGACACTGGTAAACACATGACAGATCGTTCTCTGTTAATCGACCGTGAGGAGTTTCCACAGGGTTACACCTTGTTTGCCTTTGACCTGTCTCCCGACCAGGAATGCGCCGATGACTATTCCCTGATTCAAACCGGGAACCTGAGAGCAGAAATATGTTTTGGGAAGGCTTTAACCATCACCATCAATCTGATCGTGCATGGGGTTTTTGACAACATCATAGAGAGAAATCAGAGGAGAGACGTTCTGCTTGACCATATGTGAACATGGACACTGTGCAGCTCTCGTGTGTCTTATCAAGGTGCCTTACACAAAAAAGAATTTCTTAGATGTGTTCCCTTGTGATTTGGCTCCCTGGCGACAAGCTGTCTCAGAGACCCCTAGGTTTGTATCGCGCATCCACACAACCAACCTGGTGAACAATGGCTTGCCTTGTGTCTGGCGGAGCGTAACCGTGGAGAGTTTTTAGACTCATACGGGCACCCCCCGAAGAGCATGTTGTTTCCTAAAAGCATTATGAAATTTTTAAACAAAAATGCCACAGGCATTGTGTTTCACAATAGATAATTACAAGACCCCCGCTCTGTCGCCTGCGGCTATCACTGAGTGTTTTTCTTACATCATCGGAGCAAGGGTTTATCTTGTGACCGGATTTTAAAATTGTATTCTAACGACTTAGTGCAAAACAACCAGATGGTGATGAATTTTGTAAAAAATACATTTAAATTCTTGGGCATGCCTAGCCTTGCTCAAAATGTGTTTCAACAAGCCCAGACATGTGTATCTTGCAATGCTTTTTATAGCCATGTTATCCAATATTCTCAGGCATAACAGACAATGTTTTGTTTGGCATTATCCAACACATTTTTTACAAAGTAACTTTTCCCACTGTTGCTAGGCCCTGTGAGAATTGCAGAAAAGGGGTGTTTCCACATCGTATCCATTTTAAAATCCGTAGGGCAGGGTTTTAAACCCTTCTCCTAGGACCCTCTTGTTGTAAATGACTTTCTGTGTTTTCTTAAGGGTTTTGGTCTCTATTTACCACTGATTTTTGTTCCTTACGATAGAGGGCTGCTGCACCTCTCTCTTTTTTGAGGTGTTTTCTCGCAGGCCCGTGCAATAGTCCAGGACTAGATCTTTCAAACTGTCAAAGTTGATCTTTTGACAGTTTGCCAAGTTCAGGGTAATACCTTTGAATTTCATACAGGCCTTTCCTCCCGACAGCTTATACCCGTACGTTTTCGGGCCTGCCGACACAAACTCGGTGATGTGTTGATCTGGCGGGATCTCGCTCGTGAGGGAATTTAGAAAGAATTTAGCGATTTGGCGTTTAGCGGGGTTAAACCTGATCTCGTGTTGGCACAAACGCACGCCTTCTTTCTGGTAGAAATAGTTCATGTACTTATTTTGTTTTTCTTCGTCTGTGCACCAGCTGGGATACCCTGAAGCCTCTTGTTTCTGGCGGAGGTGTCATTTGATGTACTCTGAAAAGAGTTCATCAGATTTTTCATTAAAAAGCCAGATTTCATATATTTTTGCCACCGCGTACCCCTTCGCTATGCCCGCCCACCGTGCACCAAGTCCCCAGGATGGCCCTCTCCTCGTCAGTATGGATGCACATCTCCCGCTGCTCAGTTTCCGCACAGGTTCGGCATATCGGGAACATAAGTTTGCCACCCACTCTGACAGGTAACAATGGGAAAAAGAAGCCTTGGGTGGGGTACACTTTAACTTTTGCAATTCCGAAATAATTTGCAAGGGGTCCAAATTTGTCATAAACTCTATTGGGGTGTCCGATAGGGTATTCTTTGGTTTTCTTTACAAAAGGGTAGAAGCTGGTAAAATCATAATAGTGGATTTCTTCCCCGGAGTTAAGTTTGTAATATAGGCGGATAGCGTTTGTCCTCCCCCCAAAAAGAGCATCACTAGGCATGAGAGGCTAGGGCAACTGGGCTCATTTTAAATGCCTGCAAGCTCCCTGTCTGTTTCTGTCCTCACTTCCCACTCTTGCTCCCAAAGAGTCCTCACTACAAAACCAAGTTGTTTCAGATAGTCGGTCTTGAGCTGCGTCTTGTAATAAAGAAACCCAAAAGTTGTCCCCGTCATAGGGTTTTGTGCTTTTTCACAATGACAGGTGGCACAAGCGTGGAAAAGAACACCCGTTAAACTCCAAGGCTGTGTGTACCCTGTCAACACTGGCATAACCCTCTAAAGAGTAGGAGCCTACCTCTAGTTCCCCACCCTGTAAAGCATGCCGTATTTGTATAGTTTCTTTGTGAGAGGTATTCAACAGCCACTGAATAGATGGGGTTGAATATCTTTTTCTGCCTGTGATCATTGTCTGGAGGGAGAAGAGCTACCGTGTTAGGCTCCAAAAACAGAAACCTGTACATAGCCATGCAGACAGATGCCAGTGTTATGTATCAGAATGGATCTATACCCAGTTTTATCTCGGTGAATTTACCAGGTTCTCTCTCTACTAGATCTCCCTTCTCCATCATTTTCATAATCTCTTTTCTGTATAGGATACAAGGCTGTCTCAAAATTTTGACATCCTGCTGACAGTAATACGCGAGCTCTTTCTGCAAGTCAAATGTCTCCTCCCTGTGGGCCTGCTACCAGTCGAGAAACTCTGCTTTTTCCCTGGGCATCATGCTTTCTACACCATAGTGCTCCACACATAGGGCATAGGCCGCACGTCATTTTGATTTTCGAAAGTGTTCAAAAAATGTGGAAAATACCCTTTGCACCCTTCAAACCCCATCACCTGCGGGAGCTTACCAAGCTTCATGGGCAAGAAGTTTAAAGAGTCTAGAAAACGAATGCCCAGAGCCTTAACTTCCACACACATTAGTTTACTACCCTGAGTGATCAGTTCTAGGCACATCTTTTCCTTCAGTAACTGTCTAATGATGAAGTATGCATCGTAACCTTTGGAATTGTGCGCCTGGAACGTGTAGACCCGGAACTCTTTGCCAATAAAGGTCTGAACAAACATAGAAAGACACTCATCACCCTTAAATTCCCAGGACTTTTCCGGCTTGAGGGACATAGCAAAAATGTAATTGGGAGTGTGCAACCCAGTCTCCTTTGTGTATTCGGAATCATAACAAATACACTTTTCTGAGGATTCGGGCTTTCTAAGGCTGTCTATAAAACCGAGGTGACCGTCTACATCACCAGCGATCAAACCCTGACCCTGCTTACAGCGCCTCCCTTTACACCTGTGCCGCTTGTCCACGTAAGACTGACCCTTATCGCACAATGTTTTAGACAGGCATTCAGCTTGTTCTGTCGATTCCCAGTCGATGTGTCTGTCTAAACGCTCTCTGGACTGACAATACAGTCTACGGCGAGGACACCTCAGCTGCACGTCCACGCTGTCTGAGCATGTTACGCTCAAGCAGAGGCAGCAGCTGGACCTGCAAGAGTGGCCGTGACTGTGCACTGTGGGGCAAAACTCACCATAATTTTTTGCTCCGAACAACTTTTTCACAACCAGAATCCCATAGTAATGCTCATCATGCAACAGGATGAAATAAGTCTTGGGGTAAACTGCCCCCCCGTTTAAAAAAAGCCCCTTTCGCCGCATACAGCACCACCTGTATGTTGACTCCTAAATGCTGTTCAGACATTGCTACGTCACTGAGCATAATCTTTTTTTGATCTGACCAGCCCAGTTTCTCATGCAACTTTCTCGCCCCCACTAACGATTCCGTGTCCGTAGGTTTATGGTCGGACATGACGGCCAAGAGCCCACGCGCAAAACACAGATTGGTAGCCGTGTAAGTCAGGTCTACTAAACATTGTCTCTTTTTTATGGATGATTTGACTACTGAGGATAGAATTTAAAACTCTACGAGCGGCCCCCACCCCTGCTTTTTTACAACTGTCACAACGAGGTGCAATGTCCCATTGACATGCAACTCTATTGCTCTGTGGCAGCTTTGAGGTCTGATTGAAGAAATCCTCAGCAGACAGCTCATCCCTAGTTCTTCAGACCGAAAATAATGGGTTAGTTAAATTACGGCTCTCTAAATGTAACTGAACATAATCATCAGTGCCTACCCTACCATTAACGTCATGGAGAACTAACTGTATCCCCCTGTGTATGGCTTCAACAACCTGCTGAGCTGAATTTATTCGCTCAAGATTGACAAAATGAAATTCCTCACAATACACCGACCCCCCCCAAATCTAGGTAATTCACGTTGCCAACTTCTCACTCTCTCCATACACACCTGTGCATTTTCAGGGTTACTTGGGGGTTCCTCTACGGGACCATCTACATCAGATGCTATTTGAGAGTCAGACTGTGAGGCGCTTCCGTGAGGGTCATCGGGAGGAGATGGGGACCCATCATTCTAGAGAGCCCTCTGGGGAATTTTCGAAACCAGACTCTGTGTGAGAGTCTGATTCCACCTCCCCATTTTCAGACATGCCAGTTTGTGAGCCTCCAGTCGAGGGCATCTCTTTTTGTCCCCCCTCTCCATTACCTCTTTAGCCCTTTTTAAAATTTTTACAACGACCCTGGCCTGGAACTTTTTGGCAGCCATTTGTTTGTCCCCCCTTTTGTTTACACCTGAGCTGATGTGTATCCTTGAGGGTGCCCCTTTTACCCAGGCCCCTTTCCACGACTAGTCACGCCTGCGCAGAGCCAAAAATTGAAGTATTTTTCAAAAAGTCACCCACCAAAGCTTTTGCTTTGTTGATGTGCTTTCCAGCCCTCCTTTCTTTTAGACCCCCTGAAGATACACCGTTCACCGGTATTCTGAACGAAGCATCATATTTTCCCCAAACCTTTTTAGAATACCGTTCTTTTAGAACCCCCGAGGATACAGCGTCCCTCAGTCTTCTGAAGGAAGCATCATAGGTGGGCGTTTTCACTCACGGTTTTCTCAGGGCTTGGTGTGGAGGTGGCCGCTGAGGAACTGGAGTTGTGTTTGCGTGGTTGGTTTTTACCAGAGTCTTTGGTTTTGTCCTTGGGTTTGACGTATTTGAGGTTTGGACTGCCCTGATGCTTCATCTGCACTCTTGGGCTGTTTTGAGTTGTTAAAGGTCTCCAAGCAGATTTCTGGTTCTTTGGCTGGTCTGGTGGAGGTGTCCCTGTAGCTCTGACTACAGCATTGTCAGGAGAACTGCACATACCCGATTAGGGGGGAAGGAACATATAACAAAACTTAACTTTACCATCTTTCTCACCCACACCGATGTATTTACTTAAAATACAAAACCTCATAACCTCACAAACACAGTATATTTACTGGGCTTCATCCATCCATCTGGTGAATTTTTCTTTTCAGCTGTCTCTTTTCTTTTTCTTTTAAGCTTGTTTACCCTCTGGTCTAAGGGTCTCTCATGTTTTGACCTTACTCTGGAGCAGACAATATTATTATTATTATTATTATTATTGTAAATTACATGAAACTGTCTTGTAAACTTAAAAATAAAATATTCATTAGGGTGTTTGTCTATTTAAAAAGTCAGAGCTTTAAAACAAAATAATCCATTTCAGGCTGTACAACAAACAGGATTTTTGAGTTTATTTCTACCACTTTAAAACAAAAAACAACAAACCTGCAAACATTTTTTTAAATACACCTCATTTTGCAAAATAAAAACCAAACTGCTTTTAAAATCAACTTTTAAAATCCAGTTTAAAACACATTTTGCACAGTAAAAAAACACCCTGTTAGTTTGAAATACACCATTACCATCAGTTTGCAGCCATATACTTTAAAAAAAAACCACCTATGTTTTTTTACAGAGAGAGAGAGAGAGAGAGTTTAAAACACAGTTTGCAACAAAATACTTTTCAATAAACCCACATGCATTTAAAAGCCAATTGCAGAAAGTTACGCCCCCCCCCACCCCACCCCCATGTGTGTTTGGGCCTTTGGATTAAAGAACAAGCAAAAATGTTAGTTAGTATTACCCCCAAATCCCTATCCAACCTGTGTAATACCTGAAGTTATTAAGCAAAACTCCAGTTAAAATAGTTTTTACCTTGGCCCGGTGATGAAATGCAGTTTAAAGTGACTGGTTCCATGCAAAACAGATCACACTGCAAGAAACATAGGCACCATTATTTACTAAGACAGCATGGCCAACGAGTGATAGAATAGAATATATATTTTCAGAGTTAAAAACAGGGAGCATGGCTCCTTTTGCAGTCCAGCAGCCATTCAAGAGAGTTTCTGTTGAAAGAGTCTCCAAAATACCTGAGGTTTTTACACCATCCTAAGCCTTTGTTTCAAACAGACTTCAAAATAGGAGCTAGCAGGTTGATTTGATCGCTACAACTCTCAAATAATAGCTACTTCAGGACGTTAGGCACCCCTCCCTAACATTCCCTTTTGTGATCTGGGGTGGGGGAATTTGTTATACCAATAAAATAAAAACCAGCAGGATCTTATTAAAAGGGAAAAGGCAAAATGCCACATTTATTGTGAATACAGAAAGAATCATAGTAAGCAGTTAGTTATAGCTATAACATTCCATTCAATTTCATATTTATTCACACATTCATTCATACACACACACACACACACACACACACAGAGGTTCTGCAAGGTTGTTATCAGAGTTACCAGCCTTAGAGTTGCTCATGCCAAGCCACTGGCCAGGTGGCCTGGAGACGAGGAGGGAGCAGGGCCTTTTCAGATGCACATCTGACGCTCCTGGAAGTTGGTTTGCAGAATCAGACCCCAAAGTTTTCCGTTTCTAGAGTCCATTTTTATAGGAATTTATTCCTATGCCAGCCTATGGGAATTGCTTCATCATGCTGTTGCTGAATCAATCAGCAGATGGCACATTCCTGACGGCTCCATCTTGTTCTTCGGTTCTCCCATCCTTGAGGCTGTTGGGTGGATTCCAGTCTGCCCTCCGGGGGTCCTCTGGTTGACGCCTTCTTTGGCCGACGGACACTGGATTCTTAGGCTGGCACCTCCCTGATCATTCAGTTATTATCCACACCAAGCATCCATCCACATACATCCTCTATCTCTATTTTAAAGCACAATCGTTAACAAAGCCAGATAAATACAACAAAAGGGCGGGGAGTCTCTGTGTGCTGTTTCTGTTGTTACAAAGTATTGCTTTGAGAACAGACTCCGTCTAGGATGTACTAACACAATTAGCAGCTTGCAACTTTCACCCGGCGAGGGAGAGAAACAGTACCAAAACCCAAGAGACCTCTTAATTAGTAATACCCTGGAATTTAAACTATGGGGAATCAAACTCATTTGTGATTTTAATACAGAACTTCTTTAGTATGATCCAACAAATTAAGCTGTCTGCACAACCGAGCTGCTTTTGGCCACATTTTTTTCCTTTTAGTTAAAATGCATTTTTCTGTAGGGCCTTCTTACAGTATTAAACAGTAAATCACCAATCCGTAATGTAACTGTACCCATTTCCAAGTGGGGACCCTTTGCAGATCTCAGTAAATGTCATTGGGGCTTGTTTTTTAAACATGTTTCTTTCATGCTTAAAGTTTAGGGTGGGGGGTTGAAATAAAATGGTTGTATCACAACCATAATAAGCACCCACAGCTTTTAAAAATTTCTCTTTCGAGCAAATGATTGTTCTAAAGCATGGTGAAGATTTGTGAACCCTTCAAACATTTCAGTTTGGGGTTAGACCCGTGTGTGTGTGTGTGTGTGTGTGTGGTGGGATTTTTTGGTTGGTTGTTTTGGGTTTTTTGGGTAAATATAGTATTTTAAACTTTTAATGGCTTTGAATTGCTAGAAAGAGTGACCCATAGCATTCAAACAACTCCTGGGTCATATTTAAACTGTCCAGTAGAGTTCTGCCAGTTCCTGGGTCATTTTCACTGTCCAGTAGTGCTCTACCAACTCCAGGGATTATATTTAAACTGCCCAATAGCATCTGCGAATTCCTGAGGTTTTATTTCATTTCATATTAATCCGAACTCACCCACCCACCTCCCTTACTATGGGTGCACACCCATCAAATTTATCCCTATAGCAACAAGGGTAAGGAATCACAGTTACCTTCGCTATTCAGTGGGGGTGTGGTTAAAACCATTCAGTTCAACAGGATGAGTCAACTCTATTGTACTCAAACACATGTCTGAACCATCCCTGTTTTGTTTTCGTGTTGTAAGCAGAGGCAGGATGAGCTCTACCCTGACATCTGGTGGTGAGTTGTGGAAAAGGACTTCAGGAGCTGATCTCCTTTGCACAGGACACTCACCCCACCTAGCATGAGCCCACAGGAGCCCAAATGGTCACTTTGGCTGCTGTGGGATCCCCAGTTTCTCTGTTCTTGGGGCAGGAAGAATAAAGTGTTGTTATCCTGATGATGTGAATCAAGGACAGTGGAACTGTCCTTGGCCTTTTATGACGGAGGGACTCGCCATCAACTAAGTAGCACTCGCTAGGCAAGGGACAAGGATTCCAAAAGCCAGTGAATTGAGAGAGTTTGGAGGTTTGTGCCTAGTGGTGTGAGCTTCCTTCTGAGGGCTCCAAACACCAGTTACACTTTCTCTCCATTGTGTAATGTCAGAGGTAATTTTGATTCTATTAGGAGTTGGTTACAGACTGCAGAGCTGAATTCACTTTGGGTTCAAGGTGCCCCAGCTCTGAGGCCCCCCTACTACTTAACACAGTATTCAGTGATTTCAACTTGTTGTAGGGGAGCTTCAGTGCCCCACTGGTGGGGGCTTGACCCGGTTTTGCGTCATGTTACTGGAATGGAACTCCTAGATACTGAACCCAGCCCCTGTTGTGGCCAACTCTGATGGGCAGAAGGGTTACACTGTAAACACATTTTTAGGATTTGTTCCCCTCCCACTTCACAGCTTTTTGCTATAAATGGGTCTCTTTTACACAAAGACACAAGACCTAGGTTCTCACAAACCATTTTTTTAAATTTAAAAATCATACAGCTTCTTGAAAACAAACCCAGATGCTCCATTAAAACTTTTAGCTCACTTAAGGGCCAGAGACCTTCTAACAGAAACACAGATAATCACAAAGCCCTTTTCATTCAATTTTTTAAAATGTACAGTGACCAAGTTTTATATTGCATGTTTGTCCCCTCATCATTCTCTCAATTAATCCTTTTAGATTTCTTACAAATAGTCTTTTTCTTAAGCAGGGTTCTGTCCCTTTTTGTGTGGACCAGGCAGTCAATGTAACGCTGTAAGCAGGCATCTTCCGGTTTGGACATTTTCTTTAAAACACGGTCAGGGTCTCCACTGAATTGCACAGCATTTCTCAAGGTCACCCCTTGCGCTAAATGTTCTTGGGTTAGGCACAGACGTTGCATAACATAACCTATGGCAATAATAGTGTTCAATAAGCTTTCCAAACACAGCTCAGCACACAGGCCCCAGAACTTGCAGTTTCTAGCCATTGAAGTCCAAGTCACAGTCATGGTGCCATTGGGCTGGGGCATCTATGACACAGCCCTCACAATTTTCAAAAAGCTTTTCCCTAAGACAGTGATGAAGAACAGCATAAACAGCAACGCGTACAATAGTCCGCATAACATTTTTACGCTCGTGACGTGGCACTGGCTCAGCGAGTTCCATGCCAGGCCTCCTCCTAAACTCCTCCTAGCCGTCCTCCTCGGAGTCATCTTCCACAATTTCTAGCGGCGTTGAGCAAAAACAAGACGGGCCTGGTTCACCTTTCCTGCTTGATGCAACGCCGTCCAGGGCCTCCGGGTCCTCTAGAAAGGCATCGTCAAGCTGTCGAGAGATTTTCAGACAAGAAACAAGCGTAAGTGCCCACTGCTTGTTTTTAGATTTACACAACCCCTGGTTCCTAACCCCATTACACCCAATCATCGACCGTCGCTTCTTAATCATTCATTTACCTGAGCTACGTCTTTTCCATTCACCTTGTCTGCCAGTGCCTCCCCCAAGCCATGATCGCCTTCCTCCTCCAGGGTGGCGGATGACGAGAGGCCACCATGCTCATCGGGGTGTCTCATGAGCGGTTGGGCTTCAGGGTCGGATTCTGGCATATCCATCAATGGCTGGGCCAAAGGAATCCCCTTGGCTTCTCTCTCATCCTCTTCAGAACTGTCGCTGCTGTAGCGCTTTCTCCACACAACTCCAAAGGTCCTCGGGGCTAAAACAAAGTCTGAAGTTCTCACAGGGGTGGTAAAGGAGTCCACGTTTCCTCTCAGCCTTTCCACAATTTCTAAACCACGTCTTCTTGGTAAGAGATGGCCTCCTCTTCCCAGCGCTCGGACTTATGAGGTGATGGTGCTGCACTCTGATTGGCAGAGGGTGTTGGAAGGAGTCCTTAGAGGGGTCACACGACCCTCTTCTGGGCGGTTGACCCCATCCCAGAACCCACCCTATTTTGGTTGAATCTCCTTTTGGGGCTGTCCAATGTGGCCAAAACCCATCGTGATTGGTAGAGGGTGGTGGGAGGAGCTCTTAGAGGGGTCACACAAGCCACTTCCTGACGGGTCACCCCGCCCCAGAATTCCCCCCAATTGGACAAATCTCCTCTCGGGGTGGTCCCCAGCGGCTGAAAACCCTCCTGATTGGTAGAGGGCAGTGGGAGGAGTTCTTAGAGGGGGTCACACAAACCCCGGAACTCCCCCTGATTGGTCAAATCTTCTCTCGAGGCGTTCCTGTGGGGGCAAAATCCATCCTGATCAGCAGAGGACAGTGGGACGAGTTCTTACAGGGGTCACATGACACACCTTGCTTCCAGACATGTGTCCGCCTTGACCCTGGAAGTAATACTCCCATGAGGTGGGTCTTCCAGTGACCCGTGTGCAGGGCTTACGGGGCCAAGGGGTGGGGTTAACGTTCGATTGATGGTAGGGCCCTTATACTACTCGCTCCCGCTACCCAAAATTGGAACAAGAGAGACTATAATACTGGAGAGAAAGAAAGGAATGTTTTAAATGTTTTAAATTCTTGTACTGTGCTGTAAATTCTTTTCCCTAAATTAATTCAAAACATTAATTTGTATTTTTTATTTTTCTATTTTTTGTTGTTGTTTTATAACACAATACAGCAACTAGAATACTGGCCAGTATTATACTTTTATAAATAGAATAAAACAACCATAACGCTGGCCCATATTAGCCATTCTCCTACTGCTCAGATGCTGTAAGGGAGAGAAGGATCAGGCCCTGTAAAGTAGGCTGGGTTGATTTTTTATGACTCAAAGTGTTTTTATTACACATCAGGACATCTAGTCATTCTGATGGACGTGCAGCCTCTGGACACGCTCAGTGATAAGCATGTACATTACACTGCTTGCTCAGGGGTCATTACTATAGAAACAGCCAAGTACTGGCCCAGATCCTCAAATACACCTGAGCTTTAGACTCTGGGTTGTTCTAAATTACGCTGGCTTGTAACAGCCATTGCTGTACGGGAGATTGCTGTAGCACCGGGGTCAGCAACGTTTGGCATGCAGCCCCCCAGGGTTACCCCGGGGCGGGCCGGGCCAGTTTTTTTACCTGCCGTGTCCGCAGGTTTGGCCGATCGCGGATCCCACTGGCCGCGGTTCCCCACTGCAGGCCAACGGGGGCTGCAGGAAGCCGAGGCCAGCACATCCCTCGCCCCGCGCTGCTTCCCGCAGTAAAACAGAAGGTTTATTAGACGACAGGAACATGGTCTAATACAGAGCTTGTAGGTGCAGAGAACCGGACCCTTCAGCTGGGGGGGTTCCATTTTGGGGGGCAGTGAGCCAGACAACCACGTCTGCCCTTCACTCCATGTCCCAGCCAGCCCCAAACTGAAACTCCCTCCAGCCCCTCCTCCTCTGGGCTTTGTCCCTTTCCCCGGCCAGGAGGGCACCTGATTCCTTTGTTCTCCAACCCTTTAGCTCTCACCTTGCAGGGGGGAGGGGCCCAGGCCATCAGTTGCCAGGAAACAGGGTGTCGGCCATTCTCTGTGTCCAGACCCCTGCACACACCTGCCCTCTAGGGATCTGCAACGATCATACACCCTTACCCCACCACCTAGATCCTTAAGAACTGCCTGGGGAAACCGAGGCACCCCCACACTATTCAGAGGAAACATTAAGAACAGTCCCACTTCGTCACACTGGGTATGAGATTTTGCTGTTTGTGCAGGGAGCTGGGAGCCCCAGGGCGCCCTGTTTAACCCTGGGACTTGGTGCCTCACCAAGAGGCCCTGCAATGAGTGTTGGGCTGAAACCCAGCCAGCTTGGTTTACATCCGGCCCACAACAGCGTCAGGTGGAGCGAACAGGCCAAAGTGAAAGCAGAGCCACTCCCCAAGCCTCTGGGAAAGACTGACCTGCCTTGAGGGGCGGGTGTGCAATTCCTAGCTTCTCCTTCCCTCCCGCCTGCTGTTAACGGGAGGCAAACAGAGACTGCAATAAACCCCTCTGATAGGAACGAGCCTGCGCTGCTGGGGAACGGAGCCACTCGGAGCGGATTAAAAGCCCTAGTCCCAGAGCCAGGGCAAGCGCTCTCCTCTGGACAGCGGTTGGGGACGTCATACAGGGCGGCTTTCGGGCCCAGGGTTCATCCTGGCGCTTCAGCTGCTAGTGACCTAGGGCCTCCTGTTCTGCAGCGCTGAGTCCCACAGCTGCACTGAAGTCACTGGGGCAGATCCACTGCTCGTGTCAGTGACCACGGCTCCAGGAACGGGGCTGGAGAATGTGCTGTGCCCCTGAACAGGGCTGGGACAAACTGCCCCAGCCGAGGTCTGCCCCGATGGGAGCTGTGGGGAGCCCAGTGTACTGGAAGCTGCTGCTGCCCCGGGGTTTGTGATGGAGAATGTGGGGTGACGGGGGGGGGAGCAATTCAGCACAAACAGCTCCTTTCGATTTCCTCCCAGCCACCCCAGCATGCCTGGGGACTCCCCTCCCCAATCAATCAAAGCCCAAGACGGGGATCTGAAGCTCGATATGAAGTTAATCCTCCGCCAGCTGACGTAACCCATGCGCCTTCTGGGTGTGGTGTTGTGTCCCATCCAGTGGCACCAAGACCATTCGAGAGAGAGAGAAGATGAGTCTGCTCTGCAGCCGTCGCTACCAGCCAGGGGGCTTTTAGCTCATGCAATAGAGGCTCATGCACTAAGCTCCAGAGGCCCCAGGTTGGATCCCCACCCACCGACGACCAGGGTCTGTGGGTGTGACGCTGGCGTGGCTGGCAAGGGGCAGCAGGAAGGGTTTCCACTGAGCGTTAAGGGAAAGGAACTTGCTGGCTGTAGCACGGTGCAGCCGTCTGGTTGGCACACCGGGAAAGGAACATGGAGAAGAGCTCCAGCCCTGGCTGCGTCCCCAGCTCTTGTCTTGGCCTTGTAAAAGGCTAACGCTAACAGTAGTGTGAGGTATGAAAGCGAACAGACTATGTTCTGGGCCTGGAGCAGCGGCTGGGAAGCGTTCCCAATAAAAAACTGCCCCAGGATTCCTGTAATCCGCACCAGAGTGCAGGGGGAGGGGAGGGAGCTGGAGGGCCTTTGAAAACACAGACAGCTTGATGCCAGCCTTCCCTGGCTGCATGAAGCTATCCTCCAGAACCATGCCACCAAGGGCCCAGTACTGCAGCGGGACAGCCGGAGGGTTGGTGTCGCTATCCTCCCGTTCTACAGAGTGGGAAACTGAGGCACAGAGCTGGGCCACGTCAGGGCGCAGCTGGGGATGGAGCCCGTCAGATCCTCATGAGCTGCTGTGCGGCGCTAGCGCTTGTGTCTGCACCAGGTATAAACACAGGCCCCCTTGTGCAGGCCCAGCCGTCCGTCCCCTGGCAGGCAGCAGTGCCCATGCAGGAGCACCCACGCAGCCCCCCACCGCCCTCGGCTGTAAAGCAGCCCCAGCCCCACGGCAGGGTTACGTTCTCCTCCCCTGCCCTGTGTTCTGGCTCCTCCAGGACCCTTCACGAGGCTGGCAGGGGAGCGCTGAGCTTGGAGCCTGGCCAGGCTGGAGCTGGCCCAAAGGAAACACCTCCACGGTCTTTCCAGGTGCCACCCAGTCCCCCAGCGCCTGCAGGAAGGTTTGGGGTAATCACACACACACTGGGTCTCCCAGTCACCAACGCTTTGCCCGGAGCTTGGCTCGGAGGGAAGCGCAGACCCAGTCCAGCCAGCCTTGACGTCCCTCTCCGCGGAGCTGGGAGCGCGCCTGGAGCTGCCAGCCCAGTCCCGTCTAGTCAGCGAACGGCTTGCTGCTGCTCTTTCCCGGGTCTCCTCCTCCCTCCCCAGCCCTGGAGCCAGACGAACACCCACACACAGGCCTACTGTGCCCATGGCTGTACAGCGGCTGCAGGGCTGCAGCCATCGCGTCCTGGACATATTCAAGGGGAGCCCGATGGGATTGGCCAGGCAAGGAGGGCATGAGCCCTGCCCAGCTAGGATGGGGCACCGTCCCCAGGCTGCTGCATCAAAGCCAGCCCTGGCTAGGAGCGATTCTGCAACCCAGGAGAGATTCTGCAACCATCCGCCTGCTGGAGAAAGACATCAAGGTGAACTTGTCCCAGCTTGGAACTCCTTGTAGCCAATGGGATACATTTGGGTTAGGAAAAAGAAAAGAAGTACCTGTGGCACCTTAGAGACTAACCAATTTATTTGAGCATAAGCTCCCAGTGTCAGCTGTGCCAGGGCCCCCAAGACCTTTGGGCCTGGATTGGGGGGATCATGACTAGGGTGGAGCTGGGACCCAGGGACAGGTGAAGCTGCACCAGGCTTGCAGAAGAGCTCATCCTGCAGAGACCTGCATGCAGACCCTGCTGGAGGGAGATTGTTTGGGGCAGAGCAGGGTGACTTAGGGGGCTTACAGGAGGGCTGGGGGGAGGCAATGGGGGTAGCAGGGAGGGGGAGAGGTTTACAGTAACTGCAAGCTGTATACAGTGGATGGGTTGAGGGGCCAACCCTGATATTCTATGATTCTATGATTCTATGATTTGGGGTGGGGAAGTGGGAGGCAGGAGGTGCGGGTGGGTGATACCCCCATGCAGCGGCAGTGCCCCCTGTAGGCAGCACGGGTGCATCCAATTGGCCCTAGAGGAAATATTGTCTAAAGATCAGAGTTCACCAAACCCAGGCTGAGCTAGCCCTGTCCCCAACCTGCCCATCCCTTGTGCGTATGGACTGCAGCCCGGTGTCCCCTGCCCTGGGCCTGGCCATGCTGGGGGCTGAGCGATCCCAGAATGATGCCCAGCGCACACCCCTTCTCCCAGGCAGGGACCCAGCATCTCGTCCCCCAGCCCTCCCCAGAGTCGGCCCCCAACCTCCAGGGATGGGTGGGGGGTGGGGAAGGCGACCGGCCTGAGCCAAGTTCACAATTATGCAACCAGCCCCTGTGATGCTGCTTATCATCTTACCACGCAGCCCAAAGCCGGCTCACCCGCCACTTTCCTGGCATTTCGTTGCCTGAAATTAAATCACATTTCCTAATTACTGGGTGGGCTCCAGCTGCTGGGCTGGGCTGGGCTTTAAGAAGGGGGCAGTGTAGTGTGATCAGCATCAGTCACAGAGACAGCCTGTTGGAGAGAACCCCCCCAAAGCCCGAGACCCCCCTCACCACAGCCAGCCCCCCAGGCTGCATCTAACGAGGCCCACTCACCTCCCTCTGCCCTGCAGGAAACTCAGCCTGGCTGGTTCCTACAGGGCCCATCCAGCCCAGTATCCCCTCTCCCTGCTGTGAGCAAACGTCAGGCCCTGCCCACTTGCACGTTCCCAGAATCTGGCCAGCCCAGCGCTGATCGTGCAGAAACGCGCAGTCCTGGACAGTGCTCGGCACAAAGGACTCACACAAACACATTCCAGAAGCGTGGTACAAAAACCACAATATCAAGAATGGCACAAAAACATTCTCCAAGGATAACAGGAACACACTGAGCCCTCCTAAAAGATAAGGTCAAATAGCAACGTAATAAATACAAATGTTTTAATCAAACCAACATGTACAAAAAAGTGGACAATAACTAGCCAGGTCAGAGGGCAGTATCTAAGTCAGAGGGGCAGCTTGTTTGTATCAGGGTATCTCTGAGAGAATGTGTTTGTCCAGCCAAAGGGAAATGGAAAGTCCCGCCATTCACTGAGCTGCGTCCATTGTCACAGGCATACATGTCTTAGTATCCTCGTAGAGTCTGCCAGGTGCTATTACCATGCCTTGTCAAAAATAAACCTGGCCGGGTGCCTTCGTCCCTTAACGGATCTTGTGGTCATTGGGCGGTTCACTCAAGGTCTGCTGTGCTGGCTGTCTGCGCAGAGCTGGGGCAGCACACAGGGAGAACACACACACACGCAGTGAAATATCTAACAACAGAGGCAATCAGTAAGGATGTTTCACAATGGCTCGTTTGGTTTCAAAGGGCAGGCCTAGCACTTTACACTAATTCATGCTTCTCCCCTGTTGGGGGAGTTACACAGGCCATGGCTACACTACAAAATCAAATCGCCCTGCGTGCAGCCGCCACAGTAGTTACAGCACTTGTGTGTGTGTACACCTGGCTCCTTGTGTCTGTGGTGTGTGGTATCGATTGTACTGTCAGTGTGGGGCATTGCGGGACAGTCGATGTAAGCAACGCAGTATGTACACTGACACTGCATTAACCTAACTACGCTGACTGGGGGCGGTGGCATGATTAAGTCAGCAAAGCAGGTCAGTTACATCAGCGGGAGCCAAATTTTAGTGTAGACGCAGTGTTAGGTGGACGTAAGCTGCCTTGCAAACTCAGTGGTGTAGAGCAGTTACAGAGGTTTACGATGCAAACATTCATTCTAACTTTATACCACGGGCTACAGAGGTTATGGGAGAGATCAATCCTGCAAGCAATTCCACAAGTCGAAACACTCCACACACGCTGATCAGCAGCTGTTTTCACACGGCTAACACACAGGCTGGGTCAAGCTCTGCATTTGTCCGTGTTCAGTGAGGCCTAAGGGCCTGGGCATGAGCTGGCACCTGGTCTGCTAGCGTCACAGGGCCCATCTAGCCCAGTACCCCGCCCTCTCCCTGCTGCCTCCTTCCCCAAATCAGACCAATGGGGCCAGCCACCCCAGCACCAGCTACTTCAGAGGAAGGTGCAAGAACCCCCTCCTAGTGGCTAATGATGACATAACCAGTTGGGGGAGGGGGGAAAGGGGGGCATATCCCCCTCATCCTGACAGTCAGCAGTGGCCTTGTGCCCTCTTTTCTAAATTCTGTCCTGACACCCTTGCTCCCCTACCCCCACCATCCTTGTCTGAATCCTGCCCGGCTCGCAATGTCATTGACATCTAGTGGCAGTGAGTTCCCCTGGCTAATTATGTAACTTCCCTTGACATTTGCTTTCACAGAGCGTCCCATTGCTCTTGCAACACTGGGGCAGGTGAAGGGGGGGCAAATAGGAGCACCCCCCTCCTTTCATTATATTCTGTACCTATTTCAACCCTGCTTCTTTCGCTCCTCTTTAAACAAAAGCCTGAGCTTTTTTGTTGGTAAATTGGCCTTTTTCTTGACAGTGTTGTAGAAAAAATTTGCTTCTTTCTAAACATTTCAGGTTTTTGATGAGCAATTTAAAAACAGCCTTCGAAAAGTTACCCCTCCCTCCCCCATTTCTCTGCCCTTTGTCCTTTTCTCATTTGCCACTGGAAAGTGGATGGGAGGGGATGAAAAAAACCACACACACACACACACACGCACACACGTACATTTTTGGCTTTTGAAAATTTTTTGCAAAGGGTGAAAACATAAGGGTTCCACACACACACCCAAATTTCCAAGGCAGCTCAATTGTGGGGCTGCTGCTCTTCCTGCTGCCCTTCTAGTGCCAGGGTAGACCAACACCCTGTCACACTTTAACCCTTAAACGGCCAGCATTGCCAACGCCCATCATTGCATGGTGAGCCCAGCAGTGGGTGGGGGGGTGAGTTGGAATGGGATCAGTAACGAAGAATCTTCGCTTTCGTTAGATAAAGTGCCCACCCTCGGCATGGAGGAGAAGCCCCAGACCTCGCTCCTCCCAAACACAGCCATGCCAGAATGCAAACAAATATTAAAATCTTGTGATTTTTTAAGCAAATCTCATGATTTTGAGGCCTGACTAGTGACTTCTGAATGTTGGGACGCAAGAGGGGCACCAAAGCTGATGGGCCCGCTCGGCCTTCGTGCCATCTCGACAGAGGCACCTGTGTGGGACCCGGGGTGGCTCGTGCCTCCCCACACTTGGGACAGACAATACTAAACATCTCATGGCTCCCCCTGGCAGTGCGTGGAAGGAAAGCCGCTCCCGAGCTATGGCCACAGAGTCAAGAGAGGCAGTGTGGCCTAGTGGGTAAAGCACTGAACTGGGATGCGGCAGACTGGAGGTCTATGGCTGGCTCTGCCACTGGGTGACCTTGAGGAAATCCCTTCCCTGCCCTCTGCCTCAGTTTCCCCATATGTACAGTGGGGATGATGACACTGACCTCCTTTGGGAAGTGTTTTGCTGGACAGTGCTATGTAAGATGAATAATAATATTCTGGGCTGGCTAGGGGGCGTCTCTCCTCTCTGGGGCACGGGTTCGAATCTGTCCCAGGGAAGCAGTGTCTGACAGTGGGTGGTGGCTGTGGAGAGGGGCTCAGTCAAGTTCCTGTTGGGACAGCACCCGCGTTGCCTGCCGGCTGTGGGACTGGCACGCTGGGGCTACAGAGCCTGAGCTCCGCTCTGCCCCTAGATGGGTCCCTTCAGGGCAGGGCCGTTGGCGTGGGGGATGGGGGTGTGACGCAAGCCTTGGGCTCTGGGGCAGTCGAGCTGGCCCTTTCCCCAGTGCTGGACTCCCCTCCACAAGGCCCAAAGCTCCCCAGGCCTGAATCCTGGCCCCACGGAGCCCGGCTTGAGGGGAGGGGGGGCATTTCCTGCAGCCGCACTGCCTCTCCGGTACAGCCAGTGGCCTTGGCACTCTGGGGCAAGGCAAGTCACTTTCCAGCCTCCACCCCTGGTGCCACGGGGCACAGGCCAGCCCAGGGCTCTGAGGAAGATGGGGCGTGCCCTCCGCCCCTCTGATTTAAACGTCTCTCTGTCCCTTCCCCCTGCTCCATGGCCCCGTGCACAGCTCTCCTCTTTCTGCATCTTCCCCTCCTGCTCTTTAGGATCTGGCCTCCTGGGGTACCTGGACCTGGGCCCCACAGCAGATCACTCTGTACTCCACCCCTTGCCCTGCCCGAGAAGGCGGGGAGGGCACTCTTGGCCAGTCCTTGGCTGTCAGCTAATGCCCGTCAGAGCATGGACCCATCCCCCTATGGACGGGGTTGAGACCCCCAAACTCATGTCACACATAGGCCTGCTGGGCGCTGGCAGTGGGGCAATCCCTTCCCTGCCAGGGACTGCGGGGGGAGGCTCTTGGGGCAGAGATGGGACCAGCGGGGCATCCCTGGCACAGCGGGGGAGCAGGTCTGTAGTCCTGGCCTGGAGAATCCGTTATCCACCGCTCATTACCCGCTGCCCAGTTGAGGCACCGAAAAGAAACCGTGTGATTTTAGGTGACCTATCGAGTGGCACCTAGTGCGACTCAGAGCGACATGGCTGGCACAAAGGGCTCGGTGAATGGGGAGGGCTGGCTGGGAGCGGGTCACTGACTGAGTCACTGGGCTCCCACGGCCAGAAGAATCTCGGCCCCGGCCTTGCACCACCCCAGGGCCCCAATCTCTGCTGAGGCCTTGCCCACCTCCCTGGCAAGAGGCCCAGCAGCCCTGGTGACTCCCAGGACTAGAGTCACTTGTATTCCAGTCACTCAGTTCATCCCTGGGGTTGAGAAGTAGCCACCTCTGGGGTGGGGTGCAGGGGCTATTTATACAGGGATCCTTTGCCCAGCACTGAGATGCAGCCACCTCTGGGGTGGGACGGAGCACCTGTTTAACAGCCACACAGCACAGTAGATTAGGACAAGTGAAGAATCCCACATCTAGTTGCACTGCGCTGCACAGAGCGTGGGGAGCTGGGCCAGGGAGCCGGGGGGGAGGGACAGCTCAGTGGTTTGAGCATTGGCCTGCTAAACCCAGGGTTGTGAGTTCAATCCTTGAGGGGGCCATTTAGGGATCTGGGGCAAAAATTGGGGCTTGGCCCTGCTTTGAGCAGGGGGTTGGACTAGATGACCTCCTGAGGTCCCTTCCAATCCTGATATTCTATGATTCTATGACCAGGCTGCACTGCACATGGGCTCCTTAGTGACAAGCGCTCAGGAGCTTAGATTTACAAACCCCAAAATAGCACAAATTGAGCACTATGCTGGGGCCGGCACAGACTAGAAGGGGCGAGTGCCCCCTACTGGGTCCTCCCACCCCACCCACTGCAGCCCCTAGCACCCCATAAGCTCCATCCATGCATAGTAAGGGGACTGGCACATGGAACTGCAAGCCCAATAGCAAGGATTTCTGATGACTGTAAACTCGGGGCGGGGGAGTGGAGAATTGCTAATATAGTTCCTATTTTTAAGAAATGGAAAAAAACGTGGTCCAGGTGTCTACAGGCCTTTTAATTTGACCTCAGCTCTCTGCCGGGTCTGGGGACAAATTCTGAGAGAGAAAGTAACGAAGGACAAAGGGGTGAACGGTAACTGGGATAAAATACACCCTGGTTTTACAATCGGTAGGTCCTGCCAGGCCAACCTGAGCGGTGTCTCTGCGAAGATAACTGAGGTTTCAGACAAAGGAAACGCAGTAGATCTAATCCAGTGGTTCTCAAACTTTTTGTATTGGTGACCCCTTTCGAACACCCAGCCTCTGAGTGCGACCCCCCCTTAAAAATTAAAACCACATTTTTGATATTTAACACCATGTTAAATACTAAATTTAAACCCTATTGCTTAAAATGAATTGACCTTTACTCACTGCTTTTAAATTAAGACTAAAACACAGCGGGTGGCGGGGCTCGGGGCTGACAACCCTGTGCGTGCTCCCGGCTGATAACCCTCAGCATGGCCGGGCTCCGCCTGAAACCCCATTACAGGGGTCGGGGCTCCCAGCGTCCTGGAGGCCCCAGCTCAGGGCTCACAGCCCCACTCCTGGTTGGGGTCAGGACTTGCAACCCCATGTGGCAGTCGGACTCAGGGATCACAGCCCCGCTCCTGGCCAGGGTTGGGGTCTGGGCTTGCAGCCCTGTGTGGGGGTTGGAGTCGGGGCTCGCAACCACGATTCCCTGTCGGGGTCGGGGCTCACAGCCCGGCCCAGGGGTTGGGGTCAGGACTCACAGCTGCACACCGGGGTCGTGGCTCACAGCCCGGCGCAGGGGTTGGGGTCGGGACTCACAGCCGCACACCGGGGTCAGGGCTCACAGCCTAGCCCAGGGGTCGTGATCCACAGCCGTGTGCCCGGGTTGGGGCTCGTAGGTCCACACAGGGGTCGGGGCTGACAGCCTGGCGCAGGGGTCGGGGCTCGCAACTTACAGCCGCGCGCTGGGGTCGGGGCTCGTGACCCCCCCCACTTAACCGGGTGGTGACCCCCAGTTTGAGAACCAATGATCTAATCTACCTGGATGTCAGTGAGGCATTTGATACAATTGGGAAATTATTAGTTCAATTGGAGAAGATGGGGTTTAATATGAGAATTGAAAGGTGGATAAGGAACTGGTGAAAAGGACCTGCAGAAAAGGACCTGGGGTTACAGCAGATGAGAAGCTGGAGATGAGTCAGCAGTGTGCCCGTGTTGCCAAAAAGGCTAACATCATATTGGGCTGCATTAGTAGGAGCATTGCCCACAGATCGAGGGAAGTGATTATTCCCCTCTATTCAGCACTGGTGAGGGCCTCATCTGGAGCATTGCGTCCAGTTTTGGGCCCCCACTACAGAAAGGATGTGGACAAATTGGAGAGAGTCCAGCGGAGGGCCATGGAAATGAGTAGGGAGCTGGGGCACGTGACTTATGGGGAGAGGATGAGGGAACTGTGGTTATTTTGTCTGCAGAAGAGAAGAGTGAGGGGGGATTTGATCGCTGTCATGGAGTCCCCGGGCGATGCTCTGGAACTGCTCCCCATGAAGCCAGTCAGGACTCTGGAGAAGTCTCCTGTCTGTGAGCAGACTGTCTGCAGGACACACGGCTCACACATCTTCCTGGGTCTGACCTCAGAGCATTCAGCATCCTCTGCCCCTCCATGCGCTTCCCACAGCGAGTCCGCTCAGGCAGGGCTCCTGGGGAAGCCAGAGGGTCCTGCCCCCCAACTTCACAGTCAGATGTGACTCTCAGCCAGCCAGTAAAACAGAGGTTTATTAAATGACAGGAACATGGTCTAAAACAGAGCTTGTAGGTGCAGAGAACAGGACCCCTCAGCTGGGTCCATTTTGGGGGGCAGTGAGCCAGACAACCACGTCTGCCCTTCACTCCATGTCCCAGCCAGCCCCAAACTGAAACTCCCTCCAGCCCCTCCTCCTCTGGGCTTTGTCCCTTTCCCCGGCCAGGAGGATTGCAGTGATCATACACCCTTATCCCACCACCTAGATCCTTAAGAACTGCATAGGGGAAACTGAGGCACCCCCACACTATTCAGAGGAAACATTAAGAACAGTCCCACTTCGTCACATCAGCGCCCCCACAACTTGTCTAGGATTTTATCGGTGGGAGGCATCGGACACGGTGATGGCACTGAACTTCCGATATCCACACAGAACCGGATCAACCCATCCTTCTTGGGGACCAGCACCATGGAAGAGGCCCAGGGGCTGGAGGATGGCTGGATCACCCCTAAAGCCAGCATGTCTCCAACCTCTCTCTCCAGGTCCTGGGCTGTTTTTCTAGTGACCCTGAATGGGGAACACCTGATGGGAAGATTGGCTCCTGTTTCCACCCGGTGAACAGCCAGGTTAGTGAGCCCAGGCCGGCTGGAGAACAGCTGCCGGTGTGAAGGCAGCACCTCTCTGATCTCTGCCTGCTGGGCAGGGGTTAGCTGGTCTGAGAGGAGAATTGATTCCAGCGAGGGGTCAGCCCCCACCTCAGGGAGGAGTCCCACCAGGGGATCCTCTCCCTTCTCCTCCCACTGCCCACACCCAGCCAGCCCCAACTCCTCCCTGTCCCAGTATGGCTTCATCATGTTGACATGGTGCACCCGGTGGCGGTGTGCCCGGATGGACAGTTCCACGACATATTTCACTTCATTTTCCTGTCTGATGACCTTGAAGGGGCCGTCCCAGGCAGCTTGCAGCTTGTCCTTCCTCATGGGGATGAGAAGCATCCCCTGGTCCCTGGTAGCCTAGAAGCAGGCACGTGCTGAGCGGTCGTACCAGACCTTCTGCTTCCTCTGTGCCCTGGCTAGGTTTCCCCTGGCCAAGCCCATGAGCTCCGCGAGCTTTTCCAGAAAGGTCAGAACATACTCCATCGGGGGAGGCCTTCCGCCCGCACTCGTCCCTCATCAAGTCGAGGGGTCCCCTCACCCTCCTCCTATACAACAACTCTAAAGGGGAAAACCCTGTGGATTCCTGGGGCACTTCCCTGTATGGGAACAGCAGGTGGGGTAAATACTTCTCCCACTCCTGTGGGTGCTGGTCCAGAAAGGTTTTCAGCATCATCTTTAGGGTCCCATTGAACCTCTCCCCCAGCCTGTTGGACTGAGGGTGAGACGCTGAGGCCCAGGTGTGTCAGACCCCACACTTCTCCCACAAGCACTGGAGCAGGGTTGACATGAAGTTGGACCTCTGGTCTGTAAGGACCTTCTTGGGGAACCCACTCTGCTAAAAATGGTGAGCAGCGCGTCTGCCACGGTGTCTGCCTCCATAGAGGACATGGCCACTGCCTCGGGGTAGCGCATAGCAAAATCTACCACCACCAGAATGTATTTCTTCCCCGACTGGGTTGCCCTGCTGAGGGGCCCCACTATGTCCATGGCCACCCTCTGGAAAGGCTCCTCTATGATGGGCAGAGGTCTCAGAGCTGCTTTACACTTATCCTGGGCCTTCCCCCCCACTCTGGCAGGAGTCCCAGGCCCTCAATACTGTTGGACGGCATCAAAGGCCCCAGGCCACTAAAAGTGCTGCAGCAGCCTCTGCCTGGTGCACCAGATGCCCTGAAAGGGGAATATTGTGGGCCAAATACAACAGTCTGTGGTGGTCCCTCTGGGGGAGGACCACCAATTGCCTCCTGGCTTTCCAAGGTTCAGTTGGCCCTGAACCAGCCTGTCATAAATATAAAGGGAAGGGTAAACCCCTTTAAAATCCCTCCTGGCCAGAGGAAAAATCCTCTCACCCGTAAAGGGTTAAGAAGCTAAAGGTAACCTCACTGGCACCTGACCAAAATGACCAATGAGGAGACAAGATACTTTCAAAAGCTGGGAGGAGGGAGAGAAACAAAGGGTCTGTGTCTGTCTGTATGCTGCTTTTGCCGGGGACAGAACAGGAATGGAGTCTTAGAACTTTTAGTAAGTAATCTAGCTAGGTATGTGTTAGATTATGATTTCTTTAAATGGCTGAGAAGAGTTGTGCTGAATAGAATGACGATTCTTGTCTGTGTGTCTTTTTTGTAACTTTAGGTTTTGCCTAGAGGGATTCTCTTTGTTTTGAATCTAATTACCCTATAAGGTATCTACCATCCTGATTTTACAGAGGTGATTCCTTTACTTCTATTAAAAGTCTTCTTGTAAGAAAATTGAATGCTTTTTCATTGTTCTAAGATCCAAGGGTTTGGGTCTGTGGTCACCTATGCAAATTGGTGAGGATTTTTACCAAACCTTCCCCAGGAAGTGGGGTGCAAGGGTTGGGAGGATTTTGGGGGGAAAGATGTGTCCATACTACATTTTCCCAGTAAACCCAGTTAAAGTTTGGTGGTGGCAGTAGAAATCCAAGAGTAAAATAATTTTGTACCTTGGGGAAGTTTTAACCTAAGCTGGTAAAAGTAAGCTTATGAGGTTTTCATGCAGGTCCCCACATCTGTACCCTAGAGTTCAGAGTGGGGAAGGAACCTTGACACAGCCCATTCCCGGTACAGGAATCCCTTCTCCCACAGAAATCTCTCCCGGCAGTCCTCCCCCTGGAATCCTGCACCACTGTGGCCAGCAAGGGCCCTCAGTTTCTCTAAGGAGGGATCCTCCTGCAGCTCCATCTGGAATTCGGCTACTGGGTTTGAGGGTACAGCCCTGGTTCGCAGTGCCTCAGTTTCCCCACCTTGGGACAGAGGCTCTGGCCCAACACTGTCAAGCCCTACCCTCGGTGCTTCGGTATCTCCCCTCCGCCCACCCCCAGCATAGCCCTATCGACTGCGGCCCCCTGGATCTGTGGTGCCCCCTCTTGGTGGGCTTCAGTTGACCCCCCCCGCCGGGTTCTGCTCGGCTGCCATTTCCTCCATCTTCAGGCATTGAGCCACCTTGTGTCGTTTTTGGCCACAGTAATTACATTTCAGGTCCCTCAAGTCCCACGGGGGATTGGCCCACCCCGACCTTCAGGGGCACCCGTGAGTTGGGCTTCCTGGAGTCCCACCTTGGAGAGGTCTCTGTGTGACTCACCTTCTGAGTCATAGAATCATAGAATATCAGGGTTGGAAGGGACCTCAGGAGGTCATCTAGTCCAACCCCCTGCTCAAAGCAGGACCAATCCCCAACTAAATCATCCCAGCCAGGGCTTTGTCAAGCCTGACCTTAAAAATATCTAAGGAAGGAGAGTCCACCACCTCCCTAGGTAACGCATTCCAGTGCTTCACCACCCTCCTAGTGAAAACGTTTTTCCTAATATCCAACCTAAACCTCCCCCACTGCATCTTGAGACCATTACTACTCGTTCTGTCATCTACCACCACTGAGAACAGTCTAGATCCATCCTCTTTGGAACACCCTTTCAGGTAGTTTGAAAGCAGCTATCAAATCCCCCCTCCTTCTTCTCTTCTGCAGACTAAACAATCCCAGTTCCCTCAGCCTCTCCTCATAAGTCATGTGTTCCAGTCCCTTAATCATTTTTGTTGCCCTCTGCTGGACTCTTTCCAATTTTTCCACATCCTTCTTGTAGTGTGGGGCCCAAAACTGGACACAGTACTCCAGATGAGGCCTCACCAATGTCGAGTAGAGGGGAACAACCACATCCCTCGATCTGCTGGCAATGCCCCTACTTATACATCCCAAAATGCCATTGGCCTCCTTGGCAACAAGGGCACACTGTTGACTCACATCCAGCTTCTCATCCACTGTCACCCATAGGTCCTTTTCTGCAGAACTGCTGCCGAGCCATTCGGTCCATAGTCTGTAGCGGTGCATGGGATTCTTCCCTCCGAAGTGCAGGACTCTGCACTTGTCCTTGTTGAACCTCATCAGATTTCTTTTGGCACAATCCTCCAACTTGTCTAGGTCCCTCTGTATCCTATCCCTACCCTCCAGCATATCTACCTCTCCTCCCAGTTTAGTGTCATCTGCAAACTTGCTGAGGGTGCAATCCACACCATCCTCCAGATTATTTATGAAGACATTGAACAAAACCGGCCCCAGGATCGACCCTTGGGGCACTCCACTTGATACCGGCTGCCACCTAGACATGGAGCCATTGATCACTACCCGTTGAGCCTGACAATCTAGCCAGTTTTCTATCCACCTTATAGTCCATTCATCCAGCCCATATTACTTTAACTTGCTGGCAAGAACACTGTGGGAGACCGTGTCAGAAGCTTTGCTAAAGTCAAGGAACAACACGTCCACCGCTTTCCCCTCATCCACAGAGCCAGTTATCTCGTCATAGAAGGCAATTAGATTAGTCAGGCATGACTTGCCCTTGGTGAATCCATGCTGACTGTTCCTGATCACTTTCCTCTTCTCTAAGTGCTTCAGAATTGATTCCTTGAGGACCTGCTCCATGATTTTTCCAGGGACTGAGGTGAGGCTGACTGGCCTGTAGTTCCCAGGATCCTCCTTCTTCCCTTTTTTAAAGATGGGCACTACATTAGCCTTTTTCCAGTCGTCCGGGACTTCCCCCGATCACCATGAGTTTTCAAAGAGAATGGCCAATGGCTCTGCAATCACATCCGCCAACTCCTTTAGCACTCTTGGATGCAGCGCATCCGGCCCCATGGACTTGTGCTCACCCAGCTTTTCTAAATAGTCCCGAACCACTTCTTTCTCCACAGAAGGCTGGTCACCTCCTCCCCATGCTGTGCTGCCCAGTGCCGTAGTCTGGGAGCTGACCTTGTTCGTGAAGACAGAGGCAAAAAAAGCATTGAGTACATTCGCTTTTTCCACATCCTCTGCCAGTAGGTTGCCTCCCTCATTCAGTAAGGGCCCCACACTTTCTTCTTGTTGCTAACATACCTGAAGAAACCCTTCTTGTTACTCTTAACATCTCTTGCTAGCTGCAACTCCAGGTGTGATTTGGCCTTCCTGATTTCACTCCTGCATGCCCGAGCAATATTTTTATACTCTTCCCTGGTCATTTGTCCAGTCTTCCACTTCTTGTAAGCTTCTTTTTTGTGTTTTAAGATCAGCAAGGATTTCACTGTTAAGCCAAGCTGGTCGCCTGCCATATTTACTATTCTTTCTACACATCGGGATGGTTTGTCCCTGTAACCTCAATAAGGATTCTTTTAAAATACAGCCAGCTCTCCTGGACTCCTTTCCCCCTCATGTTATTCTCCCAGGGGATCCTGCCCATCAGTTCCCTGAGGGAGTCAAAGTCTGCTTTTCTAAAGTCCAGGGTCCGTATTCTGCTGCTTTCCTTTCTTCCCTGTGTCAGGATCCTGAACTCAACCATCTCATGGTCACTGCCTCCCAGGTTCCCATCCACTTTACCTTCCCCTACTAATTCTTCCCGGTTTGTGAGCAGCAGGTCAAAAAGAGCTCTGCCCTTAGTTGGTTCCTCCAGCACTTGCACCAGGAAATTGTCCCCTACATTTTCCAAAAACTTCCTGGATTGTCTGTGCACCGCTGTATTGCTCTCCCAGCAGATATGGGAGACTTCAGTCACCCTGATGAGAACCAGGGCCTGCGATCTAGTAACTTCTGTGAGTTTCTGGAAGAAAGCCTCGTCCACCTCATCCCCCTGGTCCGGTGGTCTATAGCAGACTCCCACCACGACATCACCCTTGTTGCTCACGCTTCTAAACTTAATCCAGAAACACTCAGGTTTTTCTGCAGTTTCAATCTTGAGCTCTGAGCAGTCATACTGCTCCCTTACATACAGTGCAACTCTCCCACCTTTTCTGCCCTGCCTGTCCTTCCTGAACAGTTTATATCCATCCATGACAGTACTCCAGTCATGTGAGTTATCCCACCAAGTCTCTGTTATTCCAATCACATCATAATTCCTGATGTGGAACTCCCTCCTGCCCCCTATCTGCTGTTCACAAACTCATCCAGTAGTGCCCCTGCACTGCGCAGATCTTTAGGCTTCCAGTCCACTAACCACATCCTAAGGTCTGGAGGGCAGATGTCATACAGCTGCCCCAACCCCACCAGGTTACACACCTCCTCTGTGGTAGTGGCCCCTGTGCCCTTCCCACACCTACAGGGATATTCCCCCAGCAGATTGGCGACCTCCTTGTAAGTGACACCTGGGGTCTTGCATACACCCCAGAATCTTTTCCTGGACGCCTTGGGGGTCAGTTCATATATCAGCAGCAAAGCCTCTTTGAACAGGTCATAGTCCCCCATCTCAATACCATCCATTTGGCTGAATGGCTCTATGGCCTTGGGACCCAGTAGGGGGGTCAGACAGTGTCATAACCATACAGCTAAGGGTAGCCTAGAATTCCTCCTTACCTATTGTTGGCCCATTCCCAGCTTCTGGCAAACAGAGGCTAGGTACACTTCAGAGCTTGGGTTTGCATCCCTGCTCATCCTGACTAATTCATGAACTTATCTAGTTCTTTTTTAAACCCTGTTATAGTCTTGGCCTTCACAACTTCCTCTGGCAAGGAGTTCCACAGGTTGACTGTGCATTGTGTGAAGAAATACTTCCTTTTGTTTGTTTTAAGCCTGTTGCCTATTAATTTCATTTGGTGACCTCTGGTTCTTGTGTTATGAGAAGCAGAAATAGCACTTCCTTATTTAGTTTCTCCACACCAGTCATGATTTTATAGACCTCAATCATATCCCCCCTTAGTCGTTTCTTTTCCAAGCTGAAAAGTCCTAGTCTTCTCTCTCCTTATAAGGAAGCTGTTCCATACCCCTAATCATTTTTGTTGCCCCTTTCTGTATCTTTTCCATTTTCAATATATCTTTTTGAGATGGGGCGACCACATCTGCACACAGTATTCAAGATATGGATGTAGTGTGGATTTATATAGCGGCAATATGATATTAATTCTGTTAATGTTGCATTTGTTTAATCACTATACAGTGCCTAGCACAACAGATCTTTGTCCATGACTAGGGCTCCTGGGCACTATGCTAATACAAATAAATAATAACAATGATGATGCAGAATAGACCTGAGCTCTCCCTCCTGTAGCTGGGCTGGCTCTGCTGAGTTAAAACGAGCAAAATGCAACAAATCCTCCCCCTTCTCATTTTTGTCACTACCGTCACAGCTCAGATTCCAACACCCCCCCCCCCCCCCCAGGCCAGCTAAGGAGATGCCATTTTTAGCCAGTCACGTTTCAGAGCAAAAGCACATCATGGTACTGAAGTGACAACTTCCAGAGGCCCCAGCATGGGCCGGGCAGCTTAGTCTAAGCAGGGCAGCCCATACCCATGAGCAGACACCCCTCCCTACTTGCCCACACTCCCAGCATACATAGGGTTGCCAGGTGTCTGGTTTTTGACTGGAACGCCCAGTTGGAAAGGGACCCTGAAAAGGGTCCCGTTAAAAGTCCGGTCGGCGGTGCTGCAGGGCTAAGGCAGGCTGGTCCCAACCTGTCCTGGCACTGCGTTGCGCCCCAGAAGCGGCCAGCAGGTCCAGCTCCTAGGCGCGGGAGCCATGGGGCTCTGTGTGCTGCCCCCACCCTGAGCACCAGCTCCACATTCCCATTGGTTGGGAACTGCAGCCAATGGGAGCGGGTGGCGGGGGGGGGTGTCAGTGCTTGTGGGTGAGAGCAGCGC